>NC_073721.1:53298356-53653356 GCF_023634155.1 Falco peregrinus
TGCAAGAGCAGAAGAACTGCCATTTAGCTGGTTCAGCACTTTAAATTCCTTCATTCAAAATACATTTTCTCTTAATGATTTTCTCCTTCTGTCTTATTATTTCCATTTCAGGTACGCAATATCTCAGCTATTAAACTAAGTTCTTTCTTGTAACTTTGCTATAAGCCAGTCACACAAGTTACAGAACATTGCATTAGTGCAATCACAGACACAACTATAAAGATCACAACAGGTATTGTAACTATCCGTTTCTTTAACCATGTTGATAGGTCAGGGAACAAAGATGTTAATTCCTGGATACCAATATGCATGGTTTCTCAAATCTGAAAAAGAATTCTGCAAACACAATAAAAATTGGGTTACCTGTTCGCCTCCATTCAACAAACCTATCTTGGTGACATAAGTTCCTGGTAGTGCTATAGTCCTTCCAAAAAGAATTTCTGCCGGAGAAATTCCAATTGGCTGCCTGGGAGTGTTTCTTACATCCCGTAAACCTGAATTTAACGCTTCATGTCTTTTTAACCTAGTCTGTTTACAGACTGATAAATTTCTCTTTGAGAGTTCTATTCATCCTCTCTACCTGTCCTGAGGATTCTGGATGATAGGGAGTTTGTAATTGTGATCGAATTCCTAACAAATGATAAATCTGTTTTAATACAGCTGCAGAAAAATGAGTGCCCTGTCAGAATTAGTTAGCTCTGGAACTCCCTATCTAGGAATAATTTCCTTTAAGAGAGCTTTAACAACTGTTTTTGAGTCATTTTTCCAAGTAGGGAAAGCTTCCGCCCACCCTGACAATTGATCAACAACAACAATATGTGAACCCCGTTACTTCAGGCATTTCAGCATAATCAGTCTGAAGGTTTTGAAAAGGATTCTTTTGTTGCTGAAGGTGTCTTTCCCAGCAGTGTCTTCATTCTTAAAGAGGCAGATTCTTTACATAGCCAACAGCCCTCACAAATTCTTTTGGCTGCTGCATAAATTCCAGGGGTTGCCCACAGTTGTTGGATTTCAAGAGCAATACTTTCTGGCCCTTCGTGAGCTCTGTTGTGCTGCCAGCAAGTGATAGGTAGTAAATACCTCTTTGGAAGTAGTGGTTTACTTCCTAATAGCCACTGTCTGTCACATTGTTGTGCTCCTAGTTTCTCCCAGGTCTGTGTTTCTTCTTCGGGTCAATCTTCGTAGAGATGAGTTCCATCTGGGAGTTCAGCCTTACCCTGCTCAGTCAGAATCAGAGTCACTGCTCAAGTCACTTGCCATGCAGCAGCTTTTGCTGCTTCATCAGCCAGGGCATTTCCCTGAGATACATTGTCTTGGCAGTTGGTATGAGCCTTTACGTAAATCACTGCCAATTCTATGGGCACTTGTATTGCTTCCAATAATTCTTCAGTTAAAGTTCCGTGTGCTGTGGTCTTACCTGAGGAGGTAAGAAACCCACACTCCTTCCGTAACATACCTGTAGCATGACAAGCTCCAAATGCATACTGAGAGCCTGTGTAAAAGTTAACTTGCAGTCCAAGTGCGTATTTTGCAGCCTCAGTGAGAGGAAACAACTTCTGCACCTTGTGCACCTAGATTGTGAGGTAAAGGTCTGGCCAGCAAAACTTGAATCTCTAGTAACCATGTATCCAGTACAGTGCCAGCCGTCTTCACAGTATGATGATCCATCTGTAAAAAACCTCAAATCTGGATTACCTAAAGGTTGATCTGTTAAATCATCTCATGGCTTACTCGTTGTGGTTACCCCTTGTTAACAATTGTGATCATCTTTTTCTCCCTCTGTAGGCAGTGGCATTAAGGTTATTACATCTTTCAAGTCTCACACTGTCTGCAGGTAAAAGCACTGCTTCATATCAGTGTGTACTTTATCACTTTATTGAGAAAGTGTTTTTTCTGTATGTTGGTTCAAAAGTATTTTCACTTAATGGGGTACACATACTGTCAGGGGGTGTCCCAGGACAGCAGTCAGAGTTCTTTCCACTAGCACAGCAGCAGTTGCTGTAGCCTGTATACAAAGGGGAGTTCCTTTAATTACTGGTTCTAGAGTACAAGAACAATAAGCTGTCCTAGACAAAAGTTGTCATTTGGTTAGAGATGCGCGGCATCCCTTTTTTGCAAGTCATATACACAGGTATTCAGTGTCTCTCACACATTCTTCTTCTGTATGACTGGCTAGAAAGATCATCCACATATTGAACTAAAGTAGAATGTCCTGAAAAATTTAGGTTTTTAAGATTGTTAGAAGAGTTTGCCGACGGTGGTATCTGAGTAAGTATTAAATTAGACTCTGGAACTATCGGGTGAGGTAACATGCTCATCCACCACACACAGATCCTGAGCAAATCTATACGCTGGAGTCCAATCTTCATCTATTCTGTGCTTACTTACAGGTAAAATTGGGGTATTGTAAGGGCTTTGGCATTCTCTGAGAATTCCTCTTTTTTTCAGGAAAAAATAAAGTTGTTTTTGAATGCTTGGGATTGCTTCTGCAACAACAGGATACTGTTTAATAGAGGGGAGAGTCCCTCCTTTTGTTTTTATTACCACCAGTCCTGCTGATACTAATAATCTCACATCCTCACTCAAGGTACTCCACAATTCCCAGGGAACTGCATTCAATCCCAATGGTATTTAAAAATGAAGTTCTTTATTTTTTTAAAACGTGCACAATTTCAGAAACCATAGGGATTAAGCAAATCCCGTCAGGCCCTTGAGATACCAGTGTCCCACATTGCCTGCAACAGGTGTCTCCCTAATAATGATATAGGGTAATTAGGAGAAACTATGAATCTTCCCTATGCAATTTTTCCGGCTAAAACAGTTGGAAGGGGTGTCAAAAGGTATTTCACCTCCTTGCCTACTACCCCTTTAGCAATAACTTGTTTCTTCTAATTAAAAAAAAATTGAATAGAATTCCATTTACCTTTGCAGCAGTTTGTCCACACTCATTTACCCCTGTTCCTTCCAGGTTCATCTCTCAGCAGTTCCTCGAGAATCTTTTTCATCTGTTGTGAATGAGGCCATGGATGATGTGGGGGTGTCAATCCTTGTTCTGAGATTGTCGGGCAAAGTGGGCATTCCCATTGCCTATGTCCTGAACTTCCACAAAAAAACCATGCTAAAGTATTAGAAAGTAACAGAGGCTGCCAATTAGGATCTTGTTTGGGCCAAGGATTAAGTCCTTGTCTTCTCTGAGCAGTTTTTCTATCTTTCTGAAAAATTCTTTCCCCCTGTTCCATTTGGAATAATATTCTCAGAGTTTTTCTAGCATTCTAGCTGGGAGTATAATCTGTAACAATTCCCAATACCATTTGTGCACATCTTTCAGCATCCTCTCTCCATCTCGGCATTTTACTCTGCCAAGCGACCACATTTCCATCTCCAGCATTCACATCTCATTACCACAGTGACTGACAGAAGGAACCTCTGGAGGAGCCCCGGGTCCTGCTCTGGGGTTACGAATGTATTCCAGCCTCAAAGGGTACATTCCTGCAGTGGGAAGGTCAGTTTTCTCTGTCTCTGGGGTAGAGGCAAGTGAGCTTCCCCTTGTTTTAGGTGATTTACCTCTTTGCTGTGCCCAATGATACTGTATATACCAATAATCAATATCCTGGCTGTCAGTGTCTTCTAAAATAATTCCCAAAATTTTTTGTTTATGAGGCTTACAAGTTCCTCTAGGAGGTCACATATCCATCGGTCCTCCTCCTCCAGTACAAGTCAGGAATGGCCATTCGTCCTGGCACAAAATAATCTATTTTCATCTCTGCAAAGCCTGTGCCAGGGATATCTTTCCAATTCTCTAAAACCTCAGCAAGGAGCACCCCCTCTTTCAACGCTGGGCGTATTCCCAACCTTATTAAATTTATTACCTTCCTCACCAGTATGTGATTTTTTTTTTTTTAATTTAAACACAGGAGCACTTTCAGGTCTGTGTCTGGAATTACCTGTGTCTAAGTCTCATCAGGTGATCTCACCTAGTTGCCGGCAGCAGAGCGTTGTTAACAGATATGTCCAGAAGAGATTCCTGACTCCTTCCTCTTGTGTCTTAGCGTCCCATCTGGGCTGCCATCTGTTAAAGGAGAAACTCACACTGACATGGGTACCAACACCTGGTCACTCTCCCGTTTCCTTAACACATAACTGAATGTCCTCATTCCAGCTGGGGTGCCAAAACTCATGGTTCCACAGTAAGGAGGATTCACTGTCACTGGGGTCATAACATCAGTCTTGCTACGTAAGTTCCTGAAGTGGCCAAGAAGAACAGCACGGCTCTCCTCTGTTTTGTGTTTGTACCCTCTAGCGCTTCCGACAGCCTTGGACCCAGTAGGACACCTTTTCATCTTGAGACCATAGGAGGCACATAATAGTAAAGATGTTTCATGGCTGCTAGTCTTTCTTAAAAGAGGAGATGGTTGTGTGACTCACCCTTCTTAAGCATGGTTTAATGTACCAAGCTTACCCTGCGGCAGCAAGGCTTTCCTTCCGTAACGTGTGCCTGGAGCATGCTATGTTGCCAAGGGCAGCTATAGACATGGCAGCAGCCCAGTACCCAGTAGGAAGTTTTCCTAACGTGGAAGTTGGACATAAGGATTGTCTGTGTTTGGGCAGACAGGGTTGTAGCCAAGGACAGGCTAGTGCTAGCTAAGAAGGAACACATTCTCAGGGGCACAAGGGTTAGAGGTTTTCCTCTGCTCAGCAGAGAACTGGAAACTTGTGACTAAATAGATTGTGACTGTACAAAACACCCCTCTGGAGTACACACATAGTAGCTGTAAGCCCTAATCAGCACGTAAGGCTCCAAAGACATGTCTGAAAGCAAAGGATGCTGTCAGGGTCATGACTAAAATTGGGATGGTGCCCTCTTAAGACAGTATCCATGCAGCTGTTGTTAACAGCTATTGCTCCTCACTCCTCAAGGCCCAGGGGGATCGAGGGGACTGAGTGCCAGTGGATAGCTAAATGTGGTCACATGGAAGTAAACCCATTGTATCGCGTTCCTTCTGTACTTGCCTCACGTGGAGAACGCTCATTCTGCAGGGACCTTCATGACCTGCCCCATCCCACCTCTTCATAGTCAGAGTCCCAGTGTCTGGTTTCTATGTCTATAGCAAGGCAAAGAGCAGGCTCAAGAATTGGTTTAAATGTACTTCAGAGACACTTCTACGTGGGTCTGGTTTTGTAGAACTGCTGGCTTAGCCGTGTCTTGTTTTAGCCACAGGTGCATTTGATAGTTGCTTTGATGAAGAGATCCACTCGCCACATGCAACCCAGTGTGCTGTTGGAAGGTCTAGGAATCTCTGTGATCGGGGCACTGAAAATTTCAAAGAAGAATAACGTGGCATGTCTCTTTTCTTTGTGTTTCCCTGACAGGATTGCAGGAGAGCCCCAGGGGAGCAATGTGTCAGCACAGAAAACTTCCGCAAGCTCAAGCAAGAAAGGCAAAGGACCAAATCTTGTTCCTGTTGAAAAAGTTGCTTTTCTACGCATAGAAAACACAATGCTATTTTGCAACCACAAAGATGAAAACCTTCAGGAACTCTGAAGATGGAAATCCATCTAGCCATGCATTGCCAACAAGTGCTTAGTGTTTTCAGTGGAGAGCTAAGAAATAGCAAATTCCTGCACAAACTCTGAGTATCCCACCTCCAGGAAGCAGAAACGGGAAAGACGTGTCCCACAGGTGACTCGACTGGGAGGAAATTTAAGAGACTGACTACCTGGCTGGCTGGAGGATTGTGTGACAGTGACATCCCAGTTAGGCCAAGAGCTGACAGCTGTGTTCCCGGTTCTGTCTCTGAGAAACTACTCCCCTCTCTGCTTGAGGGTCTTCTGTGTGGCTGGTAGAACCCAAGTCATGGCAAGGATTGCAGATCTTCGGAGAGCAGCACCATAGAAGAGCCATACCTAGGGGTGTGTGAACAGCATTGTACTGGGGAAGTGTATAGTCCAAAAGCAGAGGCACAACTTGGTTGCTGCTCAAACATTTTACCTGAGGAGTCTGTAAGATATTCCAGAGAAGGTACCGAGGTACAGAGGGAGACTGCATCTCCGTCTCTGCAGCATTTTCTGGTGTAAAATACAATAAGGATGTAGCAGGTGCTTGAAAGGAAGAATGCAGAAGAGAACAGAGGAAAAGGAGGGCTGACAGTTGAGAATCAAGGGGCAAAGTATCTCATCAAAGCGGTTTATGCAGCTGCTTCAAAGCTGAATCAATTCTTGAGGACCTGGACTGCAACTGCAAACCAGGGAGTGAAAAACAGCCTAGCAAATACAGCTCTTTAAGCAGAAACAGAAGAGTTCAGTTCCAGAGGAAGATTTTTTTTCCCCGGTACCTCAAAACGGTTCTACCCAGCTGCTCTAACAAGTTATTCTGAAGTCATCTAACTTTCAGAGCAGTACTTCGTGGAGATGCCCATGGTTTTCAGAATGGGCTCTTAAATCATTAGTGGAAACTGCAGCATGTCCAACAGCTGAAAAACGGCTCTTCTAGAATGAAGTGTATACTTTTTAACCTGGTACTCGTGTTCAATAGAAATGTTAAAAGATATCCAATGGGATGGTAATCGTAAGTGTATACAATGGCCTGAAGATAACTACATTGTTGTATTTGCAGCATCTCATCAGAGGACAGACCTATAAGCAACAGTAATAGGCAGAAGACAGGCATGCTATGAAAGTATGACAGGGTTTGTTAATGATGAATGTTTGTCCCTGCTTTCTGATGTTACAGTAGAACAAGGTTGACCTTAGAAAAGGTCACAAAGACTTAAAAATTAAAGTAGTTCATCCAAGTTTATTAGCAGTGAATGATTCTTTTCTGCCTAAAATGCTTAACCCAGAGGAAATGAAAGGAGCTATGGGTTTCCTTTGCACTGCTGGTTTTACTGTAGGCTTCATAAAGTGAGCCTTCCAGGATGCAGCTTCATCCCTTCCTGATCCCACATCCCTGTTCTACTTTGCAATGGAATCTCCAGGAGCTGCAATAATTTTCTCGCTGTTTTGCATTGTCTGCCTTGTCTGTTCAGCGCGGAGGAAGATGTCTGAAACAGGGAAGCTGCCTTCTGGGCCATTTCCTTTGCCCCTCATGGGAAACATGCTGCAGCTGAAGAATAACTTCCCTGAGGCAAGTGGATGTAACTTAAAAGCTGTGTTCTTTTTTGTTAAATTGTTTCAGCTCAGTTTGGTCCCACGTTCACAATACATTTGGGCTCAGTATGTGCAGTGGTGTTGTATAGACCTTATGTTGTAAAATAAGCTCTGATTGATTAACAGAGGTGTAGAGTTCAGTGGAAAAGGACTTATGCCACTCTCCCAAAAGTTCTCCATAGGAACAGGTACTTTTCTGTGAGGCTTTGCCTAGGCAGAGGTGTTCTTTTGGGAGGATAAAACTGAGAAGACAGAAGCGGGAAGAGCTGATGTTTCATTTAATATGAGAGCAATGCCTGGCAGAATCTGGAGAGATCTTTGGCTCGCTGGCATTAAATGGTCCTAGTCTCTTTCTGCTGTAGATGATAGCTGTTGCACCTTGTAAGGTCTGGATTATGACCTGGAGAGCAGATGGCTGTGGTGGCATCCTCACACAACTTTCCATCCTTGTAACTGGGTATGTCATCCCAGTGGTACAAGTAGATCCTAAGGTAGCCAGGGCTACTTTCCACCAGGGGCTATTGGCCTCCCTCTCTCTCCCCCTCATTTTCAAAGAGTTGAATTAGGAACAAAGGAAATTCAGGGAGGCTGCCATAAAGAAACTAGGCATCTTTCTGACATGATAGCAAGTTAAAGAATTTTACTTAAAGGCACTGCATAAGGAGTAGTTAAAGAAAGCAATGCAGTACAGACATGATATAGGAATGCTATGCAATAAAATAGGATGCACTGTTTGAAATTTGAAATATTAAACGAGAATCAATGTGACAAGTGAATAGCTGTTCAAATTTAAAGGTAAACGTTACTTTGAAAGATGCTAAAAAGCATTTAACCTGGGAATTATGACAGGAAATATTTTCTACCTCACCTTAGTACAGAGGAAAAATTTCATCTGAAAAGGAAAAGCCAATGGAAAGACCAGTTCATTTTTACCTTCTGCAGTTTCTTACAGCGAATGTTCCCCAGACTATACAAAAACCTAAAGCCTTGCTAAAGCGTAATTGTCCATAGTGATTACTCATGTTTCTAACCTACAGCATGTACAATCATTTTACTCTCTCTCTTAGTAGAAAGCATATGCTGTTTCCTATAAAGGAGGCCACATTT
The DNA here is from genome assembly GCF_023634155.1 of Falco peregrinus. Classification (NCBI taxonomy): domain Eukaryota; kingdom Metazoa; phylum Chordata; class Aves; order Falconiformes; family Falconidae; genus Falco; species Falco peregrinus. The sequence continues at coordinate 53,306,610 of NC_073721.1, forward strand.
TAGCCTATGAAGAGAGTTCAGGTGAGCCTCAGAGCTTGTTATTTCTTGCAGTGCATGAGTACAGCACAGGAACATCTAAAGGTCATCATTTTTGGGGAATTAATCCACTTATGTAGGGTTTTGGGGATTTTCCTTTACTTTTCAATAGTATTTCAGACAGCTGCAAATGGAACCCATCAGGAAGCTGGGGCAGGGAGTCAGCTGGAACAGAAATCAGATGCCACAAGCTAGGCAGTAAAATCCATAATCTGTCCTTTGACCCCAGTTCTGTGGGCTTCTTGATTTGAACAATAGGTAACCAAAGTGTGTTCATGTGTGTGGGAGGCTATTAAGAGGGCCACACATTGCAGAGTGGAAAAGCTATGCTCCTTGGACTGAGTCTTCAGTGAAAGCAGCCAAGTGGGGCAGGTGAGCTTGAAAAGGCAAAAACACAAGTGTGAAAACTCTCCTTGGTTCCCTCAGCTGCAAGAAAGTTGGAACCTTCGCTCTGTGTGTGCCTCTATTGAGTGCACGGGGCATATACCACAGCACACAAGTATTGTGAGTTACAGTTGTGATGCATGTGAAAAACGTCTCTGTTGTATTTGTTTGGCAAACAGATGATCTGTTTAGAAAGGTGGGTCCCAGATCCAAAGTTCTTCAGTGTTAATCAGTAATCCAGCAGACAGCTTAATCTGTGATACAAAGCTGCTTTCAACTCTTGGGTCTCTAGAGAGTCATATATAGCTTAACATGCTACTGTATAGAGGTATCAAGGACATCTCAAGAGGTCAGAATTTATCTTTGTCACAGTTTAAGCGCAGCTGGCAACTAGGTACCACGCAGCTGGTCACGTACTCTCCCCAGCCTGGTGAGATGGGGAGGACAATTGGAAAAAGCTAAAACCCATGGGTTGAGATAAGAATAGTTTAATAACTGAAATAAAGTAAAATATACTAATAATAATATAATGAGAAGGGAGATAACGAGAAGAGAGAGAGGAATAAAACCCAAGATGCACAGTACAATTGCTCACTGTGCGCTGACCAATGCCCAGCCAGTCCCTGAGCAGCCATCGGCCCCTCCCAGCCAACTCCCCCCATTTTATATACTGAGCATGACATTCTATGGTATGGAATACCCCTTTGGCTAGTGTGGGTCAGTCCTGATTATGCTCCCTCACAGCTTCTTGTGCCCCTCTGTGTTGGCAGAGCATGGGAAATGGAAAAGTCCTTGACTTAGGGTAAGCACTGCTTAACAACAACTAAAACATCAATCTGTTATCAACATTATTCTCCATACTAAATCTAAAAAGCAGCACTGTGCCAGCTACTAGGAAGAAAACTAATTCTGTTTCAGTCAAAACCAGGACAATCTTTGAAATTATAACTGTGAGAATCACAAAGAACTTTGAGAGCTGTGCATAAAGCCACTATTTTCATAACTTTCCCTTTTAAATGCTGTGGGAATTCACAAATGTCTCAGCAGCCTTCCCTGCAGCCTACAAGGGGTAAGTAACATACATGCACACATGAGGCTCTGGTATGCACTCTGCCCACTACTTTTTCCTCTTTAACAAAAGAAATCAAAGATACCTGATTTTACACCTGGCTACTCTAAAGTGCTTGTATTCACCTTTGATCACTCCATCTCCCATCACCCACATCTATCCTTAGTGTCCAGACATACAATTAATTATGCGCGTCATGTTAATTTACAATAGTAGCTCAGGCAAGGGCTATTGCCCTGTTATGGGTAAAATGCTCAAGTACGTTTGTTTGCCTCATGGGTTGCTTCCCTGAGTTTGTCACTTGGGAACACCTTTGGTGCATTTGAGAACTTGCCAGTTCTTTTCTTTGCTGGTGCTTGCCCATCTGACTGTTGCTTCTGTAGCTGCTTCCACCTTAGGAACGTCTTAGAAACTTGAGCTCACAGAGGTGCTTGCGTTCTGTGAGAGGTATTTGGGAACTAATAGCAACAGTGCACAGAATGGATTAATTGAGTTTGAAAGCCACTTTTTCACATGGTCAAGTGACAGGACATCGTGTCAAGTTTGCCATAGAAAATTCATATAGCCCTGCCTAGGGCACTGCAATGCACTGTCTGTAACAGTACCAGCAGAAGAAAAAGTCTAGGCAACACTGAGTGCTAGCAGGCAGGGTGAGAGTGAGCAGTATGGCTTTGTGGGGGATGTAGAGCTTGCTAATGATGGTTAATTTTTTAAACTGATGATTTTCAGTTTTGTGGTTAACCAAGGTTGATGAGGTAAATCCTATCCATTAAATGTTTGAAATTTTAAAAATCTGATCCTTACTGTCCCAGGAGGCGGTAGGTAACATTACTTGGCACTAAAGCACCTAGTGAGCATAGTTATAGGTTATCATTGCACTGCTTTTTGTACCACAGGCAACACAAAGTGAGGCTTCAGGACGCAGCTTTAGCCCTCCCCTAATCTCAAAGCCCGCTGCATATCGTGGTGGAGTCTGTGGGAGCTAAAGCTGTCGTCTTGCTGATTTGTATTGACTGCCTCCTTGTCTTTTCAGCATGGAAGAAGACGTCTGGAGCAGAGAAGCTGTCCCCAGGCCTTTTGCTTTGCCTAGCTTAGTCATGGCACAGCTGAAGAGAAAGTATGGAGTGCTTTCTTTTTACCTGGTGAGAAGACTTGTAATAGTTGATCCTCTTTGGTATATGGCAATAAACTAGATGATATTTTCATGTGTCTTTCATTCATATTTCCATGTTTCTGCGGCATTGGTGTCTTTTGCCTTTGCAATGTTGTGGTATTAGCCCATGGTATATCTAGCTTATTAATACTTTGAAAGGAAGGAAGTTGTGCCTGTTACACTTAAACGGTTAATGCTGTTACGGAAATATTACAGTTTCTGTCTTTTTTCACATAGCAGATTCAGGTGTCTGTCTTCACTGTAATCACTATAAATTACACGTTACAGGGAATGTGATCAAATTAAGCAATGCCAGTCCTACACCTGTATGTATATGCTTGGTGACTCATGTAAACCTTTTTTATCTGCTTTTTTTCTCCTGATTGTAACATTGCTGAAATGATCTTTACGCACTTCATGAAATAATGGGGAAATGCAAGCTGCTGTTCATCTAGTAAATGGCACTGCGGGGTAGGGTGGTGGCAGGGGTGTCCCAGTATTATTTAACTTGTCCTCTTTTACCGCAGTGGACAGCTCTGTAACCACAGTTGGGGTTCTGGCAGGTCTCATAGGGTCAGTCCAGCCTTCTCCCATGTTGTTACTGAGAACTGAAATTTTATAGATCATTGGCCAGCTCCATCTTCAAGCCATAATATACTCCATATAAACAATTGAAATGAAACAGTCAGATATGTACAAGACTTAGAAGACATTGGGGAATATAAGCTTTGTGGATGCAGGTTTTTTACTAAAAGATGTTGTTCTGGGATATCAGAAAAACAACAATTCAGTGTACTACTTTATTTTGCAATATAAATTATAATTTCACAAACCTGCTTTGTAATCACATAAGAGAGAACCCACCTGCCCAGTCATCAATAAACCACATCCCCACCATAGGAAAGAATATGTACTGGAGCAAGAATACCGTAGGTGATCATCTTCTAACAGGAAAAAAAAACCCACCACTGTTTTATGCTTAGTTTTACAGATAGGTCACAACAAAGAAAATACAGAGGAGAGAGATACCTCAAGCGGAGTCTGTGGAAACCCTGGAGTACAAGACCTGTTCCTGCTGTGCTGAGAGGCTCAAGTGATAGGCATAGAAGCAGCAGGGCTCTCGGTGCACTAGAACACACACCCTGACATGTCAGGTTGTCAGGAGCCAGATAGAAACCTGAGCTAGGTGAGGTACGTTCAGAGGAGACCCTATATAATTTTGCACAGGGAGCATTCTCCTGCCCTATGCAATTTCCTACTCTGTCTCTGTTTAGAGCTGGCTTACAAAAGTATCATGCAATTTTATTCTCTAAGCACATTTCTCTCCATAAAGTATCTAAGCAAATGATCTGAGTGTTTCAGTCTCAACAGATCGGAAAGTTACTATTGTTTAACCAGAGCTTTCATGAGTTTCAGAGCTGGCAACTGTCTTCACTTGGCTAACGCGGAAGAAAAGAAACCTCATAAGGTCGAGGTATATTTGCCAGACTGGTGGCTAATGGGGAAATGTCAATGTCCTTGGGATCCATAACGGGTTTCAAAGTAAATTTCTGCAGGATGACTGTTAAAAATATGAAAAGCTCCATCCGGGCCAGACCTTCTCCCACACAGATGCGTTTTCCTGCAAGCAAAAAGTAATAAAAAGTAAGGTGGCAGTGAAGTGTTTTGCTGGTAACTGATTTTAACCACTGTTCCATGAGAGTTCAGGAAGCAATGGGGGGCTAAGTGTCTAGAACAATGAAAGTGCTCAGTGGGCAAAGGCAGTTTGAAGGCTTTGATTTCTCATATTCTGCTGCTTTTTGCTGCTAGGTTTGGAGAGAGAGAAGTTGCATGGCTGAGTCCCACTTCATACACCTCTTCTTGCAGAATGCACTGGAGCAGCTTTTGTGATGACTAAAAAAGGAGGTCAACTGGCACTCCAGTACAGGAGTCAGAGCTGCCCGGAAGTGACTCTAGCAGACCACAGACATCACTGTAAGGACCACGGTGACAGCCATTAAAATCCTCAAAGCGGTTCTAGGAGACAATAGTCTAGGATCTGAGATAGAAAGAGGTGTTACCTGCAGAAAATGGCATGAAGTAGTCACTCTTTTTAAGGGTACCATCTGCATTCAGGAAATGTCCTGGGTCAAATTTTTCTGGATTTGGAAATTCCTTGCTGTCATGTAGGACGGAGTTCAGCACAGGGAGTATCATAGTGTCCTGAATTAGCAATAAGAAAGTTAAAATGGAGACATACTGAAGCAAAGCAGCACTGAGAAGTTTCCAGAGCTAAAAATAATGGTAGTCAACATTTAGCCCGTTTAAAATTACTTTAACGAATAAAAAAGTATGCCATTGGTATGGCAAAGATTTTTTAAAATGAATTTTAATAGTGAGTCTGATTAGAGTATTTAATATTGCTTCCAGATAATTTAGAACTTTGCTTACATTTATGTGAAAAAAATAGAAAGCTGTGTCTCCCTCTTCACATAGAGGATGAAAAGTCCTTTTTTTGTCAGATAGAAAGGGGTTGGACTCAACTGCCAGAATCCCTTTTGAAACAGAATTATTCCAATTCTATATCACATTTCATTGGTTTTGAAAATTAAATTAAATTAAATTAATAGAACACATCTTTGTTTTCAAGAGATTATGACCTTTCTCAGACATAGTGGAACAGACCTTGGGGATAAAATAGTCTCTGAACTTGGTGTCTTTGATCACAGCATGTGGGACATTAAGCGGAAGGAGATCAACAAATCTCTGGATTTCACGGACTACAGCATCTGTGTAGGGCATGCGGCTCCGATCTGCCATGCAGGGGCTTCGGTCTTGGCCGATCACAGAGTCAATCTCCTTTTGAATTTTCTCTGTCAGGAAATAAGTAAGTGTTGAATGGACAAGTCCCCCATCTGTTTGCCTAAACCTCTCCCCATATTTACAGCAAAACTTGCTTTTTAGTGCACCAGGAATATATGAATGTACTTAGTCTTAGTTCTATTCACAGTAAAGCGATACTAGTACTAACACGTTTCTGCACTGCAAATACATGTTTCCTTAGTTGGGGGACCATTGCTACATGTGGTAGTGACAGGAAATGTCCAAACTGATCCCATGACCTATTAAAATTTTTACAATTGTTTATTTCCTTTTCTATTACCTACTATCTCTGGGTATTTCTGCAAAATCAGAAATCCATGTCTTAGTGTGATGCTGGTGGTCCCTGTTCCTGCAAGGAACAAGTCGAGCGTGGTCCTCCTCAAGGTCTCAGTGGTGAATTCTGAGCGACCATTCCCTTTCTCCTGGAGGAAGATTTGGCAGAACATTCTGAATGACAAAGCTAAGCAGCCTGTTTAAAAAGGAAAGTCCTATACCCATAATGTATGTTTCTAAGCCCATCTCATGTCCTTTCAAAAATATGACACTCACTCTCCAGAACACCAGCATTTTTTGTACTTTTACTAAATAATATCATGAATCTTTTTTAATATGGGAGGAGCACTGAATTACCTCAACCAGATTGGTCTCCAGCTTTCCTAACTTCGGCTAGTACTGTTAATCCTGTGTTTAAAAATCCTTGATAAGAAAATGGAGAGGAGAGAATGAAGTGCCAAGAAAATGAAGTTCCCCTCTGTATTTGCAAAAGCCCAGTGCCCTGCCACAACTGAAAAGATGCTGGGATTCAAGCAGTGTTTTTCCTATAATCCAATAAATCTCTTGCCCTTACATTACCTGTTCCATTTTGTTAATAAAAGCATCAATAAAATCTCGAGGACAGGTGGGATCCAGGGTTTCCTGGTGTTCTGCTATAATTTCTGAAGTAAAGTGATCAGCTTCTTCAATATTTTTTGCCAGTTTTTGATGAGGCCCAGGGAAATATTCCATGATATTTGGGAAGAAATTGTACAGCTGTAAGAATAAAATGATTGAAATTGAATTAAACTGTCTTGGAACAGTAGGTCCTTATTATTCAACTGGATTTTAATGCCTTTTACTTTATGGTTTGACTATATTCAAGGATAGATTTCAATTGAGCAACTTTTGCAATTACATCCTTCTCTGGACATACAACTCCATAAGGTAAGAAAAAACAACAGGAAGTGGTTATTTCACTGCCTTTTTGGCTTTTAAGAAATGTCTCTAAATTTAGGAAAATCCACTCCAATTAAAAAATAATTATATGACTCAATATTAATCAATAAAATCTTACAATAATTTAAATATGTATTAATTAAATAAAGCTTTACACACCTGTGTTTGTATAGAGTTCTGGAGCTTGCTGTTTTCCTCTATCAAATCAACCAAAGTTAGAAATTTCTTGTCCTCATAGTCAAACCGGTCCCCAAAGACGATGGAGCAGATGACATTGGAAACAGCATGGACTAGGAAGTTTCCAGGGTTGAAGGGTTGCTCTGCAACAGCAAGAATAAAAAACCTCTGGTATCTTTCTTTCAGTATTTCACATAGTCCTCTCCTCTGACACTACAGGGAAGTTTTGCATCCTCTCGAGAGCCAGAATTTTGCAGTCCTTGGAAAAGATGGTGAAGAGTTTATCCGATTTATTCCTCTGTACTTGAAGTGAACTAATTTCCCTGTTGGAATGGCTGAGTACCTCTTCTGTTCTCAACAGAACACTGGCTTATAGATTGTTTATTAGAAATGGCCTAAAGATCACCACCAAGACCCAGTGACCCCACAAGGACTTTGTCTGAGCCATGTCTTTAGGTTATTGAACCCTGTTTATGAGCTCTATTAGCGTAACCTCAGCTGTATAACACTCTCTCAGGGGTTCAAGTGCCTGTGAGCAAAGTCTAGTTTTGATAGCAGAGTTACATAAGTTCGTAAGAAGAGAACTGCAATGTGAGAAAAAGGTGAGATTAGACCCAAGAAAGAAAGGAAAGGTATAATTGCAGACAGTGATAGGGTGCATCTGAAGGTTTCAAGAGGAGGAACAACAACAGGAAAAGATACTAAGTTCTCAAAGAAAAACAAGGAGTCAGAAAATGGCAACTTGGCAGCATTGAGGATCAGCCTGTTCCAAGGAGGAATGGCACCAGCCCTTCCCTGCCTGACTGATGACTCCCTGGCTATTGAAGACTCAGCAGATGTCTCATCAGGGGTGATGAGTATATTAATGCTGAGCCTAGTAGATAACTAGTCCTAGCTACTTATTATTTGCAGTAAGAGTGAATAATGGGTTTATACTTTTCAGTGGTATATATCTTGTTTGCAGAGTCTTTTAGTACACAGTAAAAGATGCTGTAACAAGGTGAGCCAGAAATGGAGGTTTGCAGTAGAGCATAGGAAATACGGTGTTACCGTGCTAGAGGAAGGGTAAGAGCAATGCAGGTGAGAGTGTTTTCTTCGATTTGTAGCAGGAATGTTTATCTATGAAACCAGAGTGAATTTTCTAGTGAGTCATGAGAAACAGTGATGCTGCAGCATCCTTTTAGCTCTACCTGCTTCCCACCCCACCCCCCTCATCCCCCCGCCTCGGCAGAATGAGCACACATTGAAGGCTGGCTGTGGAAAGGAAGCCTGCAGTCCAGTCTGGTACTGTGCCACTCTCCGGGGAGGTAGTTATAAGTAATGTGGTCCTACATACTGCCAGAAAACACATTTATAGGTTGGAACCAAGGGGGTTACCTCATGGCCTGCCCTCAAAAGCAGCTTATAGTCCCTGTTCCCATTGCACACCCCCACCAGTACTGGGACGTATTGTCTAGTGTTCAGATGGACTGGACCCAAACCCAAGTATCTGTAAATGAGTTCTCTGGTCACCCACTTATTCAGGATCCATTTACTTGGAGCTGCAGGAGGCAAGCAAAGGAGTGCATGTTGCTTAGCTACCTGGCAGTGCCCAGCCCTGTCTCCATGGCTGAATTCCACCACATCCTTGGCTTTGGGGCCAAGATGTTCCCTTTGCCACTTCCTGTCTTCTTCCTCAAGCAGAACAAGATAAAGGATGCTTTCCAACGCCAGTCTCCAACATTTGCCTCTCCATACTGTCACAGTGCCTTTGACCGACCTACTCCCAGCAATGATAACTTTGCCTATTGGAGCAGGGAGCAGAAACAGCAGCCACATTCCCACTTCTTGGGTCATAGGTTTGGTGAAGCAGCCCCACAGCCCTCATTGTCTCACTGCAGATATGCAGAGTGTCCCAGCAGGCACAAAGTCTGTGTCCTACCATGTGTGCTCTTGATCCTCTCCACCAGAAAACAAGCTTCCTCCTGGATTCGCTCCTCGATGCTCTTCTTCCCCATCCCAAAATCCCGCAGGGTGGTGAGTGCAAATCGTCGGAGTTGCTTCCAGACCTCACCATTGCTGGTCACAATGCCTGATACAGGAAGGAAAAACAGACCTTCATGAGGAAACAGGTTTGGGGTTTTTTCCCCCCTGAATGAGACCTACACAGCAAGTACTCAGCATGCAAAGACACCTCTCTGTGGAGTTACACTTCAATTGCTATCTGCCCAAAAACAACTTCTCTGCAGTTCTGGAGCTGACAGATTTTATCTGTCACAGCACTTTGATTAAAACTGAGTCTATTCTCAGAATATGAAAAACTGTGATAGGACATAAATAAGAAGGCAGCACTGGTACTGAGTTGATCTTGGCCACAGGCACGTGGCCTTTGCACTGACATAACTGCTCAAATGTTCTGCTGTGTGCCTTCACACAGAGTATCATTATTACTTGTACTATAGTACCAGGGAACAGGTACTTTTACCCAGATAAATGCTGTACTGGGAACTCCCCTGGTGAATAATCTCAGGGCCTAACCTTGAACGTGGCTCTTACTGGGATGACCTATATTATTTTGTCTTTGTTCTGCTGTGGACTTTCCTTTTGCTCGTTCCTTAACCATGTATATGTAAACTGTCAATATTTTCAGAAATGGGAGAATGAATGTAAGATCTTAGAGGCACACCTAGTGAACAAAGTTTTAGCCGGAATTTGAAGCATGCTGAAAATAGAAAGGCACTCAATGAAGCCAGCCTGGGACCTTAAGCAGTTCTCTAGGGGACCAATTTACTCCATGGTCCAAGCAACGAGTTGGGCTTTTAGTCTTCTATTCCTATTTGTATGCATGAACATAGTAAGTGAAATACGCCATTCCCTTCACATTCCTCTCAGCTGTGTTCCTGAAGTACTGAAAGCATTGGCTTTGTACGCTAACATTACCAGGGCCATACCTGTGCCTTGGAAGAGTTTTCTTAACAGTGGTAGACTGCCTCTTCCACTGAAGTCATCTGCCTGATCGATCAGAGCTTCTTTCACAACATCATAGCCATACAGCACCACAATCTTTTGTGGGCCTACATATATTGTGAAGACAGAGCCATACTTCTTGCTGAGCTGTAGGAAAGAGGAACAGAAGGAACAACATGTCTGAATGTTAATCCTATGAAAAGAAGTTTGTAGCAAAGGGGTCTGAGGGGCGATGTGCCATTGTCACAGCATCGCTGAGGTGTGGCATTGGTTAGCAGCACAGAGATCCTTCAGCTATGAACTACAGCCAAGGGAAGAGGGAATTGTACAAAAAACAGGGGATATGAATGGAAATGGTGAGGTGTCAAGCCCAAATCCCAGAAAAGAAAACAGTTAACTATTCACAGGGCTTGCAAAACAGTCTGGAATGCTTTTCTACAGGACACAGCAGGTAACAGTTTACATGGGCCCAAAAAGCAGTTACATATACTTAGGGAAACAAGTGCCTAAAGGGTTTTTGAGCACAAACATAACCACAGCTGTCTCTAAAATCTCCTGGGCCACAGACCTCTGGAAACTGGGCAAGTATATCAGCGGAGAATGACTGCATCCTTGCACTAGTCATGTGCTCTTTCCCAGGCATCTGCTTTTGGCTACAGTTGCAGGAACATTCTTGGGCTACTTGATCTGACCTGGAACACTTCTCAACGTTCGCTTTTTAAGAGCAAACCAGATAGAGTCCCAGTCTTTTTTATGGTGGGAAACTCAATCACCTAGTGCTCTGAAACAAAGCAGAATGCCTGAGGGTGCTCACAATTCTCAGCGTTCACAAGCACCAAAGCAAAAAGGAGCTCGTATGGGTATGTGTGCCTCTGATGATAGGCATGGTGATGTTTGCTGTCACCACAGTTTTGCTCTGAAGAACCCAGGGACACCTGCCCTGCCCATCCATCTGTCACCACCGCCTCACAATCCCTTAAGGAACAGATATTCCAGATTAACTCCCTCCATCTAACCCCTCCCAGGCCTTGCAACACACAGTTTTTGTTTGACAGATGTGTAACACCAGCTAGGGGAGGGAATGGACAGCACAGTTCACCTCCAAACTGTTTTGTTTCAACCCCTTCACTCTCTACTTCCACTCCCAGGAAAGCTTACCTACCTGCTAGGGAACAAAGGCAGCAAAATGAAGCAGGGTCCTCCCCGCCAAAAAAAGGGCTAGGCCATGTTGCTGGCATGGTAAGAAGCTGGGTACAGGAGGAGTATAGTGAATATTGCAATAGCATCAGTGCCCTGATTGCAAATCCACTGCAAATTGCAGTACTGCCATGAAGTCAGCACAGGACTCATCATCACCATAATTTTTGCAAATATATAGACTTGTATATGTAGGTTATTGCAATACATAGACTTCAGAAGTATGTATTTCTGGGAGACCTTTTGTTTCTGTTTGAGTCTGACATTTGGTCAATGCAAAGTAAGCTCGCGAATAAAGCTGAGACAGTCTGGACCAGACTTTGTTTTATATGCAGTGGAGACAACACAGGAAAGAAGAGGGCAGCCTCTTACCTTCTTCAAGCTTTCAGGCAACTTCCAGGGATTCAGCTGGAGTATGTTTCCAAGAATGGGGACCGTGATGGGACCAGGAGGCTCCTTCTCTTTTTGTGATATGCTTCTCCATGTGGCAAAGAGAAGCAGAAGGCATGAGATGCAGACCAGCAATAAAATAGTGGTCATTCCCAGGAGCCCAATGGTAGGCTGAGGGAGAGAAGTCAAGTGTCAGAAGAGCCTGACGTTGGACCTGTAAATCCATGCCTATTTATATTCTGTGGTATGAAAACATATGGATGAAATTAGTCAATAGTGCCTTCCTATTCCTGCTGAGATGTGAGGCTACTTATTAACCTGCTCTAGATAAGAATGAACAAACTAGGGATGAACTTGTTTACGCACTGCTTTTTAACCTCTCCAGCTTGTGTTCCTTTGGGTAATCATTCATGTAGGTCTAAAGAAATCATGTTCTAATGCTGACAAAGAAACTCAAAATGCAGAAATATTTGGAGTCTAGCTGCTATCTATATGCTTAAACTCTTACTGTTTGCCCTCATGTATACATTGACATCTGCCAGCCCTTCTAGTATCTGAGCACAGCGGAGGTAGGTATGGTTGAAAAAGGGCATCACTCCAAGTTCTTTCGAGGCATTTCACCTCCACTTCTGGAATGAAATTATGAAATTGTACCCAAGTCACACATGCAGATTTTGAGGGATACACCCAGCTTGTCCTAATCTGATATTTTAACCAAACAAACCATACTGTCTACAGCATTTGCATGGTCACAGATTCTCCCCAAACCAGAAATTCCTACAGCAACCTGTAGTCTCCTTTCTGATGTTTCTAGAAACTAATTGAAGATCCATGGAAGCTGTGAAGATCTGTGAAAGGTAAAGGCACCCTGAACAGAGCTTAATGGAATGGCCAGTTTAATTAATATTGTGTATGTAAAACAACGTAAAATATTAAATGAAATATTATGCTTCCCATTCCTCCTCCCCACAGGAATCCAAAACCCTAAACAGGGTGAGAACTGTGAGTGTTTTCTGGCAGAGAAGTAGAGCACAACAGTGATTCAGTCACCAGAGACTGAAGAGCTGATTCTGGGACTCTGTTGCCAAATCTTGTCTGTACATCGTACATAGTGTCTGTAAAGTGCCAGCAATCTACTGTAAACACTGTACTTAGATTCCTACAGCCTTTTGTGTCTGAGGTGCCCCTCCACTGCCATTCCCCAGTTTCCACTCAGACCCAACTACAACGCATGGCATTAGGCTGTATATTTCCTTTTTACATGACTTTATGTAAGGAGCTACTGGTCCTCTCCCAGAGCACATTTGGCCATGGTAGCTATATGGAGATGGATGGAGCAAGTCAGGAAAGCCTGGAGGAAACACCACTGCGCAAGGGGATGTGAAAGGGACTGTGCATTCAGCAGGCACTCAGGCTTGCTGCTGGCCAGGGCCGGGTGGCTAATGTTTTCTTAAAACTAAGTAGGTATTGGAAGGTGTCTGAATAACAGGTACACCTTTCCTACACTAGACATAATTACTAAACAGCATAGCTCAAGTTTCAGAAAACCTGTAATGCAGTAAACCAATGAAGTAGGTACAAGGTAAGAAAAAGGAGTTTAGTAGGTGCAAATTTATTATACTTACTTTCTGATACTGTTTAAGTGACACTTAGCATGAATTACTCGTTGGTGATTAAGATTAAGGCATGTTACTGAAGTTGACTTTTGTGAGTCATGTAATAGTCCTAAAGTCATGTTAATTCAGACCCATTGAAGCCCCAGCAGGGAAACAACAAGGGAAGAGGATGTGGGGTGTGGAGAATGGGAGCTGATAACACCTGCAGCTCAAGGAAGGGAATGGGAACATTACTGGGGAAAAAAAAACCCCAACTAGTTTCATCACTGAAGGAAGTCTCTGTGTAATAAGAGAGAGACATGAAATTACCGTTAAACTCACTCTGAATGAGAATCAGTGCCAAAGGATATTATTTTCATGTGTACCTCTGGTTAACAAAGGTCAGATATTTCCTGTCTATGAAACTGGTGCTCAAAGACAATGCAGCGGATAATGCTGGCAAGAAAAATGGAGCGGATCAAACGGAGTTGCTCTGTAGCAAAATTTACCTGGACAGCTCTGTTTGAAACAGCTTGTCTCCGCTCCGCGCCACCCCCGCCCCCCCTTTATTTTTCTTGCCTTCCCCCCTGCCTCTGTGGTTGAGAAGCTTTGTGTTTTACAACCCAAGATTCCCCAGCAGGGCTGGGAAGTCCCCATTTCTATGCTCCCTGTGTAGATCCTGCTCCACAGAAAAGCCCAGCACCCCATGGGTTCTGGTTACACTGACCACTCCCCCACTCTTCATGTCAGACATCCAGGCCTCTGTCTAGCACCTGTTGATAGTGGGTGAGCATTAAATGGGTGTCAGTGTCCTCCAGCAGTGCCTATTTCTTCCCACACAGTAGAGAGGGAGCTGTCAGACAGATCCCACACAAAAGACCACATCAGGGACCATTTCAGTCACTCCAAGCCAGCGACACAGGCTCTGCCACCTGCCAACACATTACATCTTTTGAGATACATGGCCAAAATGATGCTTCATTTGAGTGCTCACATCTGTACCTTCATGTCTACAAAACCAGCCAGGTATACTGTGGACACCAGACTTTGTTTTCCACTGAGCTCTCAAAATGGCATTTAAAGGATGGACAGATCTTATGTCTGGCACAGTTAGCTGAGGACTAGCAGATTCTACAGCAGTGAGAAAAAAACAATTCCCATCTAAATTTAGATATGAAAAATGTAGGTGTACAAATCAGCTAGTCTGCCTTGTTAGTGGAGAAACACTGATGCTTCCAGAGAGCCAGTTGTCTGACTTTTTTTACTGTGAAATGAGTCAGTCATTGGAGAGGTTTATTTGTTTCCCTTGACTACAAAAGGAGCCTCAGGAGACTTGTACAGATTTCCATGTCTGACTTAGGGATCTCTTTTGATGCAGATGACTCTGATTCCCTGTGCATCCCTCCTGATCCTAACGATGTTCTTTATCAGCAACAAATTCTGCAAACCATGGTACAAAAGGCACTGCTCTGAATACTATGCACCAAAGGTATTTAAAACCAGAAGTGGGCAGAGGAATGAAATTGAGAGGAGCTTTCTAGGCCATGTTTGAAGGGATGATTAAATCACTGACAACAGTCAGTTTTATCATTATCAAAGAAAAACTCAAGTTGCTTGCATGTTCCTTCCCTTTACATTTGGAGATAAGGTGTCTGGAACTTCTGTATTGGCAGCCTTGAGGGTGAACAGCTGCTGTAAAGCCCAGTGAACTGGAAAAACAGGGCTTTGCTCGCAGCATCGCTCCCATGTCTGGACATGGCTTTTCTATTATTTATCTAGTTACTTGCATAATCATTGAAGGGCTTCAGAATGGTGTTGGGATAAAGCCAGAACCTGTTTGGAGGGTTCTGTGTGTTTCACTGGAAAGAGATATAACTGCCAAAGACCTTGGGTCACTTTCAATGCCAGAAAGAGAGGAATTATTTGGGTATGAAAGACTTATTGGTGTATGAAAGACCCATCCTGATACAGTTCACATTCACAAGAAGCACCTGCAAGACTCTGCGAAAGTATCAGCACCACGAGCGCCTCTTTACATAGGCCAAATTTTCCATCTTTCCCTAGCCTTTACAAGGAGAAAGCCTTTCTACACTTTCCCCTTGCTAGGGTGAGGCTGGAAGGTGGCTGGGAGAAACAAGACCGGCAAAAGGAGTGTGTTGTGGCAGCTCCGCCTTCCTGCTGCTGTGGAGTGCAGCCCCTGGACAGACAAATGCAAGAGGCTCTACAAGTGATGAAGCCTGGAAATCTGCCAGTGCTTCTAGAGAACATCTGGTACCCTTTGGGCTTTTGGGAGATTGAGAACATGGAAGAAGAGACCATGTCAGAGTTTTTATTCATTATTTTTTCCTCCACCCTGGGCTGGATATGAAGGGGGCTCTATGGCAAGTAGGATGCCCAAAAAAAGCGAAGCAAACATTAGGCATTATTAGAAAAGGAACAGAGAACAAAAAGGGCACCTCTTTACACCACCATATAAGCCTATGGTGGACTTTTAACTGGAATTCTGTGTGAAGCTGCAATTCCAAAAGGATGGAGTAGACCTTGAAAAGCCTTAGCATAAGGCCCTTAGGATGACTTAAAATCTGGAAGGACTCTTTAAATGGACTAGGTCTCTCTGGTCTGGAAAAGATATGAATGGAGTGGATATAGCAGATACCTGTTAAACTGAAGGGTTTGGAGAAGGTGAGAAGGGAATGACTGCTCATATTCTCTTCCTGCATAGAGCTATAGAGCACGAAAATAGCAACTGGCAGGTTTTAAACAGGCAAAAGTAGATGGTTCTTCACACACCATGCCCTTGAGCTATGGAACACCATTTTGCAAGATGTATGTGTACAAAAAGCAACAGGGCAAATTCATGGGAGAAAAATTATTTGAGGGTAATCAGACACAAAGATACCACCAATGGCTCAGAAATCACTGGAGACTGGAGCAGCCTGAAAGCATATTCCTCTGTGGTTGCCATGCTTTTATTCTGTTCCTTGGGAACTCATTTTTAAGCCACTGTTGGACAGAAGTCTGTGCTGGCTTAACTACTGTCATGATCCAGTACATCCATCCTCAGGCTCCTATGTCCTTATGTTATAATGTGACATTTCACTGGACATTTTCATGGAGCAGGTGTTGTGGTTTAACCCCAGCCAGCAACTAAGCACCACACAGCTGCTTGCTCATGCCCCGTGCAGTGGGATGGGGAGGAAGAGAAGTGGAAGAGCAAAAGGG
Source organism: Falco peregrinus (assembly GCF_023634155.1). Lineage (NCBI taxonomy): Eukaryota > Metazoa > Chordata > Aves > Falconiformes > Falconidae > Falco > Falco peregrinus. The sequence continues at coordinate 53,322,853 of NC_073721.1, forward strand.
AGAAAACTCATAAGAATAGTTCAATAATTGAAAAAAAAAATGCAAGAAACTGATTACAATGATGATGATGATGACGATGAAGAAGAGGAAAATAAATAAAAATCCCAAACCATGCCTAGAGGAATGAAACCTTAGACAAGTGATGTAAAAACCATTGCTTACCACCAACCGACCAATGCCCAGCCAGTCGCTGAGCAGTGGCTCCCAGCCAGCTTTCCCCCTAGTTAATATGCTGAGCGTGGCATCGCATGGTATCCCTTGGGGCAGTTGGGGTCAGCTGTCCCAGCCATGCCCCCTCCCAGCTTCTGGTGCACCCCCAGCCTGCTCGCTGGTGGGGTGGGGTGAGGAGCAGAAAAGGCCTTGACTCTGTTAGCGCTGCTCAGCAATAACTAAAATACCCTTGAATTATCAACACTGTTTCCAGCACAAATCCAAAATGTAGCCCCATACCAGCTAGCACGAAGAAAATCAATGCTACCTCAACTGAGACCAGCGCAACAGCTTAGCAGAGTAGCCTGTGGAAATCATCTTGCCTGTTCTGCTGTGAATAACAGCATCTCAGCTACTCAACTCTTTACTATTTTTAGATAGGCTTTCCTTGGTGTCTTGTAGAAAATCACAGTATCAACCTCTGCCTTATTTCTGGCAGCAATTTGACAAAGGATCTGCTGTGGTCAGCAGGTATTAAGGTTGAGTGATAACTTCAGCATTCAACAATTAGTATAACACCTATATTAATAACATGCCACACAGGTAGTACTACAGATAAGATACAAATCACATAATTAGTTTTCAGATCGCAGAAATGACATTTGACCAGCTAGCTCAAAAAGCTTGGTTAAATATTTATATATGAACTCACTGGACCTCAGACATAACTCAGCTGAAAAAGGATGAAGCCAATGAAGCTCATCAGTCATTTGCAATACGTGGCAAATAGACTTGCTTTGTCACCAAAGGGCCAAGGAAATTAAGTTGGTAACAGCCCTCCTGTGACTCCACCAACACTAAGTTACTTTGTCGCTGCTGTACCCCGTCATCTTCAAATAAAGCCAAGGTGCTTAGCTCTAGGCTATGGTCAGCATCAAGAAAGAGCCGGTGCTTCCCCAAGCCAGGCAGAAAAAAGTCAGGAAATGGGAAAAGTCAGTCCCAGAGCTATACATGCTGAAGAGAGGCATGGTAGTGGGGGCTGCCAAATTTCTGAGCCTGGCAGAGCTCCCGAGATTGCTGCTCCCAGCTGCCTGCATGGGTGGCGAGGCTCCTCCTGAACCAGCTGCAGAACAACTGCCGTGTACAGAAGACCATCTAAAAGGTCCAGGCACTGCGATATAAAGGAGTGAAGGGGCAACTTTATCAGCTGTCCCCAGCTATAAGACCACCATCATGGGGCAGAGTGCCCACCATACCTTTGCCAAAGTCTGAGCAGGGAATCTGCAGTACAAACAGGACCTGAACACAGACCTGCTGAAACTTGGGCCTTAACTAGAGGCATTCAGCAACTTTAAAAATTTGCTTATCATCATTGCAGAAGATCATGGAAACATGTAACTTGCTGATAGTCTGTATGTTCTGAAAATGGTGAATGCCATAAAGAAAAGTGACAATGGAAAGATTCACCAACTGACAATTTAAAATTCAAGAAAAATTCAGCAATCATGAAATTACAAAACCTTTGGCTACACTTCATGATACAGGTAATGTCAGTGATAAGGAAAACATATGAGAAATTATGCCTTTAAAAGGTGAAGAAAAAAATAGTGCTGATGCCAAGTGGTATAACATATGCCTTCACTATGTCTTTCAGTCCTGCCAGGCGCAGAGGCAGCGGAGGCAGCAGAGTGGCTTGGGACGATAAAGAAGGAAATCAAAGAAGCAGCACAGCTACAAGAAGTGACTGCACTACAGTGGCACAGCCAGCGCTAGACTGTTCTAGCAGGAGGATGGTGGTAGAAGAGGATTTTTCACCGTGGTGACACTATCTCCCTGTCAATTTTGCAGAAAGTCAGGCTCTAGCAATTTCCTCAGTATCATGCAAGAAACCCCTAGTGCGACACAACACAGGTGTCTGCAGGAGAAGACACTACTGTCTTTCTTCTCATCAGGCTAGTCTTCCAGACAGGTTTCCAACTGATGGATTTACGTATTTTCTTATCATTGGGGAGGCTGGTTTTTGAATAGAGAAAATTGCAGAAGCCAACAGCATTTTGATTTCAAGTACAGGCATTTGTAACTAGTATCTGTCACTCGGGCTTTTCTCCTAACCATGCCAAAATACAGCATGTGCAGTAAAAGTGTAAATCATGTTTTCCTACTCTACATGGTAACTGAGGAAGTGTAGAATACTTTGAGAAAGATGGGCTGTGTCAGAAAACTGAAGAAAGTGAGGGAAATGTGTTTAATATACTGCAGGTCATACAGAAGTGCAGAGAACCCAGGACAGGGTGGAGGGCACTGCCTGGGAGGGTCCTTTCTCTGTAGAATTCAGTGCCAAACAGCTAGCTGGTGTGCGTGCAGGGGGTCTGCAGGGTACAAGGACACAGACAGGTGAGACAGGGAAGACTGGTGGTTGCCTTGGCCAAAGACCCCAAGTCATTCCCTGTGTGAGGGCCTATACCAGCCACATAGTGACAGAGGGAAAATGAGAATTTGCAGGATTGAGGGGAAATTTCTGGGACATCTTTTCTACCTGTCGTGGTGGAAATCAGCCATGAAATGCTCTGGAAGCAAATGGTGGACTGATACATGACCTGCATCCCATGAGGAACAAGAACTTGTATGAGCTCACAAGCAGTTCCTGGGTGGCAGAATAACAGACAGTGCTTTCCTGGCAGGATATATGAGCAGTGGCTTGGAAGGTAATATAAACGATGAACTTGTCAATGAATCAAAGCCAGAGTACACTCAATTAAAGTAAAATACATGTGCACCCCCGCCTGCCTCCCCCCAATTTCTCTGTGAAGTGGTGGCACCTGTCTGAATGAAGGTTTTGATTTTCTCACCCCCATCCCACCGCCAAAGCATGTAACAAGTTCTTCCAGTCTACTCCCCCTAGGGTTTCATGCGTGGGAGCACTTCTGCTGCAGCTCTCTTCCTTGCCTCCCTTAAGGATGAGAGGTAGATCATTCCTTCCTCCCAGCCATCACCTTCTCCTGCACATATCACCTGCTCTGGAAATGATGGTGCCTAATGCATTCCCTCTCATAGACATGAAAGGTCTCCCCTATCCTTTGACTTCAACTCATTTTGAATAGTGGAAAAAGGAGAACGTAAACTGTCATTTATTTTCCCCACCTAAAGGTGTGAAATATATGATGTTGCAATGAAAAATTGTCAGTAAAAAATAAGTACTCCCCTACGTGGCTTCAAATAGCGTTATTAAGTAACTCTCCCAGTAGCGCTAAGGCTAAGGATGCACAATAGCTCAGACAGCACAGCCGCTAGAAGTAAAACAAGTATAAATTGGAACATACGAGACACATTGCACAGCCTATCTAATATTTCACAAGGACTTGGCAAGAAGGATATTTGATTTATCAGCGCAGATGGGTTGGTTAAACATTTCTTAATGAACTCAGTTAATCCAGGCATCAGCTGAAAGGGTCCAACATCAGACTTTCTAAATAGCTTTCCGTGAAAAGGGTGAACGTCTGTGACCTCTTTCAATGTACCATGACCTCTTCCATTGTACCTTTCAATGTAAGGTAGAATGACTCCTCAGATTAAAAGCTATTAAGGAAGCACGATTTTTTATTATTTGATCCGGCAATACCACCTGGCGGCCAAGCGTCGGTACTGCAGCCCTGACGCCGCGCATGCGCGGTGGCGCGTCCCCCTCGGCGCTGCCGGCAGTTGTTAACGGCATCGCGATCCCGCGCTGCCTGCGGGGTGGTGCCGCGGGCCCGCTGCTGCCTCCCGGTCCGCTGGCGGCGAGCCATGGCCGGGGGCTGAGGGGAGGGAGGCGGGGAAGCAGGAGGCCGCCCCCCGCGGCCCCGCTCGCCCCGTGCCGCTGCCCCCCGCTGCAGCATCTCCCCCGCAGCCGGGCCACAGCCCCAGGTGCCCAGACGCTGCCCGGCCAGCCGGCCCCCCGCTGCCGCTCGGGAAGGGCTTGCGGCAGGAGCGGCTCCGGCCAGGGCCGAGCGGCACCGGTCGCGGTCACTTGTGCTTCTGTCCCTTTGCCGGGGGCCGCGCTGAAGCCGCCGCGGGCTGTTCCCCCCCCCGGGGATGCCGTGGGCTGCGCCGCCTCGGGCTGGCGGGGTTTGTTCCTGCCCGGCCTCGCCCCCCGCGGTGCGGGTGCGGGTGCGGGAGGGGAGCGGGGGCACGGCCCGGCGGTGGGCAGGAGCTGGGCCGGCCGGGGAGAGGCGAAGGAGAAGGAACCCGGGGGCAGGCGGGCAGCAGCTGCCTCCTGCTGCGGGCACAGAGGGCCAGGCCCTGCGGAGGGGGGCACCAGCCCCGCAGCCCGCAGCAGCCGGGTGCCAGCGTGCACAGCGGGGTCCGTGTGTCACCCGCGGGGTCCGTGTGTCACCCACAGCCTGGGGTGGCCCCGGCGCGGGAGGGAGCGACGCGCCGCGTCCGGGAGGCCGCGTCTTGCGAGGAAGAGCTGTGAGACACCCGGGGGTTACCGGGGGGGGGGGAGCCGAGCGGCCGGCGTTCTGCGGGAGGGAGGGAGGAGAGAGGGGGAAAGATGCGTCTGAACTGTCACATTTTCACAGCGGTGCCAAAAGCGAGAGCTGTGGTGAGTCCGGGTCCGTGGGACCCTGTCTCCTCTCTTGTGTGCCCCAGGCGCCCCTGCCCCTCCTCTGCGCCCCCTCCCCTTCCCTGTGCCGCTGTGATTTTGTGTGTGTGTGTGGGGGGGGTGACCCGGGCTGGACCGAAGCTGCTTTTCCCGCTCCCCCTCCTCCGCTGGACAGGGGAGGCAAAATAGAACAAAAAGCTCACGAGTCGCAGTAAGGATGGGGAGAGCACTCAGCCATTGCCTTCGCGGGCCTAACAGGCTGAACTTGGGGAAATGAGTGCGATTGATTAGCAGTCAAGTTGGAGCAGGAGAATGAGCAGTAAAAGCAAATCTTCAAAGCACCTTTGCTCCAGCCCTCACTTCTGCTGGGCTTAACTTTACTCCCAATTTTCATGTCTCCTCCCGGCAGGGGAACAAGGAACAGCAGCTGCGGTCAGTTGATCACACATCTGTCTTCTTCTTTCTCCTCCTCAAGCCTTGCTGTCCAAACCCATCCTGTTTTGATTGCCTGTAGCTCTCCGTTCTGTTCTTCCGCCCTGCTTCCTCTTAGCTTGTGCCTTTATATCTCATTCTACTGCTCCCTTCTCTTTTACTCTCTCCGCTTTTGTCCTGCTCCCTCTCCTTCTCCCCTTTTCTTCATCCTGTCTCTGTCCTGCAGCCCATTGCTGGTTTTCCATTTACATCTCTGTCCTGATCTGTATCCATCTCTTTTTAGGTTTTTGTGCCCCCCCCCACCTGCCTCCCCCCAATTTCTCTGGCCTGTTCCCTGGCGTTCTTTTCCTCCCTGCACCTGTACATGCTGCTTGGGGTCCAGGGAGATGTCTGGAGGCGGGGGGCACCTCAGGAAGGTCTGTGTCCAAACAGGCACTTACTACTGTGGAATTCCTGACTTCCCGCAGGCATGGGAATCTCCCAAGCCAACACCAGAACTGTTGTTTTCTTGGTGGTTTTTAAAGGTGACACCATGAAAGGATGGGGTAAGAAAACCTGGTACCCTGAGCACATCATTTCCAGAGAAACATGTTGCCTATACACCTTCATTTGGGAGGAGGACAGGTGAGTACGTTAAGTGTTGACTTCTTTCAGTGCAGCTGTGCTTTTATTAAGAGGAATAACCTCCTCTGTTGTTGAGAGTTAGGGTTTGCTTTTTTCTGAGAATTCTGCCTGTCTGTTCAAAGTCATTGATCTGCGTGCTTTTCCCTTGAGGAAAAGGACCACAACTCAGTCTTACTTATTCACTGTGGCGTGCTCAGTTATAGAATAAATTTCTCACCATAAAACTCTGGTGCTTCCAAACAGCAGCATGGTCGTCTGCATAATGTATCTGTAGTCCCGTCTCAAGGAACGCATTAATGGTGTTACGAATTATAAATAAGGTAGCTTCCTGCCGTAGGAAGACAGTGTGTTGGGTTTGAAACCTTTGGGTAGGACAGAAGGAGGTTGCCACCCTGGGTCAGTGGTGAGTGCGGGCATGTGTCGTCTGATCTAGAGTTGATGGCTGTCATCACTTTAGCTCTAGAATTACTTGGAGACCCAGGGAACTCCAGTTCCCTTAAGCTACAACCTTGGAGCTTTTCCAGGCAGTGGGATGAAATTCCTGTCACATGCTCTAAGGCACCTTAAAGAGAAAGGAGGCACAGTTTGAGTTTTCTTCCGTGTAGGCATCAGGGAGGTACAGCTCTGAGCTTAGTACTGGCTGCTACTAGGAGACGCTTTCAAGTGAACTGAGTGCGGCTCTGGATACCCAAAGCTGGACAGGGTTGGCAAATGCTGATGTAGAGTTTTGGTGGTAAACTTAACCAGCCTGTCTTAACAAGCAGGCATGTTCTTTGTTCGCAAGCACTGTTTAGTCCCGCCTAGGCTTCCTGAAAGTTTGAAGGGCCGTGGTCACATCTTCCCTTGGTCACAATGAACAGTTGCCTGTGCAGATTTGCTTTTTAAGGAGCATGCTGTGGTTGTATTTTCTCTCTTTGGCTTTGCATTTGGGAAATAGTGTAACAGTTACAGCTCAACTGAAGGAGCATGATACCTCATGTGGCAGAGAAGGAGACGTGTTTTACTAATTTTTTGGTGTGTGTCAGTTTGACCCCAAAATGACATTGTGTCAAAGCTTGTGGCCAGGTTCCACTGTAGATGTTGACTTGTGGTATGAATGACTCCCAAGTGTACTTTAGGAGAGCTCTGTTGGTATAGATGTGCTGAGCAATCGTTCTGCTGTGTGTGTGCCTGTTCTGGTTTGGCTTCCAGGTATGAGCATGCAAAAGATAACTTGCAACTGTAGTCAGCCTTGCTCTAAAATCAGAATGGTTTCTACTGCTGCCTGGATATCTGAGAGCCTCCTGAACGTTTCAGGCAGGCCAGGAGTTGTGCCCCAGTATTTCTGAGAGTCCACAGCTCTGCAGTTCTCTAGAGGAGCACTACAGGTAAGGCTGTAAGATCCCAGAGCTCTTTGCAAGTTACACTAACGGAATTTCTTTGGATATATATTGGGATACATATGCCAGCTGAAAAGGTATTGTTTGCTTTCGTGCCCAGTAAACACAGATCACTTGGGTGGTCATGTACACTTGTCAATTACTGAGGAAATTTCCACCCATTGGATGGAAAAGGAAACAGTTCAGAGGCAATGTTTAAGGTTTGGAGGGGGTTTTGTTTGCTGTAAACCCTGGGGTTTTAGCATTTTGTTCCATATTGTCTGTTAAAGAAAATGTATTTTGAATTAAGAAATGTAACGTGCTAAAGCAGCTAAGTGGCAGAACCAGGCCTCGTCCCTAGCGTAGCCCTCGTCCAAGGGTGGTTTAAAACCCAGTCCAGTTGATCAGTGGGAGAACAGAGAAACAACAGACGACCAATTTGTGGACACAAGTGCTCCCAAACGCAGGTGTTTTTAGAAAAATTGGTGTATGTAAATAGGAATTGCTTGTTCAAAGACTAAGCGGGCTTGAAGGAGTGTGTGAGTTAAAGCAGGCAGAAAGAAGATCACGATCCGAGGAGGAGCTTGGAACCAAGGCAGAGACTGGAACCAAGGTGGTCAATCAACTGGGACAGGTGATAGATTTGCAGAACTGACGAGACCAAAGGAAACTTCTAAAAAACTTTGGACATTGACTAATGATTTTATAAGTGTATATAAGCTGTGCTGCATCCCTTTATTCTTTGCCACTCACTGAGGTGGTGGCCCAGCTCTGAGTTGTGATTAAAGCGAGCCCAGTGGCACCCACATCTATGTGAACTTTTCGTTAACACTGGGAGTCATCTCAAGACAGAGCGGGGCTGCCATATACCCAGTTTGATAACACGGCGTGGATCTGTGGAGTCTGTCTCCCATTGAGGGTCTGAGCATATAGTCCTCATCCAACAAGGGGCGTGGACTTGTAACTCACCGGCAGTGTGCTGCCATTAGAGCACGGACTGTGTCCACGCCGTGTTCCATTCTATGTTCGACACTTGATTTGGAGATTATCTGCCGTGGCCAGAACTTACTTGGCTTGCTGCCATGTGATAGGACAAGACACTGGCACTTAGGGCTTGATACTATTTTTATCACATGGAGACAATCACAATTCTCTAGACAGCAAATGGCCAGCTCTCTGTTGTAATTCCTTGGGATACAATTCTGTCACCCTTTCTGTGCTGGTTTTGGCTGGGCTGGAGTTAATTTCTTCGTGCTAGCTGGTATGGTGCTACATTTTCGATTTGTGCTGGAAACTGTTGATAATTCAGGGGTGTTTTAGTTATTGCTGAGCAGCGCTTTCACAGAGTCAAGGCCTTTTCTGCTCCTCACCCCACCCCACCAGCAAGGAGGCTGGGGGTGCACCAGAAGCTGGGAGGGAACACAGCTGGGACATCTGACCAAAGGGATGTCCCATACCGTATGACATCATGCTCAGCATATAAAGCTAGGGGAAGGAAGGGGTAGACATTCGGAATTATGGCATTTGTATTATACACGATGGAACCCTGCTTTCCTGGAAATGGCTGAAAACCTGCCTGCTGATGGAAAGTAATCAGTCGATTCCTTGTTTTGATTTGCCTGCCTGCACAGCTTCTGCTTTACTTATTTAAACTGTCTTTATTGTAACCCATGAGTTTTCTCATTCTTACCCGTACGATTCTCTCCCCTATCCCACTGGGGTGGGGAGGGGGTGAGCAGCTATATGGGGACTTGGTTGCCAGCCGGGGTTAAACCACATCACCTTCATCTTGGCCTCTGCACCTAGCTAGAGTGCAGGGCCAGCTGCATCCCTGCACTGGGGAAACAACCCCTTTGTGTGCGCCAGCATCCACTCTGTCCCTCTAGCACCATCTTCCCAGAAAGAGCTGGTAATCAAAGAGATCACTAGGCTGGAAGATCAGTGGCCTTGTTTCAGTCCTAGAACAACCTGTCCTGATAAGCATTTCGGTGGCTGGGGAGCTCTAGATGACGTCCATCTATCCAGAACCATTTCCAACCCAAAGTGAACCTGTAAATTTTCTGTTCTTAAGAGATGGGTAGAGGCCAGGGAAGGGGACTTACAGGGCATCAGGGATGAAGCTCCCAGCCACATGTAAGTGCTATATGTTATAATGAAAATCTTCATTTTTCCAGGGAAGAGAGGAGCTCCAAGCAGCACCCTCAAGCTTTTACATCAGCAGCCAAACATCTGTGATTCTCGGCAAAGAGAAAGGATGATACTATTAAAAACATTGCTGAGTCTGGATGAATCCTGTCAAGCTCTTGGTTTCATCTACAGATACATGAAACACTAGAGAAACAGGACTTTTAGACTGTCTACCACGTTGTGGTACCACTTCCCAACATCAGAGATCACCAAGCAGGCCACTGTTCAGGCTGCTGCTCACATGCCAGTCAGAGAATATAATTGCAGGAATACTTGATAAAGAGTTTAAAATGTTCTCTTCCATGGTCTCCACTAACTGGAAGTTTATTAACAGACCCTTTGGGGGGTTGGGCGGGGGGAAGACAACTTACATAATCTTTCCAACAGGAATTTGAGATTCCAGAGAGACAAATGCAGCCAGTTGTTTTATTGCAAATTTATAGTACTTCATCTCTCTATTTCAAACAGATAAAGGTGGATATCAAAATGAAGTGTTTCCAACACCATGCTCGTGACTCCAGAGGCCCAGGTATCCTCTCAATGCAGAGCTCAATGAAGAAAAAAAAAAAAGAAGTTTAGGTCCTGCTGCTACTCTTTATAGATTATGGAGGGCATTTCCCAGATAGAGTATTTCATGTGGGACACAGGACTTGCACACAGATAGCCAATATCAACATACGGGTTAGGGACAGGTTTCTACTTTTCACTGCAGAAAACTGAGGCAACAGAACCTCTTGAGAAAAGGAAAATATTCAGTCTACTGAATACAGCCTACTATATTCAGTAGACGGAAGTTACCAGTCTTGATGTTAGCTGGAAGCAAATCCTTGTCAACATACAGAATTGCTGTTGTGCAACTTAAACCAGTCTGACTTATAGCACAAATCCAACTTAAAGATTGTTGTAATTTCATCGTTTCTCCAGTTTTTTGTACTTGGCTTCTGCAGAAGGAAAAAATAACAATATTTTAGGACTAGATAAGTAAAAGCTTTGAATCCTGTAAGCTGCTATACATCTTAAAATTCAAGTTAATTTACAGTAACACTCAGGGTCACACTTTATTACAGCATTTAGGCAAATATAATTGTACAATAAATTTTTTTAAGAGCCAGGTGCTTGTCAGACAACTAATACTTGGGTTCCTGGTGGAACTGTATGAATCCCTCTATCTGCAGAATTAAACATTTGTCTTTAAAATTTGGGTCAGTGCATATTGTAAAAGACAAATCAAGCCTCACTAATAAGTTGTAGTTCAATAACACCTGTACTTGTCCACCTCCATAAACTTGTTATATTAATCTTTTCCCAACACTTACACTTCACATAAGATGTTCATTGCTCAAAAGCGGCACAGGCAACTTGGCAGCTCATATTTAAGTAGAGGAGATTTGCCTTTTTAAATCCCCTTGCAAGGGACTATGCTGCTAGGTAGTAACAGTAGAGGACAACATTTACCAAGTTTTTTGGAATATGCGTCCAATTTATAAGCTGCCTGCTCCAGAGCTGCAACCTGTTCCTCAATTAGGTTGATTTGTTCCAGATATGGCTGAAGAGCAGCATCTTGAAAAAGGAGAAAAATCATACCTGTCAGTTCTCAGTAATTCACTTCCAAGAATGATTCACACTTGAAACACAAGAACTTTTCATTACATTCTTCAATTAGAACAATTTAAAAGCTCCTTCCTTCCCCCGCCCCAAAATCAAGTGTCAGTACTGAGAGCCATGTACTGGCTACAAGTAACAATACAATGTGAATCAAAAGAGGTGTTACTTTCCATCAGATCCAAAATCTGGGGTAAAACAGGACATAAATTCAGACGTGTTTTCTCTTATGCTAGTCTACATCATGTGTATAGCTGTAAAGAAATACACAAGATCGGTACTGTATAGCAGCACATCTATTTCAGTGCATTTTCTTTCCTTCATCCCCTAATAAAGAGTGAAATATATGACTCTCAGATGCTTCATTTCCCAAACAACTGTACTGTTCGTTAGACCTCTACCTTATTCGGTCTACTTACATTTTTGATTTAAATCCTTCAGATTTCTACTGATGTTTATAGCAATATCTTTCATTTCTAGGTACTTCAAGCTAGTCAGCTTATTCATGTTTTCCAAGAGTTTGTAGTCTTCACTGGTGGCTTAAAAAGAACAGAGTTTGTTTTAATTAAAAGTTGATGTGGTTTGAATTGGGTGCAGACTCTTCAAGAGGACAAAGAGATTTCAAACCAGTAGCTGAACATAACCAAGAATAGTATCACAGGTATTAGTATAATGCTCTACAAAAAGAGAGGTAATGTTTTGTGAATTGTAAAAATCAATTGGACTGATGAACAGCTATTCGCTTGCAATTTGAAAGAAAAAATTACTGTTTCCTCACATTTCTACTCTTATTCTGTCATTTAAACACTTATGTTTACAAAGCTGACAGCACAAATCCAGACTGGAAATCTGTACCATAAACCCTTCAGGTCCATGCACATCAGTAGTGCTGTGGAGTGCTTTCGAAATTAGAGCCTATGGAATCCACTAACTTGAGCAGTGTACTTTGCTCCCATTAATGTTGCACAGCAGTTTATTCTAAAGCATGAATGTTAGAAATCACGCATATGATCCTTGCTCTCACTCAGAGACAAAATAGCTGCATGCGTTCCACTCTCTACTGTGCTTCTCTTCTAGTCCTTCTTAACCTAGACCCCTTTTGTTTGTTTGGTTTTCCATGCACAAGCTTCTGCAAGACTAAAAAGAAGTATTTTTAAGTTGATGATATCCCGCTGAATTATCTGTGCTATTCCCGGACTTAATTAATATGATTAATACCAGTGTTGTTAGTCGTCTAGCAACATGCCAGACCTGAAAAGCCAGTCTTGCTGGATATGATCTAAATAGGTATAGTTTAGACAAACTACACAACAGATTTCTTTATAAGAAAATGAAAAGAAATAAAAACTTACCCGCAGGTCAGTATTGCAGTGCCTTACCTGTAAGTTCACCTGTTAAATAAGTGGCCATTTTGTTGAACATGTCTTTACAGAGTTCATTGATGTCTGCCTCTGCTGGTTCCTTAGCTTCCTCTGCTGTTTCAACAGCGGGATCCTCTGATCAGGGTACAGGCATGACAGGGTTAGGGAAAAGTTGGCAGGTACAGAAACACACCATCAAGATTGCATGGGCCCGTTTTTTTCCCCTTAAAATTGACTACACCTGCTTCCCATACAGGTTGTCTACCCTACTGAGGGGTAACAAACCTAGGCGGCTTCCTTAAGTAGCATCAAGATTATTTCAAAATAAGACTTTAGGAAGCATTTAAGAGGAGACAGGCACCTGGCCAGACCACACTTTCAAGTATCAGCCATCTCCCATGCTTCAACGACAGGAAAGGAATCTGGGGACCACTTCTGGGTGACGGGCACAAGGCTACTGATGTGTATTTGTAGTCGCTGATTCAGAATAGAAGAACCGTCCCCCGGCCCGTTTCAGGAGGGGCCACAGGTCCCCGCCTGTGGAAAGCGACAACCGCCGCCTTTCTGCTGCAAGCCCCTTTCTGCCACGGCTGCCTCTGCTCCGCTCCCCGCGGCCCCTCTCCCTCAGCCCGACGGGTCGCCCTTCCCTTCGCCGGCCGCTTGTGCCAGCTGGAATGCGAAGCTGCCCCGAGGCCGCGGCTCCCGGCAGGCGGCGCGGGGGTCGGCAGGCTCACGGGGGCGAGCCTCCGCCGGGCTCCGGGGGAGCCGCCCGCCGGCCGAGAGGCAGGACGCCATGGGCCCGCTCCGCACCGGCCCGCACTCCCCCCGCCGCGGGGCGGCCGCTGCTCCGCCGGCCCGGCCCGGCCCGCCCCTCGTCGCGCCGGCAGCAGCGAGCGGGCCGCAGCCCAGCGGCCAAGGGCCTACCTGGAGACCCCGACCCCGGCCCCGACCCCGGCCCCTTACGCTTGGCGGGCCGCGCGGCAGCCTCCAGCAGACCCTCCGTCGCGGTCGCCATGGCAACAGGCCCCCTCCCGCGGCGCCCGCTTCCGCCCTCGACCCCGCGCAAGGCCGCGGCCCCGCCCCTCGCCGACCGGCCGCATGCGCGCCTGCGGGCGGGACGGGGCGGGGCGGGCGCTGGCGTCAGCTGCAGGAGTAAGCGGCTTTCATCGCGGCAGGAGAAAGACAAACCGCGGTGTAAAAACGAGTTTACGTTCCACCAGGTGTAAAAGGCAGCGAGGCAGCACAGAAGCAGCGCGGGTTGCGCTTGGCGTGGCTGCGGTGCCGGTTTCATCGTTTCCCTCTAACACCACGACTGAACCATCCATTGCAGGAGCACCAGAAGCACTTCCGCACTGCAGACCAGTTCCAAGCGGTGTCGCTCGCCCGGCCCTCAGGGAGACTCCAGCCTTCTGTTTGACGGCGTTTTCCTTCGGCTTACCCGGTCCCCTTGCACCTGAGGGTCTTGATGCAGCTTAAAAACAGCTCTGCTTTTGCTAGTGGTGTGGAGACAACTGCCAACACGCTGTACTCTGTCCTGGGGCAGCTGTGCTTAAGTGTTGCTGTAGTTGCCACAGCAATGTCTACAGGGTTTTTTTAGTCCATACTGTTAGTAGCACTATATATAGATAGTGCAGCTAAGCATTAAGTCTGTTAAAAAGATTTGCCGTTGCTAAGCCTACAAATATTTATTTAAAAAAAAAAAAGGGGGGGGGTGTTTACTCCCCTCCTTTGAAGTAGTAAATATATTTTGGGAGGGGGGTATTGTTTCAGTTGCTGTGGTGGGGTTTTTTTACAGTACAACAGTATATATTTCTCACTCTTCTCACATGAGCTGCCTTACACCACTGCTGTTCACTTTTTAATCAAGCAAAAGTTGTTTCTACAAATAGCTTCCATTGAGAAGCTACTAGAAGTATAACTGTTCTTGCTTGATAAGAAGCACTTGTTCCCTGTACTGACTTCAAACGCATCTCCAACATGCTGTGAATGGTCTCTGGCTCTCTGATGATCAATGCCTAAACACCATCATCACCTTATACCATTTGTGATGGAGAAGCTCACATGTTTCAAAAGAAAATGCTTCCCTTTTATATAGGAAATGTTCAGTTGGCCACAGAAGAATAATGCTTTACAATATATAGTTCAATATGTACTTAAGGAATTATGAGAATTATATTCTCTTACCAAAAAATCACTTATGCAATGTACATTCATGCATTTCTTCTTAGAAATCAAAATCATACAACCATGCAGAGATAATGCTCCAGAAACAAGGGGACAGGGTTCCCATCTAAAGTCCAGTGAAGTCAGTTGAAATCTTTTGGCAATCTCCAGCAGGCCCTAACAAGCTTTGCAGTTCCAAGACCAGAGAAGCTGCAGGGCAAGGCAACACAGGAGCCTATGTGAACTTTCTCATAAACCGGAGTTTTGCATAGGCAACAATAAGGAAGATAACAGTCATACAGAAGAGAGCCACTATGTTTTCCCACATTTCCCAGCTGGTAGGTGAGATTCCTTGGCTGCACAGGTATGCTTCACCAGAACACCTGCAGAAAAGCATGGGACAGAAGTTGGTATTACTATGTGGTGCATGTCTTCAGGTGTCCTGTTCCACAAAGATCCTTCTCCCCTCAATTCTGCAAAACAGGTGCCAAAAATATAGTAACTTCATAATCTATCACTAAAAAAAGCTTAAGGGACAAACCTAGATCTCTGGTTGTCATAGTTTTTCAGTAGTATCCTAATTGTTTATAGATAGCTGGCAATTTATGAGTAAGCCTCAGAACCACATTAAACCGTGGTAAGTACAAAAGCATTAGTTTCACACAGCAGTCACTGGGTGTCCATAGCAGGAGTTTGGGGTCCAAAAGCTGTGGAAACAGTGCTCTAGCACTGTTCCTGCAATAACCTGAGTTTTCCAGCCCTCCAGCATGTGTCATGAAATACATGCATTGCTACAGCTTAAGGTATCAGTAGTCAAAGAGTATTTCAAATGGGGCAATAGCACTAGGAAGATAGCTTGGCGCTCTGCTATATCTACAGAGAGCTTAGTATTTATGAACAAGCTCTGAGGGGCAGGCATGATCGCAGGTTTGCTGCATCCCTACAACTTTGTAGCTGCCCACACATTGCATTTCTATTGCTAAGTGACCCTGGGCTTCTTTAAAAAAAGAAGACAACCAAACTGATAAGCCAGGGCTAGGTTATCAAAAACAAAATTTAATGTAGCTCATCTGCCTATTTTTAGGAGTAAAGTTTCATCCCTACTTCACTCTTGGATAATTATGAACTTTTACTATATAATCCTAAAATACATTATTTTGGGATATACTGTTGAGACTGGCCTGTGAGTGGTTATTCTGTGAATAATACAGAGATCTGAAATAGTCAGACTTCTCTTTAGGCAAGCCATCACAGTTCAGGCCCAAGAACCACCATGAGTTAAAGACTTACATTTCTCCTGAAATACTGGGGGAACAAATGCCTGCATCTCTTGCAGATACTGTAACATTTGGATGCTTCTCACCACAGAAGTAGAGATCTCTGAACTCATTCACTTGAAGAGCCTAGGGAAAGAGGTAGTCATCAGATCTTTAGAATTAGTGATTTGAGGTGCTAAAACTGAAACACTTCAAAGGAACTTCATTATTAAAAGACACGTATCACCATTCTTGTATATGTTCCTTTTTATTTTGAAGCTCTTAATCACCATCTTTCTGAGAAACTGCTCCAGGTTCTACATGCAGGATGGTTTGGTGTCTGAGTCTTTGCCTTCAAAGTTACAGTTCAGTGATTTAGCTACAGGTTTCTGTCTTGCCAGCCACAAGTTCCTGTTCATCCACTTTCATCTGGGTCAGTTTGCTGACTCAGAAAACCATGTGGCTGCTGCTGACACCTCAGCACCAGCACACTGAAGCAGATGGCAGTATCAGCCAAGGCAAGAGGGAAAGAGTTCCCTTGCACTGGCATCCTGGGCTAAGTGCAGTCTCAGGCGACACTCCCATGTTCAGCAACACTGATAAAATATCTCAGTGATACACTAACAGGGGAGGGTCTCACATCTCCCCCTTTCTTGATCCTACCCTTCTCTCCCACTGCTGGTCAACATGGTCCTGCCCACACCAACCTGCACCAGGCTCTGGCATTCATTTCACTCATTTTTACTCAAAGGTAAGAAACTATTCCTCCCAAATAGGACTGGCAAGGATGAAGACAGGAGATGGAAGCACAACCCTTACCAGTGACCAGTGGTGACCTGCTATGTCTAGTTAGTGTGTTTCAAACAGCTGCACCCTTTGCGTTCTGGTACCCCAGCTCCTTATTCAGAAATGGCAGTAAGTCATACTTCACTTAGAGGAAGCCACGCTGAAGACTGAGACACCTGGGCACTATGGCAAATCCTTTAACCAGCTGGACAGTCATTAACTTGAGACTGGCCACTCACACAGCAGTCTCTGGGAGAGGCTATACAATATTTGACTTTATTCTAAACCATAGGGATCAACTATTCAGGCTAGAAAACTAGCATCTCATGGACAGCTCACTCTGCTGCTTGTACAACCAGCACTAATTTTGTGGCACTGAGGATTTGCTCAGTCTCTGAGACTTCCACCTCTCACACTGAGATTAACTTTTGCTTCCTTTTGGGGGTTGGCTAGTTTGTCTTTTACCACGTTCATGCAAGAAAGAAACCAAATCTAACTTTTGAGGTAACTAATTCATACTCAAAAGTCTCCAGGAAGCAACAATGTGCCTACATTACTCACAGGGGCCGACGCTACCTTCTACTCACAGTGAGGCCGTATCGTGGGATGCTGAAGTACTTGAGCCAGTTCAGCCAGCCCATTACGGAAGGGAGGTTTACTAAGAGGCCTGAAAAGATCTGAAATAGAACAGAAGAGACTCAGAGTCACAGACTGTGGTTTTACTGCAAACAACGCCACTCCTGCACAGCTAGAGGTGCAGTGGTATATAGATGGGCCTCCTACTGCTGTTAGGCCTGTGCCTACAGGCACAAGGTCAAACCAAACCTCACAGCAGCCCCAGCCAGCTGGCCCAACGGCACACCCAAGTACTCCAGCTGAACTGCTAGCAACGAGGTCACAAAGGTTTTCTACATCCACACGTGAGTTAAGTATGTATGCTAACAACTTCTTACTCTGGAGGACTGTATCCTATGGTAGAGTTAACCAGAGGCTAAAAAAGGATGACTGGGAGGTGAAGTGGAGAAACAAGAAGAAAACCATAGGGAGCCTTAGAGACTGTTACCGTTTCAGCTTTCTCCTCTGACCTGCACCTTTTACCTATGCTCCCTCCTGCCTGGAACAAGGCTTGCTCTTTTACTTCTTAGTACAACTGGACTTCACAGCTAGACATTATGCAAAAGTGTTTTTGTGCTAACCCTGCTGTCTTTTCAGGATGTGCATGTGCCATTCCTTATATACTGTGACTTAACTCAACGTACATCAGCTGCTTGTCATTATGCATGCACATTTCTCACTCGCAGCAAGCATTTGATGCAAGACACTACCACTTAGCTTACTGCAAAAGCAGGTTAAGCTGCAAATCAAATAAGGGATGCGCTGTGGGCTCAGAATAGGTACACAGGCAGCTACCAGGAATCACCTGATAGGAGGTACTTTTTGCTCTAAGGTAACTTGATAGGCCTCACAGTCAAGAATTTTCATCACTGACATTACGGCTTTGAAAAAAACTTCACATCACTCATCTATGTGTCGTCAAAATTCCTCTCTCTCTCACTTGCTCTCTTCCTCAGAAGTCCTTGAAGAAGAGTATTGAAGTAATTTCTGGAACCCAAGGGCAATACTGAATTAAAATAAAGGGAGAGTATGCTCCTGCTAATCCCACTGGGCAACAAAAATTAATGCAATAAAATCAATCTATCTAAAGTTTATTTCAAGATTTTTTTCCTTTTAATTGATCTAGTTGATTGCTTAGATTTCTAATGCTGGAAATGCAAGATTTAAAAAAAAAAACCAAACAGTTTTTGTAAGGACAATTTAAAAAAAATAATTTCTTTTCGGGGGGCGGGGTGTGGGGAGGGGTATTTACAACGTTTGCAAAAGCTCTGGTGGCATCACACCTACTGAACTGCACCTGAGCAATGATTTGTACCCTACATTACAAGTTGGCAGAAGTACATCTTTGGCTGTAGTGACAATAAAATCACAGGCATGGGGTTGACATGCTACTGGACTGTGGATTCTCAGCCTGCTTAGAGCTGGCTCAACCCAGTCCTGTCAGCCTATCTCCGCTGCTCCTCACCTCCACCAAAGGAGCACACACATCCTTATATACTTACAAGCATCAGGACAAAACAAATAGTGATGAGCAGATTGGCCACAGCCACCACATCCATCCCAGCACTGATAGCCAGAGACATGGCTGTGGCAGTGTAGGACACCAGTACCAGGGTCAGCATGAAGAAGAAGAACCGGCCTGTAACAGCTTGGTATCCTGTCAAAAAACAGAAAGGGAAAAATGCAGCAAACCACCAAATTATCGATCGCAGGGCAGTACCCTTGGACTCCTACACAAGACAGGGGAAGCAGGAAGAAAGACCAAGTCTGGAGCTGGCAGGAACTATGCATGCTCTAAAGGCCCAAAGAGCATTACCAAAAGATGTGGTCAGACAGGTCCCTGTCTTAGATTGCTGGTTTCTTTGCCCCTGCCCCAGAGTCCTCCAAAGTTGTGATGCCAAGCACTTAAATCAGTTGCAGGTTCAATGAGTTTCATGTTATAGATACAGGAACTGAACTCTGGCAAATCAGAAATCAAATGTGTTAGAAGGTGGCAAGTTCAACAGAAGCATCAATTCTTTACCAATCATCCAGTAGCTGATGCATGAGAATATGATGGCTGGAGCAGTTCTCATGGGCAGCAAATCTCCTATCATCAAGGCCAGGAAGTAGGCAGACACACGGTAATATCCACTGGTGTACTGATGGCTGTGAGGACAGGGAGGAGGGGAGTTGTACAGGTTCAGAGGTTCCGCATGAAATGTCTGGTTTATCCTGATTCAGTTTCCGTTCTCTCTACCACTGAACTTCTCTATATGCAAGCTGCTTATTTTCCCACTTTGTAAAGTCAGAGCTGATCTATCTCATGGGCCCTGCAGTTATACTGAGAGCCCTCCGAGGAAAGTGAATGGAAGGCTGTGTGAATGCTAAGTAACATACTAGAAAAAATGCTCCTGAATCTCTTTTCAAAGACAATGATCCTTAACACAAGGACCTGGGAAAGTATTAAGACTGCTATTAACCAGAGGAACACTTCATCCACAGCTAACTCATACAGCTACTTCCAGGGGAGAAGGAATGACACCCAACAATGGGAAAACACCTTTAAGACATCAGCTCACCTCTGGTTTACAAGGCAATTAAATATCATTACGATTGTTTTGCTGCTTAATGGGGCTTATGAAAAGATGCTTTAATTGGTGAGGTGCCAAAATCCCTGTTGACACAGCTGGTAAACTAAGCTGGTAAGCAGGGCAGACTGGCAAGGGATTCACTCCTGAGCAGCTGTTAGATTGCTCTGACCAGTCTTCAGTCAGACATGCACATTCCAGGCACAAATTCCCTAATTCTTCTTTACTGCATAGGGTCAGTCTCTTGCCCTTTTATCCCATGAGCTGGAGACTATTCCAAACTACACTTTCAACACATATGTGTATGCATGTAGTGTGTATATAATATATACATGCATTTATATACATATGCACACATACAAACACACATAGAGAGATGCACTTGATTATTATGGAGCTCTTGCAAGCCAGCCAGCAGCCCTCTTCATCTAAGCATCCCTTGCGAAGCTTGTCCAAAAACTCTCCCTTCATCTTTGCACAGTCTTACCACCTTAGGACCACAGTAAGACAGCGTTTCAACCCTGTCAGCAAGAGGGCAGGCAGGATTCACTGTCTACAGGATTCACGTGCAGACTTCAGAATCAGCTGTTACCAAAAGTGGGTAGGAAACACACTTCTAACTGTGACATAGCAAGCGAGTAAAAGCATTTTATTTCTCCCCTACTTCCCCACGTCTTAGCATTTCAGCTTCCTGCTCTACAGACCAATTCAACATTACTATTACAATCTGATGTTGCAAGGGAACAATCAAGTCTTTGGTGGAAACCATTTTGTTTAGCCTGTAAGATACATCCTTGCCGCCTCACTCCTGAGTATGAGACAGTCTAAGTGCCTCACTACTTACACAAACAGTTTCTTGTGTCTGATAAACAGCTCAATTGCAGAGACACTGGAAAAACACTGGTTTGTGGTAACAAAAAACAAGGATCCAACCCTAGAAGGCAAAACACAACAGTCAAAAAGTGAGGAAACAGTCTAGATTAACACTGGCAGCCTCAGACATCATACCATCAAGCCAATGCTTTTCTGTCTCTGTCCATAGAATAGAAATATTTAATTGTGCTCCTGTAGATCTTAGCTGTGAAAAACAGGTTTACACTTTTCACACCTCCTTTGTACATATGTACAAGCCTGACAGAACTGTGGTCCCTTTAGGACCTCCAGCAAAACCATGCTGCAGTGCACTGAGGCTTGCGAACCCAACACTCCTTTGTGGTCCAAGTGGATCTCAAGGCCTTCCCTGTGGCTGGAACCTGTCTGCTACAGATAGAAAAATGAGCAAAGCTGCGGCTTTCCAACTTACCGATTCTGAATGCCACTTCGATCCAACTTTACACCAAAAAAGATAGCACCCACAACCAAAGCAAGAATTACGGTCACTGCAATCTAGAAATGGAAAGAAGAAAGGGAAAAGGGAATCCTTCAGATAAGTAAATAGGGACAAACTTATTATTAAGGCACATGTAAGGTTTAAGACTCACACCTGCCTAAAACCGCTGTTGTGAGTCAATGTATACCTATGACACACACAGTTAAAGGCATTATGGCAAATTTTCAAAGTTTATCCTCTTCAGTTTTCTCCTTCCTCTGGTCAGGATAGTTTAGTAGAAGCACACTCAAAAGAATAACCCAGCTTAAAATGTCAAGTGAGGCACAAAATTAATGCCACCCTAAAAGCTCCCCATGTAAACCAGAGAACGGAGCATTTCCCCCACTCCCCAATTTTCAGTGCAATAGCTCTTGCGCTAAACTAAAACAGAGGTGTTTTTTTCAAAGGCAACAAAGGTAGCTGGGCATCTCGCTCCACTGAAGTGGCAGTGGTACAGGACTTCCCTGCTTCCCTAGCTGCCTTTGAAAACAAAAGTCTGTCCTATAAACTGCAGATTGCAGGACTGGGACCAGAGGGAGTCTGAGACTTTTAGCAGTTGTTACGTACTTGTGCAATGGAAGCCTGTGGGTTTCTGATGAGGTTTTTCAGGGAACACTTGGACACCCAGTACAGCTGGGTGACAAATCCATTTGCATAGGTAATCTCATGCCCCTGCTTGGATACTCTCTGCTTGCTTCCCCGTTCAAGCTCTACTTTCACCAGTGCTTCCTTTGTGCCCCGATACAGGCTGGAGTTGAGATATTTCTGGTGCAGCACATCTACCACACTGCTGTCCACGTTATCTTCTGCCACTCCATCTTCACTGCTCATCTCTGAGTGAGAAAGACAAGATATGGCTCGTGATTCTCAATGAACCCTGCCTTCAGATATGGCCCATCAACATGCTCAGCCAACCTTAGTGGCTGAATAAAAAAAGCATGAATGGCCAGAGAATTTGAATTGTTCAAGCTTTAGCTCTGAGCTTAAGAGGCTAGCTTGAATGAGAGGGTTCCCCAGTTTTTAATCAAACCTAGCTAATCTGCCTGTTCTTTGTGGCACAAAAAGTACCATATTCTTAGAATGAGGAACCAGAAAACCTGTGCTTCACTGAATTTTGGGGAAAAAAAAATCAATGTTTGCTCTGATCCATTTCCCCATCCCCAAAAAGCACCATTACGAAAACTGTTCCCTTATAATCCTTCAGTCATGGATATGCTATAGCATCCCCAAACAAGTATTTCCCAACATTTCACTTGCTAGATTGTAAGCAAGTCTGTTCTTTAATCTAGTTCCAATCTTTCTCACTGCCCTGTAAATCCCTTACTCATTAGTCTATCTGCTCTGTCTTCTCTGCAGCAGCCTCTTGTGTGACTGAAAACTTCTGTCTTCTGTCAGCTGTCTCTTGAGACTAAGCAATTCTAGTTTTTCAGTTTTTCCCACACAGGTTTTGTAAATTACTGATATTTATCATTGCTTTCCTATATTACTACAGGAGAAAAAAAATACCTTTTAAAAATTTTAAAGCAAAGTGTATCTATTAGCAGGAAAAACAAAAAGATAATGAAGTATCCTTAGACTGGAAGAAATGCAGAGAATGAAAGCCTGCCATCACCATATACAACTTCCCTTCTACACCAGCCAACAGTGGATTTCTCATTCACAATTTACCTTTCCCTGTGTTCACAGGTCTGTGATCTTCCTTGCTTGCTGCCACAGCAGTTGAATCACCATTTATGATATCAAGGAAGAAGTCAGCTGGATTGTTGAAGGGTTCACACTCATATCCTTAAGAAAAACAAACCCAAAACCCACACATGCAACATCTTGGTATTGCACAGAGCAAAGCTTGGAAGGTCAGGTCTAATACTGCAGTGCTCTTCCACAACCCTGTTACAAGAAAACTTCACTGTTTTCCATAAACATTACTTTACAGCAGTAGAATGGACAGGATTTAGGAGGTGGTGAATCTGAGGTATCTATACAGAACTTCAGAGTCTCTTCTCCTCACCTGAAATTAGTGGAGAATAAATCTGTAACTTGCTTCTACAGAGCTCAGCATGGATAACTCCTGCCTCCTTCCCAGTGCTGTTCTACATGCTACTCTGAGAGACACACAGTTCCTCAGTAGAGGCTGCTGGATGTCTGCTCTAGAGCCACAGATGCTTGCTCTAGAAGCCAACTCTTGTCTGTGTTTTTTGTCACAAGGAAGAGGAAGGGCTGTCCAGGAGTGGCTTCTTATGATATGGTTCTAGCTATGGGACGAGAAAAGAGGAAAAAAAAAAGCAAAGATGCTTATTCTATAGCATTCCTGTGAGAAAGGAAGTGAGGTGGGATACTGAGAGGAGAAGTAGAAGTGGCATGCATGGCCAGCAGGACCAGGGCAATGCCTGTCCACCTGTACTCAGCACCACCAAGGTCACACCTCAAATGCTGTCTCCAGCTGTGGGCCCCTCGCTGCCAGAGGGATGCAGAGGGGCTGGAGCATGCCCAGAGCTGGGCAGTGGGTCTGGGGCACCAGTGTAATGGGGGGCAGCTGGGGGGGTTCAGCCAGGAGAGGAGGGGGCTCAGGGGGGACCTTCTCCCTCCCTACAGCTGCCTGACAGGGGCTGTAGGCAGGGGGGTTGGTGTCTTCTCCCAGGGAGCAAGGGACAGGACAAGAGGGAACAGCCTCAAGCTGCACCAGGGGAGGTTTAGATTGGGTATTAGGAAAAATTTCTTCACTGAAAGGGTGGTCAAGAACTGGACCAGGCTGCCCAGGGAGGCGGTGGAGTCACCATCCCTGGAGGTGTTTAAAAAAACACGTAGATCCGCAGGTGGTACTTAGGGACATAGTTTAGTGATGGACTTGGCAGTCCTGGGTTAACAGTTAGACTTGGTGATCTTAAAGGTCTTCTCCAACCTAAATGATCCTATGATTCTAAGTAGTGAATAGTTAAAGCATCTCCCTTAAAGCCAGGGAAAGCTTACAATCCAGTATGTCCATGGCTGCATTCAAGCTAGACTGGAAATTCACTCCACATTCTCTGTCCAGTCAGAAACCTTCACCCTGCTTACTTGGAGAGGGACCAGCCACCCAACAGTGCAATTATTAACCCATCTTAAGACACACCATTATTTTGTCCTCTCTGTTGCCCACCTGCGTTTAGACTACAGCAGATTCTTAGATCAGCCCCTACAGATTGCTGCCCACCTGCAGGCTGTGGTTCAAAACCCACTGGGTCCACCACCCAGGCCTGGTAAAACTACAAGCATCGTCTTGTCTGTTGTACATCATGCTTCTGAATGTCCAAGCAATTCTGATGTTTTGTCCTGATGCAAGGCAAAACAAAGCCAGGAGAAAGCCATGCTCTGTTGTCTGAAAAATTTCAGTTTTATCATTTTGTCTGTTCCCTGTTCTAACATAGCACTGTCCAGACTGCACGTGTACAGCCTCTAGCACCCTAGTGATAAAACGGCACACGACTATTAACCAGTGCTAGGGTAAGAATCTGCCCACAGATTAAACTCATTAGCCAGTTGCCTTTGCTCTTAGCACAGAAGACTTACCAATAGAATTAAAGTACTCTAGGGCCTGCTTTGCAGGCCCATGGTACAGCACCTTTCCCAAAGCTAGTAACGTCAGACTGTCAAACAGCTTGAATATGGAATAGCGGGGCTGATGGATGGAAAATACGATGGTTCGTCCTCTTCTTGAGAGCCTGAAATAGAAATAAAACATCTCTCAAATACACCACATTTTGCATTTCAGAAAGGTCATGTTACCCAAGTGAAAATTAAGTATTGAAATCCAAGGCAAATACTTGTCAATTTCTCAAGGTCTCAGAAAAGGTGTAGTTCCCTTCTCTGTCACTGTGTCAGATGCTGCCTGCAAGACCTTAAAGACAGCACCCCTCATTACAGCAGGCCGTCATTGCAGCCCAGGTAGACAAAGCATTACGCTGTCTGTAGCTAGCAAACGTTGAGGCCACAGCTGTGCATGAACCCTCCTTACATGTTTTCTATACCAGGCTTCAACTTGACTAACAGGAACAGCCCTACTGCACTCAATGGCAGTACCAGGCTTTACATACCAGGCTGTGGAAGTCTGGCCAGCTGAGATTTCTTTTAGCTGTTCTATTGAAGACTTAGTCTCTAGAAAAGTCAAAACTAGTTTTGTTTCAGGCTTGTCAGATGGTCTTTCAAGTAGGCTTTAGCACTGATGCCCAACAAGTATCCTTGCTGCTTAAAGACCACTATCCAGACAGAAGAGCTAAATGTTGTCGCCCCCGCAAAACCAGACATGCTACAAACACAGGAGGAGGGTCAGAAACCCTTTCTCATTAAATAAGCCTCGTCTGCTCCTCTTTGTACCAGAAGACAATTCATCTCCAAAACCTAGGAGATGAAGGTAAACACTGAGAGTAATTTGCAAGTGAAGTCTGGTCTGAGTTCAAGCCTGCTGCCAGAGCAGAGGAAGAGACATTTTAATAGACTTATCTGGAAGGCCAAGAAATTACGATTACAAGGCCTGACCTCCCAGCCCACCCCTCTTTGGGCCAAAGGGAAGCTGCCCAAGCTGCCTCTGCATTTTGGGCTCCAACCCACTGCTCGCTGTGGAAAGATTTCCATCAATTTCAAAAGGCTTTAGACAAGACCCAAATGAATAATTTGCTACCACTTCTGAATCTATTTGTCTAGCTGCGTTTTTTTTTTAAAAAAAAAAAGACCACTGTAGCTACTTAGTCATAACAGCATTCCTTTTTCTACTGATGAGCTGACAACAAAATTGAAGCAGAGCCCTGAAGAACTGACTCTTACTTCTTTAAGAGGATGAGAACTGCATTGGCTGTGCTAGCATCAAGGCCAGTTGTTGGTTCATCCAGAAAAAGGACTGGTGGCTCTGTGATGAGCTCCATTCCAATGTTGGTTCTCTTCCGTTCCCCTCCAGACACTCCCCGGATCAATTCGGTTCCTACCTACAAGCGGAAGAAATCAGATATTTGCAACAGGGCCTGGTCAGTGCATGTCCTGGAACTCAAGGCACTCTGCACCCAGCAGCCCTTTTCATTTTCAGAGTCCCAGTAGTGAACTCCACAGCCAGCAGAGGATGATGGGCCTGACTTAATATGAGGGACTGTGTAGCAGTAGCAGAGCCCAATTTTCAGAGGTTCCAGGCACCTTATGATTTCAAAGAACAAGGATGACACTGACAAACAAGAGTCAGAATGAGGCCGCAGCAGTCAGAGGTGGTATTGGTGTTCAGGGATGCCTCTTGTTGGTAGCTTGTCTGCTGCTCAAGAGTAGTGTAAGTAATGTAGAAGTAAGAGTAAAACTGCTGCTGGCAGGAACAAGCTCTGCACAGAACTTCTCCATCACAGTCCAGATTTCCATCCCTCACAACTTTCAGCACTGTAAAAACATTTCCATCTTGTCCCACAAAGCCAGGAAGCGACTGAGCAGCTTTCCAAGGTGCAATGACTAGGCAACCTTTTTCCCCCTCTGAACTTAAACATGCTGGACGTGGACCAAAATCTTCCCCTTTTAGTAAGAAATACACATACCTCTTTCCAAGTTACCTTCTGAGCTGGAGACTGATGTGCAGTATGGTTTAGTCAGGCTCCTGCTTAACTTAGTGTAGCTGCACTATATATGCATACTGCCCAGAGCTGAGCAGTTCAGTTTCCAGGGGTAGTATGATTTCCAAGAAAGATATTCTCACTGCTCACCTTAGCATCAGCCACTTTGCTTAATCCCAGCTCACTGATTATCTGGGTGACTCGCTCTTCCTTCTCTTTAATGCTGATGGAGCTGGGGAGTCGCAGGGCAGCAGAGAAGTGCAGGTTCTCCCTCACCGTCATTGTGCCCATGACAACATCATCCTGAAAGTAGCATAAATGGACAGCTGGAAAACCTCCTTCTCAGTTAGCTAACTGGGCACCAGAGTCCCTGGAGTGGCAGCTGCTGGATAAACTGTTTGTGGACCACAGTGGAAACTGAACTGAGGGACAAAAACTTGCTTCAAAACTTACAAGACATGAAATTCAAGGTCGTTCAGTAGCAGTCAAAGGGAGAATGCAGCTCTTCAGCTCCCAGCTAACACCAAGCCTCACCTCAGCCTGCTTTCAAACTCACAAGTTCAAGTGCAGACAATGCCATTTTATACCGCAAGTGCATTTTCCTTATCAGCCAAAGGGAGGCAGAGCAGGCAGCTGGTTTTGTAAAGAGTTAAGCCTCTGCCAGTCCAGCGGAGGTCCACAGACATTGCCAGTGCTCAGTGTTCAAGGCAGAGGGGAGTCACCAAAGTCAGCTCTGTTCGAGGTTACAAGCCATTATCTTGTGGTGGTCCAGAGCACCTGCCAAGTTCAGCTGCCAACAAGGAGTTCTCCCCAGCTCCTCGCTGGCAGCAGCTCCTCCGAGAAACAAGAACATTTCACCAAGTTGCTCCTGATTTTTTCCATGTCTCAACTATCTATAACTCCTGGGCACGAAACCTTACTCTAAGGCCTAGCCCTTTAGAAAAGCTTCAGCTGTCATGTGCGTTTTGAGTAAGAATCAAACCTATCCAGCTGATGAACATCTGGGCAGCCTACACCAACCTGTAACAACCATGAGCCAGAGTTGATGTCACGTCTGTCCAGAGCTCCATGCCTCCCCATCATCCCTGCTATGACAATAGAGACAATTCTGCATCCCATCTTATGACAGGAGAAGGGCTGCAACACCGGGCAACTGCTGAGAAAAGATGCCTGTTAATCGGCCACCTTTCAAATCTTGTGCCATTTTGGAAGACCCAGCCACTAAGCTCCAGGGCAGCAGATTCTTGCCTGCTTTGGGACTCTTTCCACATCCGATGCAGTTGATAAGCAGCACAAAGGACATGCCAGCCAGTCACATTTGGTACTGGAGTTAAGAGAGGAAGACTGAACGTGCTGCTCTGCTAGAAGTATGTGACAGATTGCTCGGGGTGTAGTGTTATGATAAACTGACTTTGCTGCCAAAGCTGGTTTAGGAATTTCCTGCTGTCACCTCCCTCCCCACACACCCTCAGTCTCTCACTCCAGCTTCCCATTCTCCACCCTCAGATCCACCAATACAACTGCTGGGTCACCACATTGGAAACTAAACTGTAAATAAATTACGATTCTAATTTTAATTAAATTAAAATTACCCTAGTACCAAACAGAGGCATGACACCTTCACTTGCAAGGCATAAGTGGAGAGACCAACAGCAGTTTTATAGGGATAACACATGACTTAGCACGTGTGTATGCTCACCTGCAGAAAACTGACCCTCTAAGTATGTATGTATTTAGGTCCTAAGTGTTGTCTGTAGTCTTGGGCCATCTTTGTTGATCTAGGGAGTATTGCACAGGGGCGGGAGGGGAACGAGACCATTTAATGTCTCACCTGGCTGCCTATCATTTGAAGGTAAAGTTTGGTTGCTTTCAACATTGGAGAGACAGATGTCTCAAACTGGGACCACTTGCAAGAAGCTTCCTGGCCATTCATGAAACACTGATGATTTGGGGATCTTTGACCTGCAGGACCAAGACTCAGCATCAGTCTCATCACATGCACTCTCCCAGAGCCCCATAGCTGGCAGATCTCAGAAAAGCTGCCTGCTTCACATCTGTCTGCAGTCAGAAGCCTGGATGGTTTCCAGATTTGGCTGCTCATATGGCTGCCAAGAATCCCCTTCTCCTCAGCTCCCCCAGGGCTTTGAGGGTCTATTATTGGTCCAGGCCTCCACCCACTTCCGCAGATTCAGCTGGCTTTTCCTGTCTCAGAGTGGAACGAAGCTCTGTCCCAGCCAGCCAGAATCAGAGGAAGAACAGCAGGGACCTATTAACTTCCTAGAATTATTGTCTGATAGCTTGAAGGTACTTCGGCCAGCTAGAACTGCTTTTGAGTTTTACAACAAGAGATTTTGGGTGTTGCAGGTTTTTTCCTTGCTTTTTTATGTTTTTTAAACTCTTGCTAGTACTTCAGGGAAGAGCCCAAAGAACAAATCACAGTAGCCCAGTGGTTTGGGCATCTCTGGTAAGACAAACACCTCTGTGATTAACTTAGTTGGAGCAACAGATTGCTCCCAGAAAAATACTAAATACTGTAATGTTTAAAGTTATCAAACTAGACTTGGTAGGGATCACTGAAAATTACCTAACCTAGTAGTTCAAGCTTTGCTCATCTTATGTGCTCTTCCCTCCCAAGGGATCCCAGGCTGCCACTGAAGGCAGTTACTCACCTGCACAACATACCCCGAGATGCACTTGAAATTTGGAGGTTGTGGAATGCCATCTATAAGCACTTCTCCAGACAGGCCTGCTGGGTCCTTTCTGGCAGCCAGCACATCTAGGAGACTTCAGACAAACACCAGGCATTAGGTTTTGCCACAACAGCTGCTTTTACCTTTGACTAAGTACCACCAGTCAGGACCACAGTTACAGCCTGCTCACGGGGCAAACCAAAGGGCACAGAAATGGGCTTCCTCTGCTCGAGGGCTTTAGCTCTTTGTACAGAAAATCTGGTGTAGAACACAGGATTTTCCAGCACAAGGTGTGCCACAGCAGTATGGTAGTATACAGACCTTCACAATTCACAGCAGCCAACCCCCTACAGACATAAATTCAGTCTCTGTATGAACAGCTAACCTCAAATACACAGACACAAAAGCACCCTGCCAAGTAGCTGCAGCCTGCTTTCCAGCCAGGGGAGCACAAAAATAACTACTTTGATCTCAAGGATATTAATCCAAATGGGTATAAACAAGACTAGCGTTAAGATTAATTATGTAAAGAAATTTTCTTTTCAAGTATCACTGAGTTGTCCTAACTGCCAATGCAGAGGCCAGCCTGTCTGCTAGCTAAGTAAACACCACCCTGATGAAGTGCTGTTCTTGAAAACACCCTGATTAGCCAGCAGTCTCCTTACAGAGAGGAAGATCAAGGGTCATCACAAAGACACATCTTGTGTGAACCCTGGCCGTATCTGCCAGTCTCTGACATTCTCAAAGGCAGAGAGTGACAAAGAGCTCTCTTACCGTGGTTATATGTGAGAGAAAACAGCATCAAAACTGGCTGGAGACAGTCTGCAGGGTATTTCTCTGTGCTTTCACCCGAAGAACTCCAGCACCCCCCCACCAGGCCACAGCCAAGCTGGGGTGAGGATCCAGAGCATCTATAGACTGACATTACACCATAAGCCTGTCAGTTTTCAGAGAGGGGTTTGGCCTAACACCTTCAAGGAAATCTTGCTGCAGTGACTTCACAGGGGATGACATCTCTCCTGCCCCAAGGGAGCTCACATCCCCTCCCCACCCCATTACAGGTACAGGACAGAGCCTACACCTGAGCTCCAGTCACCCCAGTTCAGCCTGGTATCTTAACTCAGGCCACCACCAAAGGTACTTGCAGTCACCTATTGACCCCCAATTGGAGCAGATGAGGAGTTGTGACACCACTGCAGGGGAAGAACTCCAGCAGAACTGACAGAGGGACACAAGGTCAAACTGCATCACCAGATTTCTCGCAGGCATGCAAAGGTCTGAGCCTGCAGATCCCTCACATCTCCCCCAGCCCTCAGAACCCCAAATCCTCTTTGAGCAGCTGCCTGTCCATTTGAAGGAGCAAAAGAAAGTACTCACGAAGATTTGCCACTCCCTGTTGGCCCGAGAATAGCATTCAAGCCCGGCTTCATAATGCCACTGGAAGAAGGAAAGAGTTATTTCCAAATGGAGGCCTGTTCACATGCATCTCATTGCAGAGGTAAGGTGTGAACAAAATGCTGTTGAAAGGAAAACTTAAGAGATTGTTAAAAACTTTTCCTTAAATCTGAAATCAATAAGTATTTTTCCTTTCTTGTCCCAGACTGCCAGTCAGAACACAACCAGATCCGGGCATAAAAAGCAATCTACAAAAGACAGAAATTGTCTTCCCTGCTGAGCTGAGTCTTGAAAAGGAGAAACAACTGCTCTCTGCTGCTCATTTCCTCTGACTGCAGCTTGAACCATAGTTAAGGGAACCCTCAGCTCTTCTGGCAGAAGAGGTCACACAAGTTTGGTCCTAACTTGCTCAGATCAATAACTGAAACTGTTCCAGCTATATCCCAGCTATTTTGCCTAGAAGCAAATTACAAAGGGCTCACATGAAACTGCAGGCTGGCAGGAGAACAGTCATTTCTTTACCAGCACAGCTGGATCTGGAAGGTGGCATTGGGGTCACTGATTCACAGCGGCAGATTAATACCTGCCCTCTGGTATTTCATTTACGCAAGAACTTACTAAACATTGTGAAGGATCTTCTTGTCCACAGTTTTCCGTTTACAGAGGAATCCACTGGACTGCTTGACAGAGTACTCGATATTATGGAAACTCACAACAGAGCCCCGAGGGTATCGGAGGGACTCTCGTGTTGGAAGAGAACGTTGGAAATTGTCTGCTCCTTCCTGTTCTCCAACAGAAATAATGCTGTGATCAAACGTGTCTGCCATCGTGTCCTTCTTACACAGGTTAAGCTCCACTGCATGAAGTTTTTTGAGGTCACTGTTGTTTTGAGCAGTTTCCATCTGTTGAGACAAAGAACACAAAAACATGCAGCAAGGGAGACATGCCAGCAAAGATTTTTGCAGAAAGTGTCTTGGAAAAACAAGTTCACACACACTGCACCAATCCTTACATGTGCCAAGTTCCCAAAAAGATGGACATCCTCATTGGAAGATATCCAGTAGTCCCCAATGGCATAGAAACCCACAGATCTAGAACAATACACATAGCCTTTAAGAACGAAGTACATGTGTTCTTGAAGTGATACTAACTGAAAGAGCATCTAATGAGGTAAAAACTAAGCCTGTCAGTGATGGTCACCATCTTGCTCAGCACAGTGGGGACTACAAATGCAAGGTGCTACCACTTCAGCTAAAGCACCCCTTCTTCAGGTGTAACACGCTTACCCTGCCTCATACCCCCACAAAGTCAGCAGAGAAAACAGATTAATGAATCTGTATGAAGAATCACAGGAAGAAAAACAGTTGTGCTTATGAAAACGAAGGCCAGTCACATGCACCTAGTTTGCTGGCACAAGGTCGTGTCAGAGATACCGATATGATCAAAAGAAAAATTAGACGTGCTGCTTACTGTGCTTCAGTCACACCAGTATCAAGACACTTCACAACTACACTTAGGAAAAGCAATTTGGATTTGTCCACAGCCACCATTTACCCTGAAGAACAGCAGGAGCTCCCCCTCCCACAGGGAGGGATGTGGGACATGCCACAGTAAGAAAAAACACGGTACAAACTGGTACGTTAAGGAAAATTAACTGTAGTATGTATTCGTAATCACAAAGTTATAAAACATTCTGGCTCATGCAGATAAGCTGCCTCTGTAGCTCTGGAGTACCTGGAGGCAGGATATGTGAACAGCAAAGGGAGAAACTGTTCTCCCCATCCGTGCATCGGAGCCTACATTGTAGGAAATACGTCATTATGGGTATGACCATTAGTACTCACTGATTCACATCTTAGTCGCAGCAACAGAGCTCTCTGGTCAAGGGGCTGCATCCCTTTCTGTTGCTGTAACTGATGGAGACCAAGTTTGGATCCCTTTACTCATTTAAAAAAAAGTTTAAAGTTCTTGCCTTGATGTTGCATGTGAAGAACTTGGAAATCCTGCAGGCCCCAAACTCTGCAGCCTGTGCAAGGCCTGAGCATAACTTGCACCCTGCCTTTCAGCCAGGTGCCCTTGCAGCCATAAACTTTCCTGTCCCCTTTCCAGGGATTTACAGCAAGGAAGAGAGGAACTACTACATGCCTCTTCTAGAAATTGAACATTACAGACAGAGTAACACAAGTTAGTCTAATCATTTACTTCCCTTCTACCTACTGACATGAGGGTGTTCGTTGGAAAGCTAAAGATCTACCGTGATGTTGCACAAAACCAAGCTGGTTACCAGGCCAACTAAGAGAGCAAGGACAGAGACCTGTCCAGGAAGCTGTCTGTTGCTACTTACTTGGCTTTTGTGGGAAGGTAGATACATCCCACCAATCACCCTTTTCCCACCATCTTCACTTCTTTCCTCCCAGGACCGAGAGGCTGATAACCAGCAGGACCAACAATATTCACCACCGTGGGAGTACTGGATTTCTCAGGGACAGAGAAGGTCAGCCTTTTAAGAAACTGGAACTACAAGAGCCAGATTTAAAGAAATAGGAATTGCCCTTTCCTCTCTGCCTCTTTCTAAAGTTCAAGAAGCTATAGCAGATTTTTTTTTCCTGCACAAGTGAAATTAAAGTGGCCGGGAGAAGGAAGGGTTGTTTAACTTGGATACAAGCTGAACTCTAAGGCTGGTGACCCCTGGGAAAGCCTTGCTAAGGCAAAACAAGAGAGGATGTGCTGGTTACATCAGCAAGAGAAGGCTTATATGTTTGGAAGGTTGCACAACAGAACAGAAGGAAAAAACCAGAATGGTCAGGATGACAGTGACACAAGGGTCAAAGACTCAGTTAGACTTTTGAACATTTGGCTGCCTCGTATAGCTCACATCTGTTTGCAAAGGTTCTGCAGTTTATAGCACCATAAACCCTTCCACACGAGCTTTTGAAAGCTGCTGAGGGGCACCGGCAAGCCACACCACTGCCGCGGGTGCGCGCAGGGCTGGCAGGCGGGTGGGAAAAGCTCCGTAGAGGCTACAGGTAGGGTCGGACTGAGAGCCCCCAGCTCCCGCCACCCAGCCGCCCGGCCACCCAGCCGCCCGGCCACCCAGCCGCCCGGCCACCCGCCCAGCGCCGTTACCTCCCGGCTGCCGCTGCGCTGGCGGCGGCGAAGCTCTAGCGGCGGCGCTGCCTCGGCGGCGTTTTGTAAGCGGCTGCGGGCGGCGGGTTACATAAACCGGCGGCGAGGAGCGCCCGGCACTGCCCCGCGAGGGGCGCCGGCAGCGAGGGAGCCCCGCTCCGCCAGGCAGCGCGGCACAGCCCCGCCCCCGCCCCGGCCCCGGCTGCGCGACCCCTGGCGCGGCGGCGCTGCGGGAGGCGGCTCCGCGCGCCCCGACGGCCCCGACGGCGCTAGGTCCGCGGTGGCTGCGCGACGGAGCCCCCGTGCGCCGGGGCGCCGAGCACTGCCCCCGTCACCCCGCCCTCCCGGGGCGGGGAGAGCAGGGGTCGGGGGAAGGTCTCCCGTTGAAAATACGGGTACAAAGGGGTACAGCTGGGGCGGGGGGGGAGGTAGCACCCCACCCCTGCGCTCACGCCTTCTGGAATGGTCGTCACACCCAGGGGTGGGTCCCATCCGGCTCGGTGCGCTGGGGGTAGAGGCGGCCGCGGGAGCACCCCGGGGTGGCACTGCCGCACTCGTTCTCACCCCCCAGAGGCGGAGTGCCTTCCGGGGGTCTCCCCGCCGGCCGCGGCAGGCTGCGGGAGCCACCCCTCGCCCATCGGGCTGCCCCTCCCTGCTCCCAGCTAGGAGCATGTGTGAGCACAGGAAGATCGGATTCCCTTTGGTTTGTTGTCGGGGCCTCTCCTCAGCCTCCTGTTCCCAAGCGCTATTGTCTTTATAAAGAAGCTCACTCTCCCCAGGCTCCTTGGTGTTCTGAAGGCAGGAAACACCCACTTTTACAGTTTATAAATACGATTTATAGAAGAGCTGTCAAGTCACCACATCGACTGCCTCTGGTCTGACTGCCCTCTGCAGTTCTGTACGCCATTGCTGTTTTCTAACACCACCCCTTGCTAGATCAATGTAAGGCTCTGCTAAGACAAAGGGTACCTCTAGCTACCCAGTCGATACCAATAATAAAAACTCCAAAGGCTCACCTATCCCCTTTCCAACACCTGCCTCCCTCCTGGTGTGCTGAGGCACTTGATGCCGTTGATGCACCAGGCAGAAGACATGTCTCATGCAGCTGTGTAACTCTACAGGGCTGACAGGAGTCCAGAGCAGGTGGGATTATGAGGGTATTGGAATAGCCTTGAGGATTTGTCAGGAGAGCAAGGTTTGCCGTAGGTACGCCCAAGGATCAGGCTTGCTGAATAAGAATATTATCTCCAGTCACTCTGTGGGCCAGAAGGGGACCTGTGTTCCTGTTTCATTTGTGATTTCGCTTCTGCTTTCGAGGAAAATCTGCCTACATTGAAGACTTTTGTCCTAGTGTATCATCAAGCATGCTCATCTCTCTGTCTCCAAGCATATTTCAACCTTATATACTCACTGCCCCTCGATGTGCTGCAGTGACAATCCACTTGCGTACTTAGTACAATGAGGACAAAAAGCCTTTGTGCTTGGGAGCAGAGGTGTTTTCTGAGTTATGAACCTGCCACTCCACATAGCACCTGAAGGAGCACGATTAAAGGTTCACGTTCCTCTTGATAGTTCCAGTTGCGCAACTGCTCCTGAGACAGAGGTGATGGGTCCCTCCATGCTGGTAATTTCAGGAAACTGCTTCTCCCACACTTCATGGAATGGAAAAACCACTTCTCTGCCACTTGTGCCTAAGCACATCCAGATAGCCAGGAAATAGACGGAGACCCAAGACACGGGGAGGAACGAGATCAGCCAGCTACAGCATCTGGCTGGAGGCTCTGGCTTTCCTCTAGCCCATTCTTTAAGCAGCAGTTTTCTGGGCTTCTTCAAGGGCCTTTTGACCTTCAGCCTGTTTCATCTCCCACCCCAGCTGGGAGTATTTTTCAACTGTATCATTTTACTGATCCAGTTGATCTAGCCCATGCTGTTGCTGAGGGAGAGTTCTGCCAACATGGGTAGAAAACAGTGGCCAGGGCTGTGGTTCTTTAAGATGAACACTCCTAACAAGCCTGAGAAGAGCCTGATGCTAGGCACTGGACTTTTCTCTCACCGCAGCACTCTGTAGGTTGGTGGGTGCCAGTGCTGCTTCGTGCTGCTCATCCACAGAGAGGGTTGTTTGCCTTGTAAACTGTCAGACTTTACTTCTGATTAAAGGATGTGGTCTTTACAGAAAGACAACAAAGGTGTTAGTCAGCCCAGCATAAAGGTCTAGCAAGCACCAAGCTACAAAGCCCGATTTTTTTTTTACTGAGTGACTTTAAACAAATAATGCTACAAGCATTGCCTTGATAACACTGTGATAGCAAGGCAAAAGCATCTTGGTCATGTTTCAGATCTCATGCAGGTTTTAGCACAGGTCTGGGGTCTTTGCTCTTGCACTGTAGGCCCTGCTGCCTTGAGCCTCTGATCTGGCTGCCACCACAGGGCCGTAGGGCTGGAGACACCTTGTTACTGTCCTGGGCATGGGGGAAAGGACCTCGCAGAAAGTGAGGCTTTGAGGCTTTGAGGACTCCTCCCAAAAAGTGTCATTCTCTTTTGCAGCCAATTTGAACATTACTCCTTCCCTATGGGTTCTGGTCACACTAGACATGTCCAGCACACAGAGTGGATAAAAAGTTACTGAGGACTATGAGTTCCACTCTCTGCTCAAGGTCCTGGTCCCTTCTCCCCGTCTTCTGGCAGTCATCTGCATTCTACAGCATCACAAAAACATCTGTTTGAAGGGGGTACTGAGGGTTCCTTCTAGTCCAGCTTTCCACACAGGCTGAGACTTACGACCACCACTTGATCAAGTCAGACATGGCTTTACCTAGCGGAATTGCCAGACACAAAATTTCCAGAACTGTTTCTCCACTGCTTTCAGGATGCTGCTTTCATTGCCCTGAGGATCCAAGGTGTTTCTTAATTCTGCCCAATGCTGAATTTCATAAAGCTCATAAAATATCATCCAGGAAGAGAGTGCATGAGAAATATGCTCAGAAGGAACTGCGTGCTGGTGAGTCCTACTACTGCCTTCTACTGAATGCAGCAAGAAGCAGATCCCAATGCTCCCTATACAAAAGCAGCTCTGAGATCAGTACAGAAGACAGCAATATCAGACACAGTGCATGACTGAGAATATTTCCTAGCTCTTCTTTACCAAAACCTCCAGTAAACCATTCTAAAAGACACACTCTGCACAGATGTGTACACATATGCTGAATCTGCTGCATCTACAAATTCACGACCCTAGGCACAAAAAGCCATCTTACTGTTCCTTTTCCACCCTGATTGCTCATCATGTCAAAATTTGTGCTGACTGGCCTTCTTTACTTGGTTAAAATGCTGTTTGTGTTGGGGAAGTTGGCTTTTGCAAGACTTGTGGATTATGTAGAAGAAATCTGACGTAGTCAAGTTTTGTTAATTATTTAGTCCATTCATAGTAGCAGTAAATTCTTAATTGGTTAAAGATAAGAAAGGATTCAAGCAAATCTAAGAGTAAAGAAAATCAATATTGATCTAGTGCACTGCAATGAGATATCATGGGCTTGACTGACGAAAGTCATTAATAGCGAAACTACAGGATCAACAGAACTACACTTGGGTGTTATTTGGGTAAAGCAAGTAATCAAACAAGGATATAATATCTGTACTCGAAAGTATCTAGCACATCTAAACCATCGTTGCAGTTCATCAGTAGTTAGAAAGCTAACATGATAAAGGTGCTCAGATATTTATAGCTCCAGCTTGCTGTTTTTAGTAATGTCACAGAGAATCTTGAACTACCATAAGATGTACAGTAAAAATACAGAGAGACACTCCTTTCCCTCACAGTCTAGGTAGATGAAGACTGGAAGAAAACACGGGTAGAGGGAGCAGAAATGGTAAAGTCTGGTGAGAAAGCTGGAAATAGAGACCTAGAGCAGGGCTATATCTTAGCCACACTGTAGAGCAGCTGCTAGGAAGGTAAGCTTTGGGAGCCTGGTAAAAAGAAAGGAGGCTCCCATGTCCTCTCTAAGAAAGCACATCTGGAGAGACAACAGTCATGACTGCCCCATGTTCTTACACCTTTAGGACAAGGCCTGGGACTGCAGACTAAGAAGCAGCACCAAGCTAAGCTGGGGCAGCAACCCACGTTCCCCAGTGCAAGATTCTCCCATGCTCAGCCCACGCTCCTGGAACAGGACTCCCTCAAGTACTGTTTGCATTGCTATTTGCAAGTCAGGGATGGGCACTCCATCCTTCTGCTTCCCTTCTGAGGGCCTCAGCACCTGGAGGAGGTTAACAGGATTAAAGTCTGTTTTATCTGTCCCAACTTGGCACTCCAGAGGTCAGCTCCCTCCCTAGACATGAATGTTGACAAACATAATAGTACATAGACATTTCCCCTCCTTCCTCAGGAGCAAAGTCCAGGCTGTTCCACCAGCCATTCCTAAAAACTGTTTAACTTTTATCCACTCCCAAGGCCTGAGCTACTGCCCTTAGTATTTGTTGTGGCATCCCCAAAGAGATTTAGACTTTTTTTGCAGTAGATGCTGTACGCTCAGAGTCCCTTCCCCAAAGCGA
Source organism: Falco peregrinus (assembly GCF_023634155.1). Classification (NCBI taxonomy): domain Eukaryota; kingdom Metazoa; phylum Chordata; class Aves; order Falconiformes; family Falconidae; genus Falco; species Falco peregrinus. Next base: position 53,361,222 of record NC_073721.1, read on the forward strand.
CACCGCACAACAGCAGAACGTGAGATAGTGTGACAGTAAACAGCTTGTATTCTGGAGCAGGAGACACAAGAAACTGAGCTGTCTCACCCATAACTTCCTTCTTTCTTTGTGCCTTCCTAGATGCTTAACAGTGCTGTTTTGGAGATTTTTTGGTTTTTGGATTGATGGAGAAGTACCATGCCACATCCTTCCAACACAGGCCAGAGCATCGTGATGGGTGAAAGAAAAAGGCAAAGTGCAAAGACTCAGAAATCTCAGCTGTCTCCTACTCTGATGCAGACTGCAGGAAAATCATGTTTACCACTAGGGAAACTGAGGCAGAAAGGCAGGAAATCACCAGGTAGCAAGTGTTATTGAAGAGAACCCAAAGCAGCAGGCCAGACTAGATGCTTGGATATTGGTCTTGAAGATGAAGGCAGTAACACAGATGAAGGGGAGAACAGAAAGTAGGAAGCGCTTGGTGGCACAGCTCACCCAGTAATGCCACAGGAAAAAGCCCAATGCTCCTAAGCTACGTATGCCAGAGTTCTTTGTACTCACCTTCCAGCTGGCCCAACTGGTTATGTTTGACTAGGTCCCAGGTGCACCTCAATATTCAGCTATTTCTTTCAGCAGAGCCACTGCCTGGTGTTTGTCTTGGGCACGGTGTCTCAGGGTTTTTTTTGACAGTGCTGCTCTTCTCCTCTCCTGATGGAATTTTTCTTTCCTAGTTTGGAAACTGCTGTGTAAGTGGAGATGACTAGCACATGCAAAAGGGGCAGAGGGACCCCAGAACTACACAGGAACCACTGAAGGGTGGCTAGGTGTCCTAGGGCAGGAGGCAGTTGGCAGAAATTCAGGAGAGGCAGAGGGAGTGGAGAATTGTAATAGAAAAGCTAAGATAGGTCTGAATGGAGAGTAAAGAGTCTGGGGTGTGTGTGTGTGTGCATCCATGTATATGGAGTTTTTCTATGTCTGAGCTGGCCACTTGTTGTTATTTCTGATGCTTTTTGCAGAAAAGGACCCCGCAGGTGGCCACAGCCGACAGAAGTGATCACTTGGCATGGCTTCTCAGCCCTTTCTCAGGCAGCACAAGCACAGCCAGCTTCAAGCTCCTGCCTTGCATGTTGCTCTGATGGGCTGTTTCTCAGGCTGCTGTGCCTTCTGGCACTGGAAGTGAGCAAGCCAGCAGAGAAATGACTGGTGTCTTCTGGGGACAGCACCGGTCAGGATACAGCATCAACTAGAGCTGGTTTGGAATATCCTGTGCCGTAGACCCCTGTCACCGCCAGGCACATGGGCTCTCTTGGGAGCTTGCCTGCGTGACCTCAGGATGGAGGCCCGTCACCTGAACACGCACATACCCACGCTGTTTTGTCAGCTGAGCGATTGCATTCCTCCTTTAGCACTCCTTGGCCAGGGTTGGGCCTTACCTCACCACACCCTGTGGGCCAGCACCCCTTCTGCCACCCACTTGGGCACCTGGCATGCATACAGCATGGCTGGCCGGCCACGAGCTGCACCCGGCATTTGCCACCTCTGAAACTGGGCCATAAGCAGGGCTTCTTAGTTCCTTAAGCGTCAAATTCTGCCACCTCTCTCCAAAACCTGACACGTTCATTTTGACATCACTTGGCCTCTGAGTTCAGGAGGCGGGCTGGAGACCTGGAACCCACTAAAATTCATCCCACTTCCAACACCCTCCTAGCACCAGGCTCCTTGCTTTCAGGTTTGGAGGCCATGAATTAGGGCTTTTGTGACCAGCAAACGGATGGCACGGCACTTCATCTGAGTTTGTAATCAGCTGGCTCATCAGATGGTGCTTGCTTCTCTGTTCCCTTTTCCCCTAGTTACTGATAAACTCTGTGAATACCCACAGCTGTCCCCTGATGTTGCTCTTTTCTTTACAAGTGACTTCTGCTAGGATGTGTTTGTAAAAGAGGCAGGGGCAGGGCAGTCTCCAGCCAACAACGTCCTGTGCTAAAGGCTGTCCAGGTAGCAGCAGCTGTAGCATAATAGTAGCACTTATTAAGGACTTTTCACAAGACTGCAAAAAATGAGCAAAAGCTTGTTTACAGGTCGGAGGGAGAACTGTAACCTGCCAGAGGTGGACAAAGTCTGCAACAGATACTCAAGTGGGAGGATCTAGTATCATGAAATGTGTTTTGGAAACCCTGGATTTTGCTTCTTTTTGCCACTGACAGACTAATTTTCCTGTGTCTCGGTTCCTCTCAGTAAAACAAATGGGAGATTTGCTACCGACCTCCTCTGAAAACTGAACAGAGGTTCTGCAGGCACGACGGGTTGTGAGTGGTGCTGACTGACATCTGCTGGTAAACTCAGCGTGGTTAAGGTAACTCCAGAGGCTTGGCTGTATTGGGGGTGGGGGGCGTGTCTGTCTGGGGATTTAAGCACGAAAAATTAGGTTTGCTTATTGTTGAGACAAACGCATCGTATTCTTGAAGAGGCACAGAGAAGTGCCACCGCCAGGAGCTTCCCATGCTCACAGCCATGGCAGGCTGGGGCTGCCCCCGGCCACATGCCTGAGCCTGCCTTCAGGCATCTCGGCGTGCCCCTCCCTGCGCTCAGCAGCGAGTCTGTCTGTGCCTTACCCGTGCTTTGGCACCACGGTTGGGACACTGCTGTCTTCCGCCTTGGTGGGATCTGAGAGCACGTTAAGGCAGCCTCTGCTTTGGAGCGCACGCAGCACCTGCCAGAATGGGGCTCAGGCGCCAGCCACTGTGACTGCCAACTCAAATAACCGTGGTGGCGATATCTCTTCAGAGCACCTCATACTTTTTCAAACCTCCTCCCGAAGATTTTAACCACCTCAAGGCTCTGCTGTGACACTGCAGTTTAGAAGCCCCACCCCCCAGCCCCCCGCAAATTGGAACAAAACAGAGTCATGCACCTACTATTGAGGAAAAAATACTTTACTTCCCCCATCAGACAACTATCATCTAAATAATACCAGCTCCTGATGTGAGGCCTGACAACGCACATCTGAAAAGACAAGCTGTATGAACTTACCATTCAGTGTATTTATGTTATTTCTCAACCAGACTGAAGACACAATTGACAATTATACACAACTGACAATTATACACAAGCGATTCCTGGGGGCAAGGCATTTCCTTGCCCTATTCTAGGACACATACGTGATAATGTATTGACAAGGAACAGAGAAGACACAGCTGCACAGAGATGAACAAGAGAAGACATTAATGCCGGCACAGGCTTATACTGGTGACAGAACTTGTTTTACACTGGGCAGCACTGGCACCTCCAGAATCACGGCACAGGGTGAAGGGAGTAGTCCTTCTGCCAGGAAGGGGGAAAGGAGTTTGCCGACCTGGCTGTTGACGGACCCCGCGGATCACCGCAACCTGCGGTTTTTGCCTGATCCCAGCCAGAGCTGGTTCAGGGCTCCTCCACAGCGCCGGCTGACTGCTGCCCTGCCAGCCCAAAGGAGAGGAGGCTGCCAGGCTGCTCCTCTCAGCGGGGAGCGGGGAGCCCTGGCAAGCTGGGCTTGCGGGTCCTGCAGTCGCCACGGGCAGGCAGAGTGAGGGGCAAACACTCCTCCCAGCAACGGCCCTGTGGAGGCCTCCACGCTCTCCCTCCGCAGGGGAAAGCTGCCTTCCCAGGTTTCAGGCATGAACAAAACCTGCAGCACAAACATGACCATTTTGCTCCTCCGGCTGCCCTAAAGAGCAGACCACAGTGCCGGTGATCTGGTTGCTGGAGGCTGGTGGGCACTGTCCCGTGAATCCAAGCCCAGCTGCCGCACTGTTGTGCTCTTGCCTCACCTGTCTTCCCTGACACTTATGGGGGTCCCTGTGCAGAAAGGAGCAGGGTGGTGGAGGTTGCACCCTGGTGTGCAGTGACGGCAGAGCTCTTGCACTGAGCTGCAGTGGCTGCAGCATCCCTGCCTCACTAGTGAGTTATCTGTGGGGCTGGCTTTGTGGGTGTTTGGCACAGCTCAGGAGGAGAACAGCAACACTGGGCATTGCAAAGAGGGAGGTCTTCTGCCTGCGAACAAACAAGCAACACTCCCTATGTGGAATCTGAGGCTGTATAAAGCCAGGCCTTACAGATAATCACTTCTACCTTCATTTTCTTGGCAGGACATGATTTCAGGATCCTGTTGTCCTCACAGCAGTTGTTGCTATGTTAAGGAGCTGAGGCTCAGCCAGCAATGTATCTTCCACTGACTCTATCGGCACAGAATCACCCCCCTGAAGCAGACAGTTGCTACTTGGAGCTCTCCCATGGTGCCAGACTTTGTTCTTCACAGATCAGTATCCCACGTACTTGATAACTATGTGTAACACAGACTCTGGACCTCACCCAGTATTCTGAGTCTATGGCAAAGGCAGGCGCTCCTTCAGGGATTTCAAAAGAGCAGCCTATATTTCTGATTTTGCAATTAGGCCTCAGTAACCATAGTCTGCTATTGAGAAAAGATCTGAAACAAAGTCTTAAAATGAATTTGAGAACCTTCCTCTATGCCTTTCAACACAGAGAGCATGCAATTCATTAACTGCAGAGGTCTGTGTGCACTTTTCAAGCCCGCTAAAGACCATGTCACTCCTGTCTTGAATTACAGTTTAGCATATGGATTTTCTGTTTACTTAAAATTTGGAGGAAAAAAATAAAAAGGCGTATTTCAGGACGCTCTCCTGACATAGGCTGTTTCTTCTGAATAAGACAATAGCTTCAATGCTGAGAGCAGGAGGCAAGCGATGTCATTGTTCTGAGTTCAGCTGGAAAAGCTGCAGGCAAGAAGCTCTTGCTCAATTCTGAATTCATTGGAACTGGGAGTCAAAAACCATGGCAACGTCTCACAGGTAAGTCTTGTGCACAACAGCAGGACCAGCTGATGGGAAGTGAGCTGTGAGACCCTGCAGTTCCTGCATCCACAGCTCCTGGCTGAAATCTAAGCTCCTTGTGGGATGGGTGATAAGGTCTCTCAGCACCTATTAGGTTCTGACAGCTGAGCGACCATCTGCTTCAGTTTATCAATGGTATCTTGTAGCTGTGATAGCCCCAGAGCCTGGGTCATCTGAGGACAGGGCTGTTCCAGAGGTCCTTCAGACATTCCCAGGGGGGCTTTCCCCCAGAACACAGCGACACATCCATCTTAAAAAGGTGGCAATACATAATGCCAATACACAAAGTCCCCACTAAGCTATCACTGCACTGCACAGCACACTGAAGTGTAGCACTAGTGAGAGTTGTTAGCAGTGGTTTGGTGCAACTCACATTTCTATTTGCTTTAAGCCTACAAAGCCTATTTGAGGTTAACTATTGTGGAATACCAGTGATTAAGATATTTGAAATACATTTACGGTGGCCCCATAACAGCAGTGATAGTCTGTAACAACTACAAGGAAAGAGAAGTCAGCAAAGTAAAAAATGGCTGGAAAAGAAGTATTTTGCATGTGGTGGAAAAATTCACATTCATCTGATTTTCACACTATTCTTCAACTCAAATGGTGTCAGCACCCACAACTGCAAACCAAATTGTTTCCTTGACAAAAAAGTGAAGCATCGCAACTTTGTAAATATGGTGCTAGCATTGTGAAGTACCTTGAAATGCAATTTAAGGAGCGTGAAAATAGACAACGTAAAGAGATTTCTTAATGTCAACAGCAGTGTTAGAAACCATATAACCAGAAGTCTGTTCCCTAATGCGCAGGCCTAGGACTCTGCCAGTCACAACTTCTTCTCCATTTATGATATTTCAGATCTCCTCCCAATTACATTGGGAGTCAACTCTTATTTTAGTATCCTCTTAACATTAGAATCTAAGGTACAGAGTGGGTTACCAAAGCATTCTGGAAACAAGCTACAACAGAACAAATCTGTTGGTAACCACATACACAAAAAACCCTAAATTTGTCCTTTCCATTTCACGCTAATGATTATACTCTGCTTTGTTTACATGAAAACCACATCTTTGTCCTGAAGGCAATTGTTTGTGCTGGGAACAAGTCACAATGTGCCGCTCTGGACACAAGTGTTCACAGTGTTCCAGGGTCTCTACTTTTTGGGAAAGGATAGATAAAAGACTTTGCCTGTCCAGAGGCAGAAACCCAATACATCACCTGGTTCCAAATTTCCACCTACTCCAGAGATACATGGGCAGAAGTTCTAGCTCTGTGACATTATACGTCATTACACTGGAAAATAGCATCCCTGATTTTTCACAACACCAGTTCCTGGCAACAGTGGTGCCTGTGTCAAGCTGTCCGGATTATTCTAACAGTAGGGAAAATACTGACTGTGACTTAGTACTGTAGGAGTGAAACTGGGAACACTGGGCTGTTTGCTAGAAGCGCACATCAGACTGTTGCTGGGTATTCTTGGGGATCTGAGGCCCCGGCACACTTGACCTGGGCAGTATGGAATAGACCCTGCTTCGGGAAGAGTTGCCACTCAGGTTGTTCCCCTGTATGTGTTCCATCCCGCAACCTTCTGCTGCTTCTTTTCCCAGCTGGTCTAGGCTCTGGGGGAGCAGCTCTTCCTGACTGGGTTCTTCCTGCTGTGAACCAGAAGAAAGAATGACCTGCAAGCCAACAAGAAGTCTAGCAACACTCCAGAAGAGAGATAAGGTGTGCATGATACTTAATTATCTTCCCATATTCTTCCAGAAATTAGTACAAGCCTGCCCATCTACTAAAGGTCCGATATACTGTTTGCTGCAACACTGATGAATGCACATTCAAGCATCAGACAAATGCGGAGAAATCCATCCTTTTTCACCCTCTATGAGAATGTTCACAAAAATGCTGTGGCAAAGCAAATCTGCAAACACATACTTGAATAAGCTTTCAGGCATGTTCACATGAGAACTAGGACCCCTCAAAACACTATCTCAGATGGGAAGCGATCACAAGACTACCCTGCAAAAGACAGGCTTCTTTCTGACTCAGCTAGGTCACTTAGTGCTGTTTGGCTGTTCTCATTATCAAAGCCATAAAAACATGAAGTAATGCCATGGCTCCCACATGCCTTGATGTCTTTGACTTTAAAGCTGAAAACCCAACATATGCTGGTTGACTGGGTAAAGGAAGTCTTTGGCAAAGGTCACAATTGTTCAATGAGATGCTATGGGAACACTGCTAATAATCTTCCACCTCATGTGTGATAAATAATCCACAGGCAAGATGTTAAGATCCCAGTCCACAGCACTGTCGTTAGCTACTCTTGCTGGGAAGGACAATATGATTTTTAATATTTTTTATATATTTGAGGATAAGTGGGTACAAAGCAACTGCCTCCACTGCCATGGGAATGAGCTTGGCCTCAAAGGAGCTGGAAGGTGTGTTTAAAGGAACCATGGTTAACTGAGGGGACATGAAAGCAAGAGGCTTTGTGTCATTTTGCTTGAACAGAACAGGCTTGATCACACAAAATGCTGACCCTGCCCAACCCTTTCTGTCTTATGTCAATGGGTACTGGAAAAGCCAAGATGACACCCTTTCACACAGCAGGGCTGGTCACCTGCCCTGAAGCTGGTTCAAATACATGGTGGAGGACTACCAACCTTGCTAATGTTATCCATTGGCTTGCCCAACAGTTCCTTCCTTTTCAGCTTGTTTCTTTCCAGCATGTCTAGCTTGCTCACCACTGCATCAATCTTGGAGCCAATGCTGTTTATGGACCGTTCCAGCTGCAGCACACGTTGCAGGAGTCTGGGGGAAACATGGAGAGCATTTGCAAGCTTTTTCTTGTGATAAACGGCAGGATTTGAAGCAGATATCTCATGGACAATGGGCAAGACCTCAAACAGGAGTGAATGTTCCACATCAGGTAACTAATTCATACCCACTAAAGACATAACTCCCTGCTACATTGCGTTTTCATCTATAATTAGTGGTTCTGCTTATGATGGGTCCCAACCAGTTTGGATCACAGTCCAGCCACAATATAATCCCATTATTAAATATTGCACCTGCCTCTCCTTTGATATGGCCCTATGTGGATTGCTTAGTGTTTCCCAGTAGCAGAATCAGGATCTCCTGATTCTCTGTGCTGTATTTATCCCATGCTCCTCCTGTGGAAGAAACAGCCGAGTGTTATTCTCAGACCTGGAGAATGAAGGCCAGCTAGGCTATAAATCAAGAACGTTTATTCCCACAGGACCTTCTGTAAAGGTATCAACCTCCCCTGGCCCAGTTATCCGAGCTACCTTCTGAACTGAAACATGACAGCATATTGCCAGTGGCCAGCTGACAGCTGCAGAAGTTATTCAAGAGGCAGAAAACAAAATTTCTTACCTCAATCTTTTACAGGAACAAGCAAATTACATTACAAGAACTGTCCCAGTTCTCTCTTGATCTGCTCATTTACACATGTGCAAGATAAAAAGGGGCAAGATCTTACTGAAACTGCTTAACACCAGTGTAAACAGTTAGATAAGGAAGCAGCAGGAAATCAGACCCCTCATTTGCAGAGGGGTTAAACTACTGCCAGCACAAACATACACTTGGAACTCTTCTTTGGAAACCCAGTTGGCTTTATTTGCGTGGTTATTTGTTGCTTCCATGTAGGTCAGATTCTCATCCAGGTTGTTGTCACCACAGGATTTCCCCAAATTTTCGATCTCTGTATTCAGGGCAACCTAGAAGATAAAGAAACTGCTGCAAAGTCAAATATTAACACTGTCAGCTTCACTGTGAATCACACTGAGCTTCACAGGCAAAGATACAGTCAGCTGCTATCCAGGCAGGGATGGAGCTGTATTTGAGTTGCCTGCTTAGTTTATACCACAAGCTATGCTTAGACCACTTTGGAGTGATCTCTGCCAGACAAAGGGTTTCTTTCCTTGCCCTTTTTTTACCCTTTTTGCTTCCAGGTCATGCTTCAACTGCTGTTGCTCCTCTTCATCAAGAATGCGGTTGCCATCTTTGTCGAACCTGGAGAAGGCTGCTGTGATCTCATGGTCTGGATGGCCCAGTCTGAAAAAGAATAGAAAGAGAAAACTCAAAGCGCTGAAGTTCTGACAGTGCGGGAGTACCCTTTTTGAAATCAGTGTATTGTTTCCTCCTGCCAGTGACAAACCTAAAACATGCCAAATGGGAAAAGAGACAGTAACACAAACCTATTTAGAACAGGCAATTAAACATGTGAAGAAAGATGAGAACTCTTTGGGGATTTTTGTTTGGCTGGTTTTTTTGAGTTTTGCATTGCCCAGATCCGAACTAACTGCTCTTCCGATCCTGAAAACCTGAGAATTTAGATTACCTGTATTACCAAGAGAAAGGGCTAAGCAGGTATCCCTCAAGCTGACTCACTTACTCCTTCAAGCTGTTCTTGAAGTCTTCAAAGTCTAGCTCTTTTGTTCCATTCTGCAGTGCTTTCTGCACATCGGAAATCCGCTCCTTCTTCAGCTTCAGCCTCATGAGTGTCCGGTTGTAGCTCTGTTACCAAAGGTACAAATGGACACAGAATCATGCAGGAAGAACAGTGAAAAATAGGGCAAAATGAACAACACAATATGGGTCAGCAGTTACTAAGTAATATAGGGAGATTTTAAGCTAAGCAGAAGTACAATACTGCTGAATGAGCCCCATTTCTAAACCAGGATTGCACCTTTAAAGCAACACCAACATGGTGGCCAAGTGTAGAGGAATTATAGAGGAATGAAGGCAGGTTAATTAACACTAATAATATAGAGCTGTGGGTTTGTTTCAGGGGCAGTGGGTTGTCTGACGTGGATAATGTACAGCTGTGACTAAGTGGTTAAATAGCTCTAAGGGGTATGGAAGAGGAGCACCTGTAGAGGAATGAAGCTGGGATAATTAACATTGATAACATACAGCTGTGGGCTGGCTTCAGGGGCGGTGGGTTGGCTGGTGTAGATAAAGTGCAGCTGTGGCTGGTTCTGTTAAGAGGTTGGGCAGCCAAGGAAGAGAGAGGAGGAAGCAGCAGAGAGAAGGGAGAGCAAGTGAGCGCGTGTGTGCTGGGATGAGGAGAACCTAGGAGAAAGCAGCAGAGGGACTGGCATGAAGAGTATCTTGGTATGAGATGGTAAAAGACCTTGTTGCAGCTTGATAGTTTGGAGAGTGCTGCAACAAGCACCAGATGAAGAGAGACCTGGAAGAAGCAAGGGGAGGAGAGAGAGTGCACCCCAGATGTAGGAGAGACAAGGAGAGGCCCCACGAGAAGAAAGGGGCCTGGATGAGGAGAGGCTGGCTGGAAGAGGGCCCAGAGAAGGAAGAATCCAGATGCAGCAGAGGCAAGAAGCAGGGTGGACTGGCCTGAAGGGGTGAAGAAACAGCATGGACAGTAAATGAACTGTTGAAACCTTGTGGGGATTGGCGGCCATGCTGGGGCAAGGCGCAGGGAACTACTTATTGAAGTTAACCTGGGATGGGTTGGTAAAAGCCCTGCTGCAGCCGGCTGGTTTTGGGAGTGCTGCAACAGCCAAGATCTCAGTGAAGTTTGCACTCTGGTTTTCTCCTACTGACTCTCCCTTTATCTGATCTCCCAGTCATCAGCTGTTTAAGATACTGTCTCAAATACTATTCTATGCAGAATATTAGGCCCATAGTACAAAGAGTTGTGACCTTCCAGGACCTTTTCTGGGATATGCCCATGTGAATCCAAATGTAACCCACTAGATTTGCACCACTGTAATAAATTGCTAAGCTGTGCACCACTGCACAGCTTAAAATACAACATGCTGTTTTATTGACCAAAGTATGCTCTCTCAAGGACTGAAAGAGCTTTGTCCAGAGACTATCCTGGGAAGAAGTCTCTCAGAAACACTACCAGCATGCTCAGGGAACAAGATTCCCCCAACCCTTGTTTTCTCCTCTTCCCATTTACAAAGGATCTGCAAGATTAATTTATCCCAGAAAGGAACTGTAATGTCTGTGTGCACCAAGAATGCAGATCTGAAGTGGGCAGCCATTGTTTCTCTCTAGTAAATTTCACATAGGTCAGGGACCTCCAGAAAATGCTTCAGGATTTAGCTAGAAAGTGGCACAGCTTTCACTATCCATCACCTGCTTCAAGATGTCTGAGAGCTGCAGCTCATCCTTCTGGCTTGAGAGCTCCTCCTTGACTTCTGAGTAGGTGTCATTGATGATGGCCAGAAACATGTTCTAGAAAAAGGGAAAGAGAGATCAATAAGCACGAGGCATCTTGCCTGTTCCAGCAGCTGAAGCAGCAAGAGACAGATACAGATGTGCAGGGCTTCGTTAAACAAAGAGCTGTTTCTACACGGGGTATCCCGTGGGTGGTGTGGAGACCCACTTTAGCCACACAGTGCTTTCTCACTGGGGAGGAGGTCCCTGCAGTTAAAGCAGTGGCTGAAGGTACATTTGTTCCCAGCTCAAATACCATCTTTGGTAGCCTCTCCTGCAAGATCTTAGGTTAAATTTGGATTCCTGGCACTGGGTGTTCAAGCTGGTCATTAAGAGCATCCCCCTGCACCCATTGCCTAGGAAAGACAGACACTGTACCCCACACTTTGTTCGCTGCTTGCTACAGAGCAGCTTAACTGATCTCATTGAATTCAGTTACCGTATCAGTAGTATTACCAGTCAGTTTTAGTCTTTACCTTAAAGGATGTGAATATGGCCCTTAATAGCTCTGATCATCAAATCCCCCATTTCAATGACATCCTCTTTGTCTACCTTGGCCTATTTACACTGCAAAGCTATTGTAACAGAATCTTCCTTTCTCTCTAAGCCTTTGCGCTGCATCTAACTTGGGGATTATCAGAAGTGGTCTCCCAAACACTGCTGTCAACACAGGGTCAAGGAGGGTGTTCTTGCTTACCAGGAGCACAAAGAAAACAAAGAACACATAGGTGACAAAGTAAATAGGCCCAAGGACCCTGTTGGCATTGTCAATGGAGTTGTAGTCAAAATCACCGAGAATGATCCGAAACTGGGTGAAGCTGGAGGAAAAAACACAAGGTCACACAAAAGCACATACATTTATCCTACATCCTCAGACAGTCCTGAGGTGAACCCTGAACCTGTCTGCAGCCCAGATGGTCACAGGCACAAGCCAGAGCAGGGTCTAAGTTACTCAGTCCTACTGGTGAGTTAAATGTACCCATAGTATTTTCAAGGGTGAAGTGAGCTATCTGGTTAAAGCAAGAGCTGGCTGGAAAGTAAAACATAGTTTCCACATAAATTTCTGGTTGTCCAAAGGGTGTTTTGGTCCAAACAGGAATTAAAAACAACAAAAAATTTCCCTTATAAACACATTTGACTCACTGAAGCCTTCTCTGGCACAAGAGTTCACGAGACTGTGAAGGTGATGTTAGTGCTCTTCAACCTTTTGTAATTCATAGCCTCTATAAAAAAGCAATTTTAAGTCTATTGATCAGAAATTTGCTTATATTTGTTATCTCTTGTAGACCCCTTAAAGGCAGGACCTGGATGCCAGAGGTCTGTAGAACGCAGGCTGAAAACCATTGCTGTAGCAGATACTTCCCTTAACATCACGCGTTGCCTGAGTAGTCCCATGGACTGAAAGACTGTCTGAGATCGGGTATCTTAACTCACTTCCCCAGCACCCCCTTCTGTGCATGCTCATTCACCCTAGTCATCCCCCATCTCGGGTATTTTGATACGTTGTCTGTGGGACTTCTCTGGAAGCTGATCAGTGAAATGACCATTGTAAAAAATACCCTCAAATTAAAAACGAAAACAAAACCAACCCCCCCCCCCCCCCCCAAAAAAAACAAAAACCCAGACAGAAAGACACAGACTGTGAAGTCACATACAGTGAAAAGGACCTTGAGAGCCCAGAGCCTGAAAACCCTCTGAGAAATGCAAAGCTCCATTTCAGATTCCTTGCATTTGGACTGTTTAGGGGGTTGGGAATGTTTTCCAGGTCTAAGGAAGGGAATATTGCATTGCTTCCTCTTCTTTGGTTTAAATTGTCCCAATTCAGTGATGCTGATTCCAGTAAGAAATTATTTTTCTGTCTTCTGCTTTGAAAATGTCTACTTAATCATTTTTAGACTATTACATAGTGTATTTTAGAAAAGTTAATGCTGAATTTGTATTAAAATTAGCATATTATATGATTACCAACTTCCAGAAATTAAGTGGAGCTGCTATCTTATCAAAATCAGATATATTTATAAATAATATAAAAACGAAGTTTCTGACTTTTTCAGTGATTAAAGCTATCACCTTGACAAGATTCATTACTTCTGTGAATACCCTGCAGCAATTATTAATTTATTATTCATATTAGTATTAATTCATACAAAGATTTGGAAAGAAAGTGCACTATCAGATGAAAACCAGAAAATTTTTCATGCAGCTGTTGTGCAGACACTGAAACAACGTGATCAGCAAGTGTGCTTGGAAGCCAGAGAATTTCAGAGCTTCTACATGGGCTTCTTTCTCACTGAAAAAAACAACCACCCCTCACTCTGAGCCTACCTCAAAACACTTGTTTTGAGCTATTCAGTTCTTACTACCAGAATTACAGAGAACTTTAACCTAACTAGGCCTAAAGCCATCTGCTGGTGTATAAATTCACACATTTTCCAAGGTCTTAGTGACAAGCAGTGCCATTCTACTGCCTTTACAGACCCATGACAGGTGAGAAGGTGACAGAAGGTCCTGCAGAACAGAAACTAAATTATCAGCTGAGCTATGATGCTTTTCTGCAGAGATGTTAAATCACTGCATATTGGGTACCCTTGGTGTACCTAACAATTCCACATCAAGGGAAAGCTGTCTAGGCTTCAGGAAACTGAAACTTTTCATTAGATGCTGCTGTGAAAAGGCTGGGATTTCCATTGAATTGTAGGGCTGCAAGGAGTCTCCAAGTCTGGTAGAATCAGCTACTCACATCACCCCTACTGATAAAACACCAGACAACCAGAACTCTGTCTGTAACCCTCAATTTTCTCACCAGGTCCCTTTGTCTGTGAAGACGTCACAGCTGGAGGACTGTGAGCAACTTATTAACCATTGTGGCTTTATTGCAATGAAATACAAGAGGTGTCTGACTGACGTCCAGATTTGCAACTGGAGGGAGGTTGGAAAGCAGTTAAAATTCTTTTGATGAAGTGATGGAAACATGGTTCTGCACTTACATGCATTTAACAAACGTACTGAAGTTTTCCACTTGTGTCCCAAATAGAAGGTAACCCAGCTGGGCATAGGCAAAGAAGACAATGAAGAACATAATGGCAAAGCCCAGGATGTCCTTGGCACACCGTGCCAGTGTGGAGGAGAGCTGTGTCATTGTTTTGTTAAAGCTAATATACTTGAATATCTGCAAGAAGAAAGAACAGGGACAAATTTCGGCCAAACCACCAGCTAAGTCAGTCTCTGTCATATATGTGCACGCTTACTAAAAAAAAATAGTTCGCTATAGTACCAAAGCACTGAGAAGACACTGAGCTAGAGGAATGGTGGCTAAGTGTGCAGGCTATTTGTCCCAGGTGCGCCACCACCTTCCCGTGGGATCAGAAACATACAGCTTTGTTCCCTGTGTCAAAGGAAAACATAAAGAGGGACTGCTATAAGGACAAATGCCTTGTGGCTAATGAGGAGCCCCAAGTACAGTGTGGCTTTCCAAAGTGTCAGGATGCTTTGGTTGAAATGCAAAGTCCATGCCAACAAACAAGTCATTTCCAGTTGTTGGGTGGCCATCATGAAAGGAAAACATAGTTTTCCATTTATCATCCAAAGTACTAAAATTTGGATGAACAAAGTTACATTTTTGTGGTGGTTTGACCCTGGCTGAATGCCAGGTGCCCACCAAAGCCACTCTAACGCTTCCCTCCTCAACCACACAGGGGAAAGAAAATATAACAAAAGGCTTGTGGGTTGAGATAAGGACAGGGAGATCACTCAGTAATTACCGTCATGGGCAAAACAGACCGGACTTGGGGAAGATTAATTTATTATCATTCAAACCAGAAAAAACTTCCCCCCACCCCTCCCTTCTTCCTGGGCTTAACTTCACCCCCAAATTCTCTGCCTCCTGCCCCCAAGCAGCACAGGGGAACAGGGAATGGAGGTTACAGTCAGTTCATCACATGCTTCTGCCGCTCCTTCCTCCTCACACTGCCCCTGCTCCAGTGTGGGGTCCCTCCCATGGGAGACAGTCCCTCCATGAACTCCTCCAGCGTGAGTCCTTCCCACGGGCTGCAGGTTCTTCACACACTGCCCCAGCATGGGTCCCCCCACAGGGTGCAGCCCCTCAGGCACAGACAGCTCCAATGTGGGTCCCCCACGGGGGCACAAGCCCTGCCAGCAAACCGGCCCCAGCCTGGGCTCCTCTTCCCACGGCGGCACAGGTCCTGCCAGGAGCCTGTTCCAGGGTGGGCTGCCCCACACTGTGGGCTGTGAAGGGTCACAGCCTCCTTCAGGCATCCCCCTGCTCCGGTGTGGGGTCCTCCACCAGCTGCAGGCATATGTATCTCTGCTCCACCGTTAACCTCCACGGGCTGAGGGGACAGCCTGCCTCACCATGGTCTTCCCCATGAGCTGCAGGGGAATCTCTGCTCCGACACCTGGAGCACCTCCTGTCCCTCCTTCTGAACTGATCTGGGTGTCTGCAGGGCTGTTGCTCTCACACGTTCTCACTCCTCTCCTCCACTGCAATTTGTTTGCCTAGATTTTTTTTCACCCCTTCTTAAACATGCTATCCCAGAGGTGCTACCACCACTGCTGATTAGCTCAGATTTGACAGCTGGCATTGGCTCTGTTGGACTTGGGGGCAGCTTCTGGTATCTTCCCACAGAAGCCACCCCTGTAGCCCCCCTGCTACCAAAACCTTGCCACACAAACCCATTACAATTGTACACAGCATCCTGTAAAAGCACTTTTACACCTCAACATCTGAGCTCATCACCCTGTCCATTATCTCTAAATAAGTGGCCTCAAAATGCAGGGTGTAAAGTTGACTGAATTAATTGCAAGACAGAGCATATGACTTGGAGGAAAATCACCTGTGATACAGCTGTTACCCTCATTCACTCAGAGGGATGGAAAAGTCAACCCCCAAGCTGTCTATAGGAAGAGGTCTGAGACTGGAGGCCTAGCACCTATTAGACCCCCTAACAATACCTTAATCCAGGCAAAGAATAAGTTGACTGCATTCATATTGTTGTACTGTGTCTGCCAGAATGCCAGGAACTCAAAGTCTGCGTAGGTGTCCGGGTGTTCCAGTAACTCTCCCAACAATCTGTTCACCTCAATGGTGCGGAAGACGTGAAACCCAATAGCAATGATGGAGAGCTGCAAAAAGGAAGAGAAAGAGTCTGCAGCGACTGCTGTACCGATGCTTTCCACAGAAATTGAAGTGTCCACTCACAACTGCAGTCTACTGGTGGGGGATGGAAATAAGGTCTTAATGCACTGAATAATGCCCTGATTTCACAGCCTCTCAGGCATCTCAAAGGAGAGAATTTTCTCCTAACAGCTCATAGAAGAGCGTGTATCCATTTACTCTGCTAGTTCATTTTGCTATTAGAGTAAAACATGTGCCAGCTCTTGTCTTATCTAGACCAGTTTCCCCATTCCTTCATTTATTTTGGCTCTTATACCTCTCTGCTATCACTCCCCCTCCAAAAAAAAAAGTCTGCAGGGATCCTCACCAGAATGACCACCACATCCAGGATGTTCCAGATGCTGGTGAAGTACTGAAGCTTGTGGATACGCAGCTCCAAAATCTCCTCCACCACATAGTAGAAGATGAAGACACAGAAGACAATTTCACAGGCAACAATGAAGAAGTCCCATGTGCTGACATATCGTATAAGCTTGACTGTCCGGATTTGCCAGGAGGGAATGGCACCACCAGTGGCTGGAAACTCAACCACTAACCTTGAAGGGGACAAGAAAACTCTGATAACTACAGACAGGGGAATGCAGGCTCTTAGGTAATTTTAAGAGGCATCAAATATGAGCATGAGCTATCCACCAAACCATGAGTGGAAGAGTTGTGTATGTGTTTCTGCAACCTTCTCTGCTGCTTCACATCCATGATAGGAAAGGGTGAAAGGTGAAGAGAAGCGTAACTGGTTGTATCAGGAAGACCAAGCCTTCTTACTAATCCATACAATATCTACTGACACCACTCAGTCCTACCCCCCCATGGACCATATTAAAATATTTGCATTTTTAGAAACTGCAGCATTGAGGAAGAAGCAAGAGGCAGAATTTTCAGGGGAACTTGGCTTACCTCAGAACGCAGAACAGATTGATATTTGCATTATACACAGAGAAATCAATGAAGACAACTCGTGTACCCCGATCCAGCCACAACTTCTCCTTCAAGACTCCCAGGGCTTCAGCACTCTCTTCTCTGGTCAGCTTGAGGTCTATGTAGTATCCTCCCCCACTGTAACTAGTTAGTCTTCCCCAATGAGATGAGCCACCCAGCTCCTCCTCAGAATGATACCTCCACCTGCAACAGACAACCCATAAGCAAAGGCATCACCAGCCCACAGACTTGAATATGACCTTGTAGCCAGAGGAAATTAAGACCATATCTTCAAAGGACAGAGCAGTTTTTATTCCAGACCTGAGCCTACATCACTTCATCATCATCATTAGATTTCTGACCTAGTGCTTCCCAGCAGTGACACAACATGACTTGTGATACTATGGAGAGAAAATTCTGCAGGTTTGTTGGCTATGCCACAGTCTTGTTTGCATGAAGGTTACTCCCAGAATCTGTTTTATGACCTTCTACCACATTGTGCACAAGCCTCTGCTTAGAAAACACTTGCACTCATATTTCCTTATGAGCAACAGCTTCTTGTTCACAGACCAAGACTCCTGCAGCAAGCAAAGAGTTATTAAATGCAGCTACCTCACATCACTATAGAGAAATAAGTTTTCAAGATGAGAGATGCACTCCCCTCTCCCTGGGTCCTGAAATCCAGGAGGGAAGCAGATAGCAACATCCATTTGATAGAGCTGGTCCCACAGGTCTCTATCCTCACCCTCTTAATAAAACAGGAAACAATTTCTACCTAAATCTCCACCGGATTTTTGATGTCTTTCCCAACAGGTCCCACTCTGCCACTCATTACGCTTTTCATTAAACAGACACTTGGCCTTACCGACAGACAAAAAGGACTTGCTGCCTCTGACTGCAAGGAGAATTCCAGTCTTATGTGAGAAACTCACCCCTGGCAGCCTGCAGCTCACCAAATCTTATTTTAACTAGAAGAGACCTATTTGGATTTTCTAATTCTGAACAGCAGAACATGTACTTACGCTGTTCCGTTGATGAGCCCAAAGGAGACCCTTTCTTCCTTGTCATCTGAGTATACGTCATAGCAGCCTGAGATTTCCTCCTTGAAATCATCATGGACCACGCAGGAATTATTCTTCACCTTCAGCTGTCGCATGCGTGGGACACCCAGCAGCAAGTTCTCATAATAGATGTATGACTGGGTGCTGTGTGCTGCTAGGGACTCATTGTTGTACCACTTTGTCCAGTAAAGATTATCCAGAAGAGGCCCTTGTGCATACTGCAAGAGAGGGAGAGAACAAATTCATCATAGCCCACATATCAGAGGAATTTTCTTAGCTTGATATAGGAAGACCTGACCCACCCCTCTCTACTCCCCAAGACAAAGCAGTAGAAGCTTGTGTTGGATGTATGCAAAGGAGGGGAAAGACCTGGTGGTAGAAGAGGGGTGCTGGGCAGCAGGGTTGTTGTTGGCTCCTCACAGGCCTGTAACACAGTTGCTGCACCTTGCTGGGCTATGAAGGTACAAGAGCCCTACAAGTCTCTTTGTCCTTTCCTCTTCAGTGAACACAAGTCTCAAGGAATTGTTTTGGCACAAGGTGCGACTTACGAAAATGGAGTGTGCCAGTGCCCTGGAAACAGTGGGGAAAAAACAATAGTGCTATAGATTGCTGTGGGTTTTTTAATATGACAGAAAAAAGACAAAGCTGAAAATTTCTGGCTGACTGTCAGAGATAAGTGATTGCAATATCTCAACAGCATTCTCTGTGGCTCATATTATTCCTTCATGAGTTCTTTGACAGAAATGTGTTAGAACCCAGACATCTTTTTACCTCTTTATTCTCTTTGATAAAAGTCAGTGCAAATTTTAATCCAGCTTCTTCATAAAGAATCTATAGATCAGACTAGCCCAGGCATTAATTACAGGCAGGTTAAGTATGCTGTTCCCACAATTGCCCCTGAAAATGGGCATAGGCCTATTACTAAGACATCAGCATTAAGACATTGGACTGCAGGATTCAAACTCATTTCTACCACAAGGAAACCTGCAGTAAATCGCTTGGCCTTTCCGAGCCAGTACTCCCTATCTGTGTAATGAGCATCATGCCACAGCAATTTCTTTTTGTTATGTCCTGCCTGCTTAGTTGGTACGTTACTGGGGAAGGGGCTCTTCTGGGCACACATAACACTTAGGCTAGCCAGTATTCTGGCTGCAGTGCTCAGAGGGATAAATCGTATTTTAAATCAGTGGAATTTTTGCATGCAAATGATATTGTAGCTAGTGCTAGTAGCTGGCAAAATGCTGTGGCAGCAAAATGCCTTACTGAAATCACTAGGTAGCGCATTCAGAGGGAACTGAATAAGCCAGTCAAACTGAGATTTCCAGGGCTCCCCATGCAAGGCCAGGTTTGTACTTACTGCCCAGAAGTCAGCCATGCTGCCGATGGACTGGAAGGAAACACGGCCATCTGAAGAGGTCTGCAGGAAGAGCTCAGACATCACTTTGGTGTAGTAATAGGCATTGGAACTTGTCATTCCATATGTCACTAAGAAAAGACAAGAGGAAGGTCCTCCCTTATACCTGAATATTGGAGCTTGATATAAATACATTCAAATATTCACTTTCTGTGTAGCTTATATTATCACAGGTAAGATAAGTAAGGCGCAAGAGATGAAATCTCGGGAACTCTATAATCATATTACTTTCTGCTTTCTTAGGGATTTACAAACTTATCTGTTGCATGTTTCAGAATTTAAACTGTCAGACTGACAGACTGTAAGAGTTTAGAAGCCCGAGAAGACCACTGGGTGATGCAACTGAGCATCCTGGGTATTAATTTTTGTCCTTGGACAATATTTCTGAGGGAAATTTTCTTTTTCAGAACAAAGTCCACAATCTGTATTTTGAAGTTCTGATGTGAAGCCATGAAGGTACAGAGACTGCCTCATTTTCCCAAGTGGAAAGCTCCATGTAAGTTCTCATTTGCCAAGAAATCTCTAACAGGATTAGGCTCCAACTTCCACAAACACGTTTCAACTCTGAATCAGAAAAACATCCATCATGGTGATGATTAAGAACACGTCCTACTCTTGAAAGGGCACCATGAAAATAAAGCAGCTGACATTCAAGACCTGCCCCCTGACAGTTCTGGATGAGTCAGTGTGCGACCACACATATCTGTGTGCATGTCTTGGTTCTTTAGGAAGAGTGACTGAACCTCTGTCTCCCTGGGCCAGCGTGATAATAACTCCAGTTGGTATTGTCTGTCTATCTCTCCTGCCACAGGGTCCATGAAATGTAATCTTCTCCACTGCCCCATGCCACAGGTGCTCATTTGTGATAATGAATTAGCCTTCCCAAAAAACAAACAGCCATTGTTCTACCCACACAAAATCAATTAGCATTCAGTACAGGGACACATTAAATTCATCCAAGAACAACAGCGTGAGCTACCATCTGCTTTATCACCTCAGTCACCCCTCCAGTCTCAGAGAGGAAAATATGTCTGAACCCTGTGTCTTTGATCCCAGGAAGTTTCTAGAGATGCTCTCTGGGTCTTGAATATTTGCTGCAAAACTAAGAAAAGACCCTGAGTAGATTCTCCCAGGACTGTGGGATCAATGGCCAGTACCGATAATTTGGATCAGAAAATACTGCTTAAACCTAACCAGTATCAATTAGGTCTACAGCAATGGTCAGTTATTTTACTTTTGTGTGCAGCAGCTATTCTGTAGATTAACGACATACCTGCTTGCTGCAGTGAGTGCATGTAAAATAAATTTAATGCCTACAGCAGAGTAAGGAAGTATAATAAACACATTATTCCCCTCAAGCTGCGCACAAAAAAGCCACCTATAAGATATGACAGCTACTTACATAGACAGATGTCCACCAAAAACATAATATAGACTAGGAGCTCTCGCAGCGTGGTCTTCACATAAAGCTCTCTGTTTTCAGCTGTGTTTTCAGTCAGTGTAGTGCCCCACAGACCTGTTGGGTGTAAAGAAGAAATTGAAGAGTTTGGATGGCCCTTCTTCAAAGGCCATGAGAGAATCTGAAGTCCCATTCACAAAGAACACTGCTGGGAGTTGGATTTTTGTAATTTTGTCAATAGGCAAAACCACTTTTCATTTAAAAACTTGACTAAAAGCTTTTAAAATATGTTAAATAACCCCTAAAAAGAACGATTCCAGCACAAACAAAAGATTTGGGGCTGACCAAAACTGAAATTTATTTGCTTTCTTACTTTACTAAATCACTCTCCAGTTTTCTGTTCGAGTTCATTATGGACTCTTTTATCTTTTCCTGCTTGTTTTTCAGCTTACTTTTTGCAGAAATTCAGTCTTTGTCACAAGGACTCTTGAAATCATAAAACTGAATCTCAGTCATCCAGATGCCAACAGCTGAGCTTCTGACTGGACTTTCCATAGCAGAACTGTATCTGATGTTAGCTTTACAACTGTTAGTCCTTTTAGTGTGTATTGAACCATCAGACCCCAAGTATTTGTCCCTTGCTTACCTAAAAACTCCTGCAGATTTCTTGTAGGTCATAAGACTCAATCAAATAACCCAACTCAATATTCTCAGCATAAAATTTAAAGCCAAATAATCTTCAGGATATCTATCAACGGAGCTCTGCTGAATTCAGCACAGTTGTGTCAATTGCACCAGCTGGTGATCCAATTTTTTCACTCAGTGAAAGCAACACATTAAGCGGCATCACGGTTGATCAAAAAGAGAGAAAGGCTTCCTTTAAAAGAAGCCTTGATATTTTGGGTTTGATGAACTGCCCAATACCATTAGTGCATTTGTTTGCTCTTTTTGTAATGGTTTTCTGTTGCAATTTCTGAAATGCTCCTGAAGCTGAAAGGCATAAGAACTTCCACTTCAAAGCCCAATGACAGAAGCCATGTCAATAACACCCTTACCCTTGCTGCTTTCTGCAGCTCCTAGAGAGCTCAGCCCTGATGCCCATCTCCAGTAGTATGCAACAATTGTCTTCCTGCAAGCCAGGATCAAACCTGATCAAAGGCCATATGTTTGAAGTCATCTCCGGCAGAGGACAAAGTGCCTTTTTCTTTGAAGAAAATAAAAACGATATAGTGGTCTGTGTGCATTTACTCCTGTCCTTTTGACAGCTCTTTTGCATCTCAACAGATTAGAGAGCTTTTTACACCATCAGCTACCACAGTGACTGTTGCGGCATCCACCCTCACCCCAGATAGACAAACCAGTCGCTTGTTCTGGACGTGCCAGACCAGTAACAGAAATAAGAGCCTGGAAAAGATCTGGATTCACTCATGTGCAGGCAAGAGCATCATATGGTCTACAGGAATCTCCACAATGGAGAAAAACAAGGGGAAATAACCCACCCATCAGGTGGGTTCAGGTCATTTTTAAATGACCCCCTTCAATTCTAGGTACGACTACATCACAATCTTTTAATAGGTTTGCTTGTTTTGCCTTGAGGCAGGGAACTCCTACTATCCACATATTGGGAACAGAGGCATAGACCTTCTTTGCTTTGGGAATAGAAGTGTACTCAGGAACACCTAAATTCAGGGACATTCAAATATCTTTGAAAACTTGGTTCAGAGATTTGCCCAAAATTATACCTGGAGGGCATGAGGCTGGCCCCGTACCCTTTCAGATCGCATCCAGTAATTGTAAAACTTTATCAGCTGAGTTTCAGCTCTTCAGGAAACATGCCATGGAAATATACCACCTCATACATGAAGTATGTCCCCACCTGTGTCTCCTTCAGCACCACCTAACCCCTTTGGGATGCAACTGTTTTGGACATGACATTTCGAATAGAAGGATACTCGAGACTAGAAGACATCCAGGCTTCCTTACGGCATCTTGCTTGACCATCCAGCACTTACAAGGTAGAGCAAAGAAAAAAACTCAGAATCCCGAAAAAAGGCAATCAATGCAATTTGTTTGTAATTCTTGCCTTCCTGTTAGTAGTAAGTTACTGGTAACAATTAACGTTAACATCTACATTATTTTCAGAGGCTGCTTTTAAACCAGACTTGTGACCCAGGTGAGTGATTAGATTATGGTCTCGGGTGCAACCGGAGATCCTCTTCCAAAGGCAGTGGAAAACTCATTGGCCCTCATGCCACCCAGATACTCAGCAAAGTCTGTCTGCAGGCTGGCCGTGAAACAGTTGAGATGGCAGGAGGCAGACAGGAACCAGAGGACACAGAGTTGCTTGGACATGGTTTAGAGCAGTAGCACTAGGAGCAGCAGCTACTCATTGGTAGTCCAGCCCAGTAGCTGGTGAGGACAAGAACTCAGTAAGCCAACTATGACCGGTAGCCCCAAAGAGCCATGGACCTGTAACCCCAAGGAATGGTTTTGAAGCAAAATACCCACAAACTGTCCTTGGCTAAGCGACTTATCTTTACCACTTCCATTTTCCATGTGAGACACTAGGGCGATTAAATGGAATGGAAGAGGGAGAACCAGAAATATTTGGAAAGGCAATGAAAAATAACAAGGACCTAGTAAAGATGTGAAGGAAGGATGCAAATTCTTCATGGAAGAAGTCCCCACCTCTGCGAGGCTGATAGAGGCCTTTCTTCTGGCTACACTGGCTTTTGGATCTCATCTTTCCAGTTCTGGTCTGTCCTACAACCCTATTTACCACGCTTGCTGGCAGGACACTGCTGCAACAGTTACAGAAGAGAGAAACACTGTAGGTCCCGACAGGTATTTTTATTTGCATACTCCAGTTTCAACCTTGGCATCTCACAAATGGAACTTTGATGTTAAAGTATGGATTTGTTTTTCCTTTTTAAGTGTCAAACTGCCTAGAAGAAAAGGATATCAGAATAAAACAGGTAAGTGATACACTGCCTCTAAGCAATCTGTAATTACCCATCAAGCCCACCCAGCACTGTTCCTTGGCCAGGAGAAACCTCTCAAGCCTCAGCACTGGCTTACAGTCTAACACTGTTATTTCACATGGAACTGCAACGACAAGTAAGAAAGAATTGGTTATAGAGTGGCTGTGTAATTCAGGACCAGGCTATATTGTTATCTACTCACATGTACTCTTAGAGAGTGCAGCTCTGAGAAATACTCTTGCCTTCCAAGTCAGGAAGGAAAGACACACTGGCAAGAAAATAATAATTTCCACAAGAAATACAGTTTCTTGCTTTGTCTTCCCTGGTTTTACAGAATTAGGACTTTATACCTTCTATAAGAAACTGTTCAGCAAATGCTCTTGCCCAGGGCTGTATCCTTACCGGACACCTAACTTTTTACCAGGTTTTTGATTGCCTCTGAATAAGCCTAGATAATATCTAATTGCCCTTTGTCTTTTAAACTGGAAACTGACACCCCTTTCCTTCAGCAGTCTTCAAGCAAAGTCTTGTCTGATACGTTCCTGTTACCCTTTGCATTTCAATCCTGACAGCGCTAGATTTTCTCTGGTGGATATTTACATCAGTTTTTAAGTTACTGTAACACAGGGGCCAGTACCACTTCATCTAGAAAATGCATACAAAGACAGAATAGTCTCATCACCAGAGTGATGGCTCCTGTGGATTCAGGACACCTAAACTCTGTCCAAAGCTCTGCCAAAAGTTTCACTGCTTGAACCTGAACACACCACTAAGTCTGTCTGCACCTCCTGCTCTGTAGTAAAGATAACAGGACAGACCCCACAGCCATGGCAAGACACACGGAATGAGGATGCTCCTTCCAGGTCAGCCAAAGATGATCTCTGGAGTAATGCTAGTCTATACGGCACAGGTTCCTGGGCTACACAGACACTATGAGGTTTTTACCTTCTGCATTGCAGTCACGCACCCCACACACCCCCATACCATTGATTTTCCCCAAGGGTAAATCCTTTCTAGTGAGATGTCAGAGTTTTACCTCGGATGCCTCTGAAGGTGTAGAAGCAGCACTTGAGGAAAGGACTTGTCTTCCCATTGACAGCTTTGCTCTGCTCTTCCTGGTAGGGCAGTGGATCCCCCACCTCTTCAAAGTTCTCATAGGGATTCTCCAGGATGGACTTGGGGTTGTAGATGGTTTGAATCTTCAAGGAGGTAGTGGGAGAACCACTGTAAATGGGATTGTCCCAAGCTTTCTTCCCCACTGCTTCCAGTTCATGCTCCTCTGAGGCTCTAAAGTGGCTGTCAGCTCTGTTGTTTAGATGAGATGAGCTCATAGCTAGTTGCTGCCAGCAGTACTTTTTAACGGGGATTGAGAAGATTGCCTGCCCAGGCTGGAGCTGTAAGGTAGCAAAGAGAGACTCAGTCAATGCCAGATAACTTGCCTGCCTCAGCAACCAGGGGAGGGCACATCGACAGTTTCCCACAGCTAGCACACATCCTCTGTCTCTTATAGCAGCTCAGCTAGTGACACCTGTCACAGGGGTGGCACTACCCATTGTTAGGAACCACCATCAGCCCTATTATCCCAGGGGTCCTGGGAACACTGGCACTTCCAGAAGGCTTTCTCTGCTTCCCAACAAAGATAACAGACCTAACTGCCATTGTGAGAAGAGGAGGCTGCTAGGAGACAGCCCGCAAGTTACCCTGGCGGTGGAAGCGGCTGGGATTTAGTTGGACCCCTCAGGCAGCCTGCGGCCCATATCGGCTCCAACTCTGGCGGGGCACAGCGAGGGCTGGTGGCCGCAGTGGGAGATCGTGCAAGCGTCGTTGGGGAGCAAGGCCATGCGGGGAGCCCTTGCTCCGAGGGTCGGGAGAGCCCCAAGTTTCCTGGGAAGCCCCGAGAGCAGAAGCACTCTGCGCAAGCGGCAGCGCGAAGCTGGGCAGGCGGTGGCGCCAGCAGCCCGCGCTCGACTCTGGCAAACGTGATCCCCGTCAGCAGTTTCCACAGCATCCTCTTTGCTATCTCACTGTTAAAAGCAGGAGCAAAGAACAGGAGTAAACTCCTAGTGTTTGTTTCGGAAACCAGGGACTCGATTCTTCTGCTTTTGCAGAATTTCCGTAAGTCCGTCCTGCAGTGCCTGCTGGCCCCGAGGCAAGCCTGTGAAAAAAAAACAGGATTATAGGCAAAACTGGAAATAATAGCAGCTAGGGGTTGCCAGCATTCACCCACTGGCTAGCAGCAAGTAGTCCCAGGTCCCAGAGGTGCTGGAGGCCTGGGACTGTACCCCTGCAGGAAACGGTCAGGTGATGGCTTAACCCTGGGACAACAGGATTCTGTCTTGCTGATGAAACGATAAATGAATGTTTAGCCAGAGCCTGGTCCTTCCTCAGGTCTGAATACACCATTTGGAAGAGATGCCTCTCTGCGGGCACTGACGGTAATTTTTTCTGATGTTACCCAGGGAAGCAACACGACTCTTGCACCTGCAGGACCACAAGGCTCAAAGGTACAAGCAAGGGTGTTTTCCCTGGACTATAGTTTGTATAGGTGATGTTGCCAGGCCACTTGGGATGTGCAGCGATGTTCCCTAGATGTCACCTACCTGATGATGGCACTGAGCAATTGCTTGAACAACAATCAGGCAAGACCTAATTTGTCACAGGATGCTAAGAGGGCAGCAGCTAGTTGGAAGACCAGGCCAAGGATCCAACCCAGACTGCCTGTGAATTTGGTATTATTAGGGCCTGTTGTGGCTTACTGCTTCCTATCAAAATGAGAGCAGTGGAATGGAGTCAGTGGGATGAATGGATGGAAAGCATTTGCAGAGCTCTCCATCAGATGGAACACTGAGGAATGAGACCACAGTGAAAGGCTGCATGTGAGGGCCAGGCACCCCATCGCACCCTGGGGAGCATACAGCAGATATCCCTGCCCACGCACAAGAAACGTGGCTTACGGTGCACAGCTGCTGCTTTGGGGGAGCATGCAGGTTTTTTCACAGTGCATCTCTTGCTGCCTGTGGCACAGCACCGCTTCACATCAGATCACATCCCTCAGGGCCCAGCTACAATACAGGTCTGCCTTCTCACTGGCTAGGGCACAGAGCAGGTGGTGAAAGGGAGGACCTTGATCTGTGTTGAAAGACTGAGTCACCCACCCAGCTTGGAAGACAGGTCACATCTATGTCACACGATTTTGAACAGCCTAACACAAGGCAGAACAAAAAGAACTCTATAATTAAGGAAACACATGCAGTGCTTTGCAGGCAAGCTCCGGTGACTCATGTGTTTATACAGGTCTGTAAAGGTCCTTTTCAGCCAGTAAACTTGAACTGTACTCTTAGTGCATGCTTCAGTCTTGGAGGGGAATCTAGGTGGGACTTGAGTTGTATAACTTTGAGCCTTGCAAAATGGTACAAGCACTTCCTCACTAGGAGGCAGGATATGCATTTGCATAGGAACCTGCATTGTTTTACACTAGATAGCACAGGGAGATGTCAGCTCATGGAGAACATGACCCAGACTTTAAGACCTCGTAAGTCACCATGCTATGCATTGTCCTCTGTGGTGTTTGATGTAAAACCCTGTGGAGCATGGACCAGCTGGCTAAGGATCAACACGTCTGGTAACACCTGTCAGCATTTACCTCATCTTTATTCCTTCCAGTGCCTTGGGACTTACTCACCATCGTTTCATTCTTGTGAAAACCAGCCAACAGAACTTCTCTTCTCCATTATTTTATTTTCTCTTTTTTTTTTCTGAGGTCCAATTTTCAGCAGAAATCTTTCAAAAGTACACAGGGAGGGCTGTTTCTAAAACCAGAAACCACTATCACAGTGGGGTTCAGTATATTAGGATAAGAAAAAGGAGCACAGACCCAGAAGTCTTCCTGTCAATAAATTCCTTAGAATACAATGAGGGTCAGAGCAGTTCCTGGACTGACAACCCATTTGCTGCACGCAGAGGTTCCCCAAGCAGATGAACTGTCAGAAAAACTGCTCACACCCAACTACAAGCGAACAAACACAAAAAAATCATTATGTATTCACTGCATTTATGGTAGAGGAACTCCAGGTTTGCTGCTCCTTTTTTCACTGGCTTGTTTCTAAGAGTCAATTCTGATACTGAGGGGAGCCTGGAAATCTATCCTGGGGCAGAAGCAAGGACCAGGAAACAACACAGTAAGTGTTCTGTGGTATAAAAAGCCACTGTGAAGAGATAATTTGGTTTTTGCAGCTGCAGAGATGGAGGTTTAATTTAGACACCAAGGGAAGCCATTGCAAAGGTGAGAGGAAGAAAGCCATGGAAGACTCCACCTCAAGAGGGGATACATTCTCTGCTGTGGGAGAATGTTGTTACGAATAGGTTAGGTGAGGGTCTCTTAGAGATGATAAAGAGAGAGAGAGAAGGGAGGTGGGCTAGATGATCTCTAACAGCCCTTTCCATAATGGAATAAGGTGATGCCAGGATTAGGCGTCCAATCCCTGTCAACTGGCCAGCAGCTTCATTAACTTGTGAGCTATTCATCCTGAGCATCTTGAGCTTTGCAATAGGCTACAGCAGCATGCTGCTGGAACAGCATCCTGTCAGCTGGCTTGCATTCACCCGTGAATGAAACAGTACTTCCATGCTGGAGGGAATAATGACTTTTTAAAATTAATTAAAAGATTTCATCTATTGGAAATCATGTGAGAAGAAGAGTTACATTTAAAAAAATCCAACAAATAAATTTAATCATGGTATATTGTTTGCATAATGTTGTCAGTGCTCTGATTTCATTCAAATTGCTGATTCAAATGGCTAATTGAAACAAAATGCTTTACATAAAAAAAGTTATCTTGAGGTACACACAAACACCCCCACTGCAATTTTCTGTCGGGAACCCCAGCAACTGAAGGCCTTAGAGCCACCTCTGCAGCACTAAATAGAACAAAACATAAAGATACTGTCTACTAAGTAACACTGCTATCACAAAAAAGTCAGTCTGTAAGAACAAGGAGTATCTTTCATTATACTGACATAGTCAGGAAACAATGGACTTGCTTCTGCGTGCATAAGCCCTCCTTCAGGTTCCTGCAATTCCTCTCACTAACACAAAATAAAAGGCTTCCATTTCTAGAAATATGTTTTCCCAATGATATCTTCTGGCCTAATACATTGCCTTCCCCATGCCCCTTGTCTTGTTTATAGCAGTAACTTAGCTCGTGAACAGCTCTAACAACTCTACTGCTGCAACAAAGTTAAATGCTACAGCTCAGCATCAGCTGGGCAGGCATTGCAACTGTGCGGAAGCTTTACAACCTTTAGAAACTGTTCTCAAATAATCCTGTGCAAAGATGTCCAGAAACAGGACAGAATGTGACAGTGGGAAAGGAACACACGTGCCAGCTATACGCCCAATGCTCATTACTGTTTAGCAATTGCACGCTTTAGTATTCACAAATTTCATACATTACTGTGAGCCTGTAATCAGCCTGTAATCTCAAAAAAAGAGACCTGCCCTTTCTCACCGGCTTGTCACAGGGTTGCGAGCTAATCTCACTGGAGTAACAGAATTTTTCTCTCAGTGGCATCATAGTTTGGCTTACTTGCGTTTGTAATTACAGGGATATCCTCTCAAAGGTTCTCAGGAAAATTGACATTACAGCACTTAAAGGGTGGGCATGCAGGAGCTTTTGCAGTTTTTGTGCAGTGGTGTTTGGTTTTTTATGTTTGTTTTTAACTGTTCCTCTATATGGCTAATCTATGATGCTTATACAGTACAAATAAATCTACCGTGCATCTCTGCGGGAGATGACAATTTGCTTTACAACAAGTGATTCAACCTGCTATAAAAAAGTTCAACCACCTTCTGTACAGCAAAGGATAAAAGGAAGTATGGATTTTTGTCACATCTAAAAAATCCAAATAGCAATTAAAAAAATACATTAGCAGTAGGTTCCTTCAAACATTCACTGTGAAATTAGTGCCTGTCATAATCATTATATTGTTACATATGTAACTGTTTTACAGGGGAAATAGAAGGCACAGATAATTTTGCCATTAACTTGTAGTGCGATGATTACATGATACACAAGTGCGGTGAACACAGGGCTGCCTATGCAGAGCCAAAATAAAATTCCTTTTCAAAAAATCCAAATTAAAAAAACCTTACAAATAACATAAAGCAGAGAAAAAGAGGAGTGAACATGTATAATGACACAATTAGAAGCTTCTTCAGTTTCATGATATGCTGTTTTCCTAAACAAACAACAAACCAAAAAAAAAAGTCCAAAGGAGTAGATAACCTAGATAGCAAACAAGTTATGCAGCAAGTACAGTTCCTGTTACTTGTCAACATGAGATTCATCCATTGTAGCACTGGATGTCAGGCCTTAGGATACACAGTACATTGGGAGGGAATCAATCACAGTAAAACACTCAAAGATAGTGAGATGGCAGATGTAATTCTCATTAAAAAGTACATGATTGTTGCCTCTCTTCAAGTTTGTCCTAGCTATGCTGGAATATCTCTATTAATTCTAATTACAATAATGTCATAAGAATTAAGTGGGGACAGAGGGCAAAGCTTTGTTTTGACAAAGTGCAGTACAGCCTAAAACGTAATTTGGGAAACAGACCAAGTGGCACATTTAACCCAATCTGCCTGGAGAGAGGAAGAATTCACTGTCCCTGTATTAGACACTATCACTCAAGACCAGATTTCCCCACCTTGATATACTTTCTCTGGAAAGTGCAGATGTTCAAGCTTGCCAGGTGCTGCTCCAGTGGGGTCTCATAACACTGCAGGCATGGGCAGCACTCCCTAACCCGGCCAGGCAGCAGGAAATTGTCTATATCTGCCATCTAGCCGGATATTGAGTTTTAGGGTCACCTGTAAAAGCCCACTTCTCATAGCTGTCCATACCAATCCAACTGCACCACACAGGCAAAGTCAACTTCACCCTCTACCCTACGCCTAACTTGTACCTGTTCAAATCCACATGCTCTGCAACAGTACTCCAACATCATTAAATGCCTACGTAAAGATTTCCACTGTAACACTCCAACATCAAGAAGCTCTAGCATGAAAAATATCACTTTCTCCTTAAGATTCCACGCTACACTAGCTACTGATGAACACACTGTCCTCACCAAAGCCAAACACTACACCAACCAGTGCCAAGTTCAAATCACACATGCAGTGCAATACTATAGGTGTCAGTTAATGCAGAGGTGGGCTTGGAAGCTGCAGAGTGTGCACCCTATGGTTTAAAACAGCATTTTATTTGGGAATCTGTGTTCTACCTGGGAGAAGCATATAAGCAGAGGCTGTTTAAAGGCAAGCCAGGAATGGCCCTCCATGCCTCTGAAGCTGAGAGTAATAAAAGGTACCTGTGTTGTGGCACAGGATCTCGTTCGCTCGCTTTTCTATTCAGTCAGGCGCTGCAAGAGAGAAATATTTAGGTCAAGATTAGCAACCTCAACATCCCTGTCCCCAAGCCTGCAGGTTTCCTAGGAGGCTTGAGCAGAGTTCTGCCTTCTCCCACACTTTACTGGGATGCGCTACTGCAGAATTTTCTGTCCTAAACACAGTCTTGACCTGAGACGCTTCGAGGCTCCTGCCCCTGCATCCCTTCTCTGAGGTACTTCAGCATTTCCTTCTAAAACGACGCCTCAGCGCCATCCCCTCCCTGAGGTTCCTCAGCACCTCCCACTGAGGCTCAACTTCCACCGATTGTGTCCCTGCCCTCAGGTTCTTCAGCCCTTCCCGCCGAGGCCCCTCCGGCACTGCCCCCCGCCCGAGGCGCCGAGGCCCTTCCCGCCGAGGCCCCCCCACTGCCGCGGCCCCTGCCCCTCGCGCGCTCCAAGGACCCGGCCCGGCGCCGTTCCCTCGCACTCACTGCGCTGCTTCCACCCCGGCGTCATCACGGGCCTCACCCGCAGCCGCGCCGCCCGAGCCCTGCCCAGCGGCCCGCCCGGGGCCACCTTTCCCTAAAGCCGCTCCCGCGTTTCCCGCCTCGCCCCGTGCCGCGGCGGCTGGCGGAGCACCGCGGCAGCTTCCCGCGCCCGGGCTGCCCTTCGCGCCACACGCGGCAGCAGGCGCGCGCGGGCCCGAGCGCGCCGGCCAATCCCGTCCGGGCCCGGGCCCGGGCCCCGCCTCCCCCCGCGGGCGGGCGGAGTCGGGAGGCTGCGCCACCGGCAGGCCTGCGGCTGGGGCGGCGGGGTTTGCGCCGCTTGCGCTCTCCGCTCGGAGCGCTGCGTCCTTCCAGCTGCTTTAGCCCAAACCGCGACAAAAATCCCCGTTGCTGGCCGCTGTGCCAAGCAAACGCACCTCCGGACAGCGCTCCGCTCTTAAGTCCTTAGTGTAATGCGCAGAGAGCACTGAAGACTTCGTAAATTCCCCAGACCAGCAGTACTGAACACGGGATGGGAACTACAAAGCTTTTGGGTTTCATAGTCAGGCAAACATTCAAACAGTTTGCAGAGAGCAGGCGCTTGCTGGGACACCGAAGGTAAACGTGCTTGCCAGGCAGGTCCAAGGGGACCACCTCTCCCGGTGGTCCGGGATGATCGGAGCTCATCAGCCACTGCCGAAACACCCCTGCGGGGAGCTTTGTCCCTTGGTTAGACATGACGCTGGGACACCCGTGACAGGCCAGCTCTGTGCTGAGCAAGGACTGGGAGCTCAGCTCTTCCTCAACCTGCCCCCTTGCTGGAGGACCAGGACTGAAGCTCTATATAGAGAGCTGCTATCTGGGTCCTGAACAGTCCTTTTAATTTTCTTCCAGGAGATAGTCATCACAGAGGTTTAAGGTTTCCCATGTGTCTCATTCCTGAGAAACTTTGTGCAACAAAGTTATAGCACTACACAGCATACTATAGTCACTCTTTGCTGCAGCTAAAACAGGGATACAGCCATGGATAAATAATTCTACACCTAAGTTCCCATTTCCTTATTCATGGCACTGTGTTCATTCTCTTGGCAATAAACCATTTCCAGCAGCTTCCCATGCAACACAAGCATTTAGTTCCCACTTCCAAGCAACATCAGCTGAACTAGAGCTGGTGGTTATCCCTGGGGATTGCATCAGGATGAGAGGATGGGAAAGTGGTGGTGGCAGTGCTAGGCAGCTGTTAAACATCAGAAGTAAAAACAAGACTTCCAAGCAGAGTACCTTGGTGCTGAGTAAACTGTTTATGCTGCATTTTGAAAACTTTCCCAACACAGTGTACAAACATAGGTGTGTTTTCATCACTTTTCATTTAAACCAAGCCTTCTCTGGCTACTTTGCATCAAATGAGTGGATTTTCTCTGCATTTGAATTACTTGATACCATTCTTATTCGGAGAATGTGCAGAGGCTAAGGTATCCAACCATCTCATGAGAAACTTGCTGAGAAGCCAACACGAAAGGTGAAAGCTGCTATCTGCAGATCAAGATGTAGGAACTGCATTAGTAAACACTCCTACGTGTCTCAAATCCGTCAAGATAAAACTATCTGAGGAGGAGGAAGAAAAGGTGAAGAGGGAGAGGAGTGCATCTTAGCCAAGCACAGATTGAAACTGAGTTATGGAAACTTGTTAGTGTTGTACAACTTAGCAATAAGTTTTCATAAACAGTTGTATAAATATATATTTATTGACATTTATATATTTCATAACACACTGGAGAGCTTTCTTGCATTCGTGTAACTGTGCAGTGGCCCTCAGTGGGGATTTTACTGGTTGGTTGCAAGCTCACTGGGAACGGCATGTGAAAATCTAGCTGAGTAGAAAGAAGCAGGTGTAGGAGAACGTTACAAGGTCCTTTACAAGACAATGGTCATTTTTCCTCATTTCAGAACATAGTAAATAAATAGTCTTGATCTGTTAGTATGATTTTGATGATGAATAACCTTTACTGTTGCTGAGCCCCAGGGTATTGTTTTCTTAAACCTCCACTGCAACACATGCAGATGCGTATACGCGTGTGTGCATGTTACCACACACACCTACTACAGAATTTTATGTTGAGTTCCACATCAGCTAAAAACTTTAAAGCCTGCACTTCCACTCACCATGCCCTCTCTAAACTTGAGGCCTTGCAGGCACCTTCCCCCCTGGTTTTACCCAGGACGTTCAGCTTGGCAGCCTCAGTTTGCTAAAGTGAATGGGGTCTGGGATGGGACCCTCCATGCCCCATGGCTCCCACTGGCTGTTCAGGGCCTTGAGCACTCCTGCACCAGTAACTCTCCAGCAGCCACCCAGCTCCAGTAGCCCCAATCCCAGTGGGGCTGGTCCAGCCTTAGTGAACCCTGATGTGACATGATGGCAATGAAAGAACAACCAGAAGGTGGCTAACCACTCTGATGCTGCATCTCTGCAGCAAGCATGCTCTGTGCTCCTAGGAGCTGTCTGGGCCAACCTTGTACTGGCATTACTGAAAGTCTGTCTCTGAAACGCTGTGGGCAGGGATGAACACCCAGGTGGGCACCACACCTAAAGAAGCACAAGAGGCCTGGCTTGAAAGCAGAAGGTACTTCATCCTGTGCAATGTAACTAACTGGCTCTGGGGTGGCAACCAACCAGCAGTTCACTCCCAGAGGTGACCCATGCTTAGAAAGTGAAGCGGCTTTCTTCAGGGTGCTCAAAGAGCTGCTGCCCACAGGCTGGGCTGCTGTCAGTGCCAGCGGCTGTTTAGTTACAGGCTGCTCCTCTGGCTCAAGTTCAACACAGCCAGCAAGAAGAGGGACACATGCAGCCTGTGTCCCATAGCATATCACAAGCAAACACTTTCCAGTGTCCCTGGAAAGGCAAAGCAAGACTCAGATCAAGAATTTTTTCCCCCAGCTCAGCTATCTGCCAGATGCAGGTGAATCCTGGCATAATACCCCTAAGAACAGAGCAAGATGCGAGCTTGTGCTGAATAAGTATGATGAGAGAAGGGGTTGCTGATCACTCTTCCTTGGTTTGCTCCTGGAATGGCACTGGTTGGTTTTTAAACACCTGTTTGGAAGGCCTGTTCCTCTGAACTCTTCACCCTAGCCACTGGCTATTCAGTCAGACAGCTTGCTGCTTTCCCTCAGCATCTCTGTGCACAAAGTGAAGAACCAGCCCATAAGCGGTGTGTTAATACAACTAGAGGGAGTTGTTATACCATAAAGGCCTTTCCAGCAATCAGGAATCCTTAGGCCTTGCATAGCCCATTCCTTTAGAGGACTTACAGGTTACTTGAATAGGAAAGAAAATAAAAGCAGACACAGAGGTGAAGAAACTGGCTGGATCTTCAATGGCAGACAAAGACAGTAGAGAAAGGAAGACCTCTAGACTCCATTCCCACCAGGTTCCTCGCAGATGCAGCCTGCCTTTCTATAGACCAGTCCCAGAAGGAAGAGGTCTTTGTCCAAAACTTTAATCCCTTGTCTGTTTTGTCCCAAAGCGGCTTCCCCTAATAGCACTCAGTGTGCTTCTATAAGGTAGTGTAAGGAACAGTGTAAGTCTACAGAAGTAGGAAGAGCTAGCTGAAGAGAAGAAGCTTACAAGATGGTACAAGCCTAAACTGGTGAACATTGTGCTAATATATAGGCTAACACACAGGAAAAAATAACAGGAGGCATCAATAACAGGGGGCACCAGAAGCAAAAAGTGAGATGGGAGTTCCCATCAGCTATGTTAACAGAGGTGAGCATGGTGGGAAATGGCATCACTACACCCAGCTTCCTCATGGAATGCCATTATTCTTATCATGGGAGACTAGTAAAAGGAGGTCTCTGTTGTGACATTGTTCCTGCTGAGCTCATGTTCCTGCTGGTGTTCCCACCTTTAGATGCACCAGCCCTTTTTAAAGCATTTAGTCTCTGAAGTATAGGTAAGGCCAATGCTCTTTTCAGTTTATTCACAGTAAATCTTGCACTGAAATATTGTACTATTACTTGTACTTCAGAGCTTTTCACCTACTCACCAATTACACGCTTGTTAGTTTAGTGAAGCTCTTAAACTCACTGTTGTGACTACCTAGGTTTGCTGGGCAGCTCCCAGGGATGTTGCAGCGTGTGGCTCCTGGCTACAAAACTGGCACAGGGCTGCCCTGTTTGGGAAAGCTCACTGGGAGCATCATGGAGCTTTTCTGACTTTCTAGACGCATCCCGTGGGGACGGCGTTCAAATCCCTTAGCAGTCCGGGCCCGGCTTGCCTCAGACACTCCTCCCCTCTGGCCGGGGTGCAGTTCAGCCGCTGAGGTCCGTGGGATGCTGCAAGGGCTGTGATCCTATCCTTCCGGTTTTGCTGCGCTTCGGCGACCCTGCGGGAGTCAACGGACCAGATCCGTTGCTCGGTTTCTCCCCTTTCGCCCGTAAACCGCCACCACGTGGAGCTACCGAGGGACGCGCGGGCCGCGGGCGCGTGGCAGCACAGGACCGCACCCCACACCGGGCGCCGCTCCCCTGCCTGTGGCTGCCCGAGGAGCCGGCGGCCCCGCTCCGACGGCCGGTGGGTCCCCCCGGCCCCGGCCACCGGGTGGCAGCAGCGCTCCGCGCTCCCGCCGCGCACGGCAGGGCCCGGCCCCGCACCGGCGGCTGGCCAGCGGAGTTGGCGTGTGCCGCCCGCTCGCGGGCCGGGGGGCTGCCGCGGTGCTGGGCCGAGAGGGAGACGGTACCCCGGGGGGACAGCAGGCCTCCTCGCCCGCCGAGCTCCCCAGCTGCCTGCCCGCGTCAGCCCGGCTGGGGGGCGCCGGCCGGACCACAGCCCGGCCGGCTGAGCGCGACTTGCCAGCCGGGGCTCCGATCGAAATCTCACCGCAACGTAACGAGCTGCCCCTCGGCCAGCGCAGGGAGGAAGCAGGTCATCGCCCCCCGTCAGCCTCGGCCTTGCCTCCCCTCACTTCTCCTGAGCCCGCCACCAACCGGCTCCTTCAGGCTGAGCACACCCCCTCCTGTTTTCCTCACTCTCTTCTGAACTGACCCCAGATTCGCTCCCTCTTCGAGGGCATCGTGCCCACAGCTGAGCATATTTCTTCAGCTGGTGCCTTCCCGGTGTCAGGATGGCTTCACACAGGTCTGACCTCTGCTGCTCCTGCTGCCACAGCCCAAGCTTTGTTAGCTTATTTAGCAACTCTCTGGCACAGCTGACTTGGGTTCAGCTGCAGCTCCACAAAGCCTCCTGGGTACTTGCTGCCTTGTCCCCTTTGTGCAGTTCGCCATTCCTGCCTGCGTGCCCCCCTCCTCAGTTGTCTCCCACTGCCTGGGATCACATCCCCCAGCAGCCACAAGCACTGGGAATCCCAGTCCCACCAGCACTCATCTTCCACACCAGATTGGTGGTGTCCTCTGCCAAACTCAGTCAGCTACTGCCTGCTCTGTCACTGAAGTAAAGAAAGTCAAGATGGGCAGAGCCAGCAACAGCCCCAACGAGACCCTTTCTGTTACAGCCAGGACAGAGCAGCGGAGACACTTGCCAGCTAGGTAAGAAGCAGCCAGCATTCCTCAAGAGCTCAGCAGAGCACTCGGCTATCAGTCCTGCTTGCAAGTGCAGGTGGGATGAAGGCAGTGCAATTAATTCCACCTGGGAAAGCCTTTTCTGCCAGGTTGCTGCACCCAGCACATCATTCACAGACTGCAGCATGAGTAGCAGACGCATGGCATGGAGGATATACCACAGACCCCACCAGCAACCACCACTCACCTGCTGAAAGTTGCTGGGTTCTTAGCAGTTTAATCATTGCATGTTGAGAGGGGCTGGTCAAGAGACTTTGGGAACACTTCCACCTCTCAAGGCCTTCTGGTAGGGGCTGACAATGCAGATATCCCATGCAGATAATTTAGGGAAAGTCCAAGGGATGGAGCTGAGGGGATAAAACTGGATTAGTCATTCAAACTTACATCCTAAGCACTGGTTAAGTGTCATGTAACTCATTCCTGGCCAGGGGAGCTCACCCTGCCTGTTCCTGCTGTGCCTGGAGGAAACTTTATCAATGAGACAGGCTGAGATCAGGGACCTCCAGAGCAAAACCCTGAGCATCTCTGATGGTTGCTGCAGGAGTATCCCTCTCCCTCTGGGGTCAACTGCTGATATTTTGGTGCTGGTTTTCCCCTGGTCTGTGACTGAGACTCACATTAGTACCCACATGCTGAAGAGGAGAGACCTTG
This sequence comes from Falco peregrinus, assembly GCF_023634155.1. Lineage (NCBI taxonomy): Eukaryota > Metazoa > Chordata > Aves > Falconiformes > Falconidae > Falco > Falco peregrinus. The sequence continues at coordinate 53,399,363 of NC_073721.1, forward strand.
TCTCCAAGGGACAAAAGAAGTGTCTGTGACCGATCCAGCAGCACCAAGGGAAGAGCTGGGTCCCTGCACTTCAGGGCCTGGTACCTCCTGAGTTCCAGCTGTGAGCCCCCAGGGAGGAAATGCAGAACAAGGAGTTCTGACATCTTTGGTAACCAAGGCAGGGATCCTCTGGGCACCAAAGAGCGGCCCTAGTCCTACCCAAGCATGTCCCAAACTCACTCCACTGATTTTTGGGGGGATGGTGCTGGCAAAGTCCTGGCTAGAGTGCAGAGAGCCAGATTTCTCAGGAGCTGCAAATGATTCACCACCTTTCTACCTTTGCCCACCAGTTTTATCCAACCAAACCATTGTTTAGATGAGGATCATTTGTCCGCACTACAATTACATCAACTCAAACTGCACAGTCCTATGCTGCACAGTACTTGTTTTCCTCTATTATTCCTTACTGTGTCATTTCAAATAATCCATGAAGGCCCAGTTTTATAGGTAGGAAAACAAGATAAGAAAGGCTCAGGTGGTCATTTGAAAAGCCAGGGGCTGGCATCAGTTTTGGGATTAGATGCTACCTGTGCTTGATATTCAGGGATGAGCCAATCACCTGGCTGAGCCAGCTCTTTAAGAATAAACTTGACTGATTGAGAAAGAGGAGGTGAAGAAGTCAGGGCCCTACCAACCACTGGCAACATTGTGTGTTTGCACACCAGCTAGCTGTTATGTGTGTTCCAGCATTTTCCAGACTCATTCTACCCCAGCATTCAGGCATGTTAACTGGGATCCTGAGGCCTCTGTGGGGTGCTTTCAGCATATTACAGAAGCTGTGATCAGGTGGGGACATCCTTGGGAGACGATATTGCAGTCTGTTGTTAGTGGTTTGAGAGGTGCTGTCCTGACAGGTACCTATTTCCCCAGAGCTGCACAGCCCAGTGCCACATGTGCAACTGAAGCTTTGCTGGTGCAGGACAGGGTAAATTTGCCTAGATGCTCCCTGCATGATATTTTTTCTGTTTGGGGAGGCTCTTTAAATTTTAGGGTTGCTAATCTTTAAATGTAATCCCTTTTGCAGAGTTGTTATTCCCAAGGCACAACACAGAGCCAGCAGACTATTTAAAAAGCAGAATGGCACAATGGACAAACAAGCAAAACCTCATAGTTAAGGTGTCCCCAGTGTCAAGCAGAACCAGACGGTTACTCCATGTGTCTTTCCTATGCTACTATTTCTACATCTACAGTTTGCTCTGCTCTCCACTGCTGCCTCCAGACCCTTATCTGCAGAACTGCTATCTCACCAACTTATTCTCCCACTGTAGGTTTGGACAGCTGACTTTTCCCCTCAAGCTAGAACTTTGTACTTGTCTAGTGAATTGCATCCTATTTGTTCCAGTCCGGGTATCCCATTTGCCAAGATCTTATTGGAAATCTAAGCAGGGTGACCTCCAACACGTTTTCCATTCTTCCTAATGTAGTACATTCTGCAGAAATAGAAAGCTTGATCTGTCTTCCGTCACATACATCAGCAGGAAAATTCAGAGATGTGCTGCAGGTATGGATCCCAGAGCCATTCCAGCAACCCTCAGGCTGAAAGTAGGTAATCTTAGCCCAGTTTCCCAAAACCTCCACAACCATCATCACCTAGGCAAAATTAAGAGGATAAGCACAGTTGTGATGATGTCATGTAACTCTACACCAAAAGCCACACAATTCTGATACTTCGCCCTTACCTTACTTCCTTTCCTCAAAGACTCAGGCAGTCTGGCATTATTGACTAAAGAAGGCTGAAGTAATTTCTGTGCCAGTGTGGTTGTTCTTGAAGTTTATACCTACACTCTCTGCACACATGACCTGCTCAAACACAGCTCAGATGAACCAAAATGCATACCTTCTAAAGCACACCAAATGCCTGTTGTGTGACTGCACGTGGTGGTGGATCACTCATCCACAGCAGTTCTCCAGTGCCATGGGGACCAGACTTTGTAAAAGGCCTCTGTAACTGAGTTTTGGAATGAGATTCTATGTTAGCACCGTCACAAATCTAACATGAACCCAGAGGTCTGCAGCACTTTTCTTTAAGTGAGGAAGTAGATGTGGAAAAGGAAGAGTGTGTTTCCAGCTCCATTCTTGAAAGGAGACAGGGTAGACAGGTTCTCTAAAGACCTGGAAAGGCAGCAAAACCAGGCAGGCAGGTAAGGGCTTCATTCCCTGCAAGGAGACCTAAAAATGTTTCTGGCCAGAAATGTAACAGCCTGTAGCACCTCTCTCCTCCATAACTAAGAAAGTCCTTTCTTTGGCCAGCCACACACACTGCTGCAGTCTGTCACACACCATGGTGGAGAGGCACTCTGCACAGGTGGGAATCCTGAAGGATTTTCAGTTGTAAATGGACTTGGAGAAAGGACACAGATACCACCCCTGTTTTGCAGACACAAGAAAATGCTGCTCACAAGATAAAACTCTTCACTGGGATAAGCAAAGAAGGAAAGGAGGAAAGCAAGGCTGGCTTCTGGAAGAATACAAACACAGCTCTGCTCTAGTCCCATTGCCCAAGAGGAAAGAAAGCATTCACTTTAAAGGAGACTGAGGTATGGATGCAGGCAAAGTTGGGGGTGGCAGACAGGGAGAGGCACACCCCATCTCTGAGGTTTTCCTTTGTGTGCCACTGCTAAGCCTAGAGTAAGGAAAGCTGGGACGAGGGTCCAGCAAGTTCCTCCTTTGTCCTCCCTGCTTCTCATACCAGCAGCATGTAAGTGTTCTCTGGGCAGCCCCACCAGTTTCTCCCTGCCAGGTTATGCCTGCTTCCCCTAACAGGAGTCTATCAGAAACGTCCCCAGAAGGAGAAGAAATATCTGGGATTCAACTGGAAGCTCAGGAGGGAGATGTCTCCCCGGTGTCTAGATCCCAGGTTATTTTTAACTTTGTTTTTGTTCTCTTAAGTGTTGGGCAGCCCCCAAATGCCTAGGCTGCTATTGCAGCAAGGAAAGAGGGCCAAAAGCAATAATGCAGAGCACACACGCGCAAAGATGATGCACAGTGGCATGGGACACTGCACTCTGCCCAACAGGACTGGCAGCAAACTGACCTTGGATGTGCCCCCAACCTTTCCCAGTGCTGCAATTCGCTCCTGCCTGTGCTGACTATGTGGCAATACATCCCCAGGGCTCATGCTTACAGCCCCGCAGCATCGTCTCTCTCCCCACACGCAGACGGAGATCCACCCTTAGATGCAGCTGGCATCTTGGACGTGTTAGCTGTATCCAAACCTGGGTGACACCATGGAGCAGGGGACAGCGTGGCACTGCCCACGCCACCCAGGCTGGGTCAGGAGATCTGCCGCTAGGAGGTGGCATTTCCCCAGGTCCCTGCCTGGCGCCTCCACGGTGCCGGCAGCAGGGGATGCTTGAGAGGATGGCCTCAGCCTGAAGAGAGGGGGCAGGAGGTGTGGGAAGGCAGGCACAGGAGGCCTGGAGTAGGAGAAGGGACAGCTGAGGTGACCGGAGCAAACTGCAGCCCAAAGAAGGGAGGCTGCATAACCGCAGAGGCTGTTGCTGCCCAGTGAGCGCAGGCTGGGGCGGGTGGGGAAGGGCGCTCGGCATGCCGGCTCCTTGGCACCTGGCCTGCCGTATCTGATGTGGGTAGAAAGACACCAGAGAGCACCAGCACTGAAGAGAGGGTGGCAACACAAAGACTGCTGTGTTCCTCTGCTCCCCATCCCTTTCTCCCCCTCCTCTCCCAATTTATTTACCCGAGTTCAGAAGACAGCCTCACAGTCCCGAGGGGCTGGCTGAAGTGGCCAAGGGGTGGGCTGTGAGGTCATCTTTAATGAGGGCAAAAATCCAGTGTCAACAATGCTGCCCATTGTATGGCCCTGTTTAGACAATACCGGCTGGGTTCTTGCTTCTGGCAGCCCGAGGACTGGGAGCAAAGCCTGTTTGGGGTAACAGGAGGGGAGGAGGATGGGCAGGGGGTCTGGCACTCAGTCAGGCAGCAAGGGATGGGGCAAAGTGCAGAGATAAGCACCCCGTCCCAGTCATCAGTGTGTTATCAACCTAATTCTCAGGTGCTGATAAGATTACTGCATCAATGGCAGGGGATTTAGCCATCCTGGTCACAGCCTAGAGGCATGGCCCATCAGCCCAGTTACATCTGCTTTCCCTTCTGACCCTGGCAATGAGACATCAGTGATTACTGCCGCCTTACCACTTCCCTCCAACCCCACATTTCCCACACAGGAGCCAAAGTGAGCACCAGCTTCTTTTTTCACCCCTGGCCCTTCCCCAGGCAGTTGTGGGAAGGCAGCTGGGGGTCTGGCCACAGCCACTCTCTTGGGAGCTCCCAACAGCAGCTGTTAGCTGAAGAGCCCAGGTCATCCATGTTGAATTTAGCCATGCCTTAAGGGTGAGGATGGAGCAGGGGATCTTCAGGAGTTTGTGGATCCTTTGAACTTACGGAGCAAGAGATGACGCTTTAAAGAGGCAGGGAAACATGCTAGAAAGCAAGCAAGTGATGAGCAAGATGATGCCAGTTCTCGTAAACATAAATCTCACTTTTGTTAAATGCCATGATATCAGACTCCTTGAGCCTCAGTTTCTAGAGCCAGGTGACTACACAAGAGTCTTAGCTTTCCACTTCAAAAAGAAAAGCCGTTTGCTGCCTCTCCTGGACAAGGAACAGTGTGTGAAAATACAACACAGGGTCACTAGATTCCAAAAGAAAGCACAGGGGAGAAAGCAACATTAAACAAGGGTAGCAACCCCGTGAGCTGGAATCTGAGGTCCTGTGACTGACGATCTTGAAAGACCTGCAGCTGCCATCACCTTTTGAGCAGGCATTAGCTCTGAACTCTGGTGGTCTGAGCCAGGTCTTGTCCCAGCTTATTCTGTAGCCACAGACCCCCATCTCAATTCTCTGCAACATAGAACTGTGCCTGGAAGCCAACCTGTCAAAACCAGGGGGACCATTAACTTCTGAAACAGCTGGCAGAAGTAGTGGACCATGTTGGTGTTCATCTGCTCTGCAGAGAGAGCTCAACGCCTTTGAAGAGCAGGTTCTCTGCAAGGGGATGGGGAGAAAGAAAAGAGGACTGGTGAAATGACAGAAAATGACCCCTGCACTTCTTGGATGAAAGGCTCATTGGCATGGTTCTCCTACCCCCAGAAAAAGGTCTAAAGCTGGAATTGCTTCATACCTCTTCAGGAAAACAATGCAAGAAATGCAGACAATAATCCTAGGATAATTTTTGCAAACCTTTATTTTTGGCAGAGGGTAAGGGATAGGGGGTCAGCTCTTTCCCTAGTTTTTAGCTTATTCCCTCTTTATTTGAGTCTCCTCCTTTTTTCAACTTCCAGTTGTGAAATAGAAGAAAAAGAAAAAGGAGAAGACAGGGAATGCTGTTAAAGAAGATAAGCAAACAACATGAAATAAACTTTGCAAAGCCTTTGCAGCAATCTTTTTTTTAGTGTTTGGCTTCTTCAACATTTTTGGAGGGAGTAACTGACGAGATTCACTACAATTTCCAAGATGCTGACACCAGATGAAATCTGCTTGCAAGACTTACTGTTAAATGGAGAACCAATACTTTTTTCTTTTTCTTTTTCTTTTTCTTTTTCTTTTTCTTTTTCTTTTTCTTTTTCTTTTTCTTTTTCTTTTTCTTTTTCTTTTTCTTTTTCTTTCTCTTTCTCTTTTTCTTTCTCTTTCTCTTTCTCTTTCTCTTTCTCTTTTTCTTTCTTTTTCTTTTTTTTCCTTTTCCTTTTTTCTTTTTTCTCTTTTTTTCTTTTTTTTTTCTCCTGAGGGGAGAGTAGGAAGGAAAATGTTTTGGTGAAACATCCTTAGCTTTGATGCTTTTCTTCTCCATCCTGGCATGGTGGTAGCAAACCCAGGCTGATTAGTGCACCCCAGGAAAGGAATGCAACCCTTCTTTCTCATGTGGGCTCTGCTCACAGAGAATGCCTTGTGATAAAGCCCACTGCTGGTTTGTGCCTCTCTTTTCCCCAACCTTGATAAAAAACCTCTGAGAGCCTCTGAAAAGAAGTACTCTGCAAGAGCTTTTCACTAGCACAGTGCCTCAGTTTGGTCATGAATCTGTGGGGAGGGCTTCTCAGTAAGGCGGAAACAGCCTTACATGAGACCATGCATTTCTAAAGAAACCCTGTGCTGAAGTTCATGGCCTGTGCTGCCCATGGCATGGCTCTGCTCATCACTGCCACGGCCCTGGCATTGCATCAGCTCATTTATGAAAGACCATGACCTTAGGCAGCAGTCACCAGGTGCGGAAGAATTGATTTAGTTTCCTGAGGATGATGGCTGAAGTCGAATCTTTGCTAAACAGCATCGGTGAACTCCACCAGGTACGTATTTCTGCTGAAGGCTCAGCTGGGCAGCTCTCCCTGGAAGGAGGAAAAAGTCTGCCTGGAGAGATAGAAGCTAGAGCAGGAAAAGCCCAGTTTAAGCTGTATTGCTGTGTCTGTACCAGACATTTCTGGTTTCCCACCTAGGCTGCCCAAGGACTCCCCCTTTTGTCTCCAGCCTTAGGCAGCAGAGCTTGAGCCAGGAGTCTGCAGCAGAGATGGAGATGGGCAGGGTGCTGGGGGGGGGGGGCAGGGGTGCACAGGGTGCTGGCTATCACCCTGGCCAGCAGCCCTCCGCAGGAGGGAGCCTGGCTGGCACCCCGCAGCCAAGCCTCCAACCCACAAAGGGCCATAAAACCTTTTAACAGCCAAGGCTGGAGCTGCTGCAATCTAAAGACTGGGAAAGAAAACTCCCCTGCGTACCTTGTCAGGATGTCAGTGCCTGAACCTCGTGGCCATGTTTGGGAGCATTAACCTGTTTCAAAAGTGATCACACTGCCAGCTGGAGAAACGGGCCATGCTGTGAAGGGCCTTCCTCAGGGCTGTCCCAAGCATGTGAGACTTGAAACCTGGCAGGTGAACACAGCCCAGATGATGGTCAAGATCCATCTCTTCCTCTGCGCAAGAAAAGTGTGAGGGTCACCTCCCACGATAACCTAGCAGGAGAATATTCATAAAACTAATTCCTATTGTGTGGGAGCAGCCAGACACGGTGTTAATGCTAGAGGATGACAAAGTCTAGCTGTCCTGTACGTTTCCTCTTACCTGCACACCGCATCAGAGGAAAGAAACTGGTGGGAAAGGGCAGAGCTCTGGTGGGTCTGACTAGCTGCAAAACTGCAGACACTGAATCCCCAAAAACCTCACTGTCACCCACTGGTATCATTGCCAGTTCTCCCCCTGGTTCATGGCATTTTGATTATTTTTCCCTATGTGGCATGAACTGCAGATTATTTTTTTTAAATCCACAAGTATCAGCACCTGCTTTATTTTATTATTAATAATAATACTTTAATAATAATATTAATATTATTATTATTAATATTTCCTGTCTGTTTTTCTTTTGGAAATAGCAAGAGTAGGATTTCCTTAGGGTAGTTTATAGCACAGTTTATAGTTCTTCCAACACTCACATAGAAAGTAGGTAGAATTTTTATTTAAAACATCCTTTCTCCCCAGTGTTTGGTAACCCTATGTTGTTAACCAAACGTTTAATGGAGAGTCTTAAAAGGGACGGTTAAAAGTTTCTCTCTGACTCATAACAGCTTTCACCATCTAGGAACATCTTCTGACACGGGCTCCCTGTTTCAGTGCTGTGTCTCCAAAAGTAGGCAAGACACAAGTTCCTGATGTAAAACTTAAACACCGCCTCCTCTCAGACCTCTTCATCCATCACAGTGCAATGAAAAAGGAGAGGCATATTCTTCCCCCTTTCTGAATACCTCTAAATGCAGAGAACAACTGGGCTACTGTTATTTTTCATTGTCGCTTTTCCCTCCCAGCGATTACAATGCAGCTCACTTTTGACAGCTGCCACTGAATCAGCCCTGCTACGTCTGAGCAGGATCAGCCCAGGGACAGACTCTGCAAGGTCTTGGTTGCCCACCTGCACCTCGCAGATCAGCTCCACAGCTGCAGGGTAGCCTCCCAGGCAGGACGCATGTGAGGGGATACAGGCACACTTTGAAATGGCTTTTGACATCCTTGATACACTCCCAGAATGACTCATGTGTCAGCGGGGGACAGAGATTGAACACGGGACACAGCATGAGTGGGGGAAGCAGCTGAAACAGGTCCTGGCCAGGGTGGTGGCACTAGGGCACCCCAAGCCTTGGTGCCAAGGGGCTGAGGGTGCCTGGCACAGCGACCACATGGTGGGGTTAGGGGAGCCGTCTCCAGGCTCTGCCACGGGCAAGGTTGTACTTGTAATAGCCCTCTTGTTCACTTGTAATGGTGAAGGTCTCCTTGGGATAGAGCTTGGCTTTTCCTGTTGCTGGCATTACTGGCTAGTGAGCAGGTTTGTTACAGAAAACAGCCGACAGCAAACTGAGCGGCTCCTTTTTCCTTCCACCCTCTGCCAAAAGGGACTGTTTTCTGGGGGGAAACGGCCAGGATTCTACGTAAAACGTTACAGCCAACATTTTCCAGACTGTTGCTGCGTATCGAGATAAACACCTGAACAGAGTACGTGCTGACCCGGACACACAGCTGTGGGTGTGCTTTCCCTGGCAGAGATGGACCATTTTTACTTACTGCATGTGTGTGTAACACGCTTCTCACGCAGACCCCCTACACGGCGCGGAAGTTTTGCGCTGAAGCCCCCTCCCTCCCCGCCGCAGCAGCTGGCGAGGGGGCGCCCCGACACCCCCAACGGCCGCGCGGGGCCGGGGCCGCGCGGGGCGCGCGCCGCGGGGAGCGAACAGCAGATTGCGGGCGGCCAATGGCGAGCGCGGGCCGAGGTGGCACCAAATTTCCCGCAGCCAATCGGCTCGCGAGGAGGAGGGGGAAAAAAAAGAGGAAAGAAAAAAAAAAAAAGCGAGGAAAAAAAGCAGCCAGGCATCATGAGAGAGCCTGGCCCTCGCCATCCTACTCTTCCTCGGCATCCTTCCTCCCGCCCCCCGGCGCGCCCCGCCCCCCCTCCCCTCCCGGGCACGCCGAGAGTCGCGACTCGCCGCCCGCCGCGCTGACCCCGCGCATCCCCACCGTGGGCAGGGGGTCACCGGGAGGCCGGGGCGCGGAGAGCCCAACCCCGCCAGCCCCCAGGCGAGCAGCCCCGCTTAAATACCCCCGCGCCCGCCTTCCGGCCGCACAGCTCGCCGGGCGAGGGGCCGCCGCCAGCCTTCTGCCGCCGCCGGGGACCTGCGCGCCCGCCTTCCGCCGCCGAGGACCAGAGACGAGGCCGGCCATGCCTGCGCACTTGCTGCAGGAGGAGGTGAGTGGGGGGCTGCCGGCGGGCCGGGGGCTGCCGGGGCTTTGTCTTCCCCTCACCCCTTCCCCCTTCCTCCCCGCGGCGCCGGCGGCGCTGCCCGGCGGCTGTCTTGTGGGAAAGGGGTCTGGGCATCCACGCGTGTCCGTGCGCGCTCGCGCACGCGTGTCCGCGCCGGTGCCCTCCCGGTGCCGCTTCTCGGCGGCGCGGCGATGCCGCTCGGTGCTGGCCTGGGCCATCGCCCGAGCCTCGCGGCGCAGCGTGCGCGAGGCCGGTAGCGGCCTCGGGGTCCCTGCCCGCGGCGCGCGCCCCGGGCACGCCGGGCGTCAAATGCAGGTTTGTCTTGGAAACTGCCGTCGCGGCATGGTGGTAAAGGCTGTCCGGGAAAGGCTTTTGTGCCAGGAGGTTGTGGCGGTTTTGGTAACGCTCAGGCTGTGATTATTTTTTTTTTTACTATTATTGTCTTAATTTTTTTAATGATTATTTTTTACCAAGAAGAGGCTTTCACTTGCAGTGTTTCTAAGTCAAATGTGGCAGCAGGGAGCGTCTCTAGGACAGACGCAAGGTGAAAGCAGCCCAGATGAAATGAATGACTGTTGTCTGCATTGCCTGAGCTGAGCAAACATGCAGTGGGGAGACTGCCCATTTTTGGCATAAGAAGATCTGAGTAACAGCCCGGCACCAGGAAGATACACAGAGCTGTTGCATCTTTAGAGATTTTCATTTTGTTTTTGCCCTTCCTGGCAGCCACCCTTTGCCTAAGGGGAGGCAGGGGTTGGATTTTGGTATTCCTGCTCCAGCCTTCTCATCCTTCCCCCTTCTGCTTGTGCTGAGGAGTGGAAGTAAATCACAGCCCTGCTGTCTTGCCTGTCACCAGCACACAGGGTCTCGCCCTGTCCTTTTGTGCACGTGCTGTGACCTTCCAGGGATGCTGTGATGTAAAGAACTTTACTCCTCTGCCCACCCAAAATGCATGCGAAAGGCAGTGAGCTCAGACCATGTTTCATGGCCTTGGCATGCATTTTAGGGCATATCCTGGAGGCTGGAAAGAATCCTGTCCCTGGGTCACGTTGGGCATATTCAAATATACTGGACCTGAGATTCAGTGCCCTGGGGCCCCAAGGCTGAACCCAGCGTGGGAGCCTTTGAGCTGCAGTTGGCTGGGTGCCAGGATCACCTATGGTGTGTTCAGCACTGGTAGGGTGAGGGGGGCAGAGGGGGAGATGGGGAACACATCTGTTCTGCAGATGAGAGCTGCAAAGTCATTCAGAAATGAGGGAGAGCTCAGGAAAATGGTTTAGCTGACCTCATCCCCCTCTCAGATGCAGACTCCGGATCAATCATATTCCCATTTTCCTTGGTGGAAGCCACAAGAGCTGCTATGGCCATAAGGGGGTAAAAATCCTCTTTCTTCTTCATTTCCCTGGTCTCTAGCTAAACGGTTGCCCACTTTCCCTCCCACTTCCCCCCCCATGCTCCCCCCACCAAGTCTGTAATGATGGAGCTGTGTTTCACAGCTGCTTTATAGCCCTTCTGATGTAAGGGTAGTTTACATGTGAGAAATGACCGGTTCAATTATATCAGTGTAATTCCAGCAGCATAGGTATGCTGGTAAAATTCCTCATGTTGTGGCTACTACAATTCTGGAAGAAGAGTTTGGTTTTTTTCCTCTGCTGTTTTCTTTGCACTCTCCTTCGTCCTCCTCTGCCCCGTGTAACTTTGACAGTGACATAAGCTGTTGCAGAGGAGAAAAATGCAACACCAACCCCACATTCTTACTCTGGAAGCAGCATGTCCATATGGGGAGTTACCCATCTAATTATACCACCAGATCTCTCTGGGGATTTTTTCCTGCATAGACAAGTCTTAGGTCTTTTTGGTAGATTGTCTGCCAGCCAAGGAAGAAAATTGTGCCTTCCTGCCAAAATGCCAGATGAGAATATCTGACACTTTGGAATGGGCAGGACTTTTTCTTACCTAATCTCTGGATTAGAAGAAGTTTCTCACGGCCCTTTTGGTGGGGGGATTGCCTCTGAATTTGCCAGCAGCTCGGAGTATCGTACCCTCAAAGCACTGACTAGGAAAGCAGGCAGAGATGGCCAGCAGTCAGGATGCAGAGGAGCTGGTCCCAAGCTCAGCAGCTGCCTGGGTTCAGTGACAGCAGCAGGATACTTTGTGTCCAGTTTTTTTCCCTTCTAACCTTTGATTCCAGAAGGAAAAACTTACGGGGCTCCTTCTGTAGAGATAGTTTTACTTCCCAAAGGTGGGGAATCTGTCAGCTTTGCCAGCTCCTCCCTGTAGGAAGGTGTGTCTGTAACCCTCTCGTTTCAGCCCTTGGGAAAGGGAGGAGTTGGGGTGGCCACGTAAGCTGCCTGGCCTGATTTTAATGCCTCCCTGAAGAAACCAGGCCACGGCAGGATGGTGGTCTTTTACAAATGCCAGGTGCCTGGGTGGAAATCTGCTGTTGATTCAGGAGAGACTTCTATTGGGAAAGGAGCTTTCCCAGCTTGGCCGTGCTCCCTGGAGCCACGGTCCCGGCTCCCACTGGCCTTTAGTGCCCCTTTGCATGTGGAAGTCGTGGTGCGGGTGTGGGGGGACCTGTCCCTGGGGCAGGTTCCCAGGAGGCCAGGGGTCACATGCGGTGTTCCCTCCCACCACTTGTGTCCGTGCACTTGGCACCCCATGGGTCAAGCCCCGCCGGGGCCGGAGCTCCGGCCTGACAAAGGGCTGCGAGCACCAGCAAGCACGCGGCTGTCATGATGGAGATGGAAATCAGTGATTCAGGGTTCAGTGACCTGTCTCATTAGGGCCAGTCCTGCCCGCTCCTTTCGTCACGCATGCCTGGTCGGGCAGGCTGTCACTCAGCCAGGGCAAACAAGCCTGTGCAGAGGGAATGTTGTGTCACGGTTACAGGAGGGAGCCAGGAGCCAGGCTGAGCCAACTTGCAGCTTAAAACTTCCTGTCAGCGTGCTCGTGGCCTCGGCTCAGAGGACAGCCTTCCCTGCCTCGCTTTGTCCAGCGTGGAAAGTGGGAGTGGGATAAGGGGCTTAGAAGCAGGCATGGGGTGGGAGTCATAGGTCTGTCACTCGGCTGCTTCTGCCCACTGATCTCCGAGCACATCAGCCTCACCATGTCCCAGCCTGGAAGGTGAGGCAGGGGGAGAGGAGGAGTCACCCCAGAGGAATCCCCCTATGGATGTTCCCAGTGATCCCTGGTGGGGTGACACAAAGAGGCAGGATATCAGGAGCGGCCCCATGATTTACAATAAAACTGTGTTTCAGACAGGTTTTATTTATCTCCCTCCTCTTTGTTCATTCACAAGATTTCCTTTATTGTTGTCTGCTTCTACACAAGTCCAGACCACAAGCCCACCTAAAAACGCCCACTAATAAAACCGAAGGAAAATGAAAAACCTTGCAGCCTGCAAATGATCTCGCCAAAGCCACTGTGGAAAAAGGACTGGCTTTCAGGTCTTTTTCTGTGCCTTCTGCACCCTGTCTGCCATATACCTCCTCTCCCTATAACGATCAGGCCCCTTCCCTCTCGGGCCATGACTCCATGGGGCCAGAGCATGCTCTTCTCTGTGCCAAGGGCTCAGCTGAAAGAATGGAGCCTGCCAGGGAGATGGCAGGCTGTGACTCTAGGTACTGCCAGCCTAGCTGCTCGTGTTTCTACTCCCTGCATTGGTAACCACCAACTTCTTGTTTTGTTTTCCTTTTTTCCTTTCTTTAAAATGTCCATTGCCACCTCTGCAAGGAGTTCTCCTCCGCTTCCAGCACCACCACTGTCGGCACCCTTACCTCCCGGGTGACCAGGAATGGGGATGCCATCGTGGGAAAGGACTTAATCAATCATGAGGACTTGGCAGGAGACCGGGGCATGATAGACGATCTCTTTGATGAGACCTACCAGGAGAAAGAGGGCCCCAAGCCCCCTGTGCGATACGTCTGGAGGAATATCATCCTTATGAGCCTGCTGCATCTAGGGGCCATATTCGGGTTGATGCTGATACCTTCTGCAAAGATCCAGACACTGGCATGGGGTAAGCATGTTCCTCTGTTTGTTTCTTGGCATCTGCAAACCCAAAATCTGTTGGGTGGTATTTTTTTTCCCTACAGGCCCACAGACTCAGGGAGGAGAAGGAAGTAAGTGGAGAGCTCCTGTTAGAAGAAGCTGCTTGGGCAGCTTCATAGCAAGTTGTGGGAGGTCTTGCTAGTGTCTCTTGGAAGGTCACGTGTGAGGGGGAAGGATCTGACAGGGGACTGCTTGGCTGCCAGAGGAAGAAACTGAATTCACAGGCATTAGGCTTGGAAGTAGCCCACACCTGAATGTGCAGCCACTTGTGGAGCGAAGCACAGAGAGTGTTTCATGGAGCACTGTGACAGTCCCAGAAAGCTGGGAAGAAAGATGCTAGCAAGAGCACCTTAAGGGGTGCCTGGGGAGGCAAGATATAGGGTGTGATTTGGCATGAGGCTGCTGCCCAAGGACAAGACCCATTCCTGTCCTTGCCAGGGGAGGGTAAATCCCCTCAGAGCCTCCACGTGAGTCTGTGGGGAAAGAGACAAAATACAGTTGTGCTGAAGGTAAACATCAAGAGTTAAGTCTGAATCTCAGGTCTCTCTATCTTAAAAAAGCATGGATTAGACCCCATCATCCCAGAACTAAGCCTGACAACTTTCATAAAATAAATAAGCGGCTCTCCAGGCAGCAAATTCCAGCGGAAAGGACAACCCAGCAGAAGGTAGCTAGGCAAAGCTCCCCTTTCTCAGAGACCTTGCCCTGGGTAGGAACCAGACTTCTCCTTTGACTACTTGAAAGGCAGCTGGGCCCAGGGCCCAAGCTGTGGGGGAGCCTTGCTTTTCATGAGCCTTTGTGTGGACCCCTGGAGGAGTCAAGAAGTCAAACGGTTTCCAGTGGGGAGGTCAAGAGCCTGCATCCAGCCCCTGCCTTCCTGTGAAACAGAGCATCCTGAATCAAAAAGCAACAGTCTCTAGTTTGAGACTTGCTGGCACAGCTTTCAGTGTCAGTGGTGCTCCCACAAAGTCACACCCTCAGGGTCACTTGGTCGGTCAATGGCTTTGAGCAACAAGCATCAGCATTGTGGCTGGACTGGCTGGCCACTGCCTCTTTTCCTCCTGGACCATCTCGGCCTCCTGCAGGCAGAGGCCTGGGGGATGAGCATCACTGGGAGCCACAGGACTTGCTCAGAGGCTGGCTGTAGCATCTGCAGAAGCAGAGACACCGGCATGTTCCCTGTGCAGCCCGTGTGGCCTTTCAGGGGGTCATTGAGAGAAGACTTTGCTGGGCCTTTCCCTTGTGGAAACCTGACAGGCTGCCCTCCTCCGTGGGGTGGCAAGGCTGGACAGAACACGCAGCCTCAGTATGACCTTGGAGGAGTGTTTCAGGGCTCTTGGTCTTGCTCTACATGTTCTGTCCCCAGGCTCAGAGCTGACAGCCCGGGTCCTCCAACCCCACCCAGATATCTTCAGGGCTTTGCGGGGAGGAGGAGGAGGGAAAAGGCGAGTTGGGTTTATTAGTTTCATTTCAAGCTGCTGAGGTGCACCGTGATTTCCAAATCCATCCAACCCTTCTCCCTTGAGCTCCCCTGAGATGCTTGAGTGTGCTCGAGCATCTTGATCCAGAAGGTTAATGCTGCTTTGCATTCTGCTAATCCCCAGTTTACCTCAAAATGGTCTCTGAGGCAGCGTCTTTGCCACCACGAGCCTGTTTGAGATGTCTGTATGGCGTCCCATGGTATTTCGTGGGCATCTGCCTTGCTTTTTACTTGATGCCAGTCTCTCCTGCTCTCCTTCCTCAGTAAACTCTGATGTGAAGTGCCAGTTGCTCTCCTGCCACTGTGAGGCACTGTGAGATTCCTTGGTGGCTTCTGGAGTGACAGATGTTCTGGAAATGGGAGAAGGACGTGGAGTTTGGGGGAGCCGCACTGTTCTGGGCTGGCTGGAGATCCATCCTGCTTTATTAAAGCTGGAGTAGCTTCACAGAGCTCCCTGTCCTGCATCCTTGGCACTTGTTCTGGGAAAGGGCCACCCTTCCCTGCACCCTGCCACCAAATCGGAGCTTTCCCCTGTAGTCCATTCTCTTGCAGTGCTGACCAGAGCTGGGATACTCTGATCCTCCACAGGTCTGACTTCTCAGCAAGGCTCCTTGCTCCTTTTTGCCTTGCCCTTTTCTTGGTTCATACCTTCCTTTAGCACATGCAAGGCACCTGTGGCTGTCATCTTGGTGACTTGCTGTTATTTTCCCAGCGCCACCTGGTAGTGAGGAGAGGACGACAGTTCCCATTTTACGCATAGGGATAGAGCAGCAGAGAGTTATGTTGCTCCCAGTGATACACCATGAGCTCATGGCGGAGAACTCTCCTAGTGGTAGTTCCGGAGTTGCTGGGGGTTTTGCTTGTTTGTTTTTTTTTCAGATCATTCCTTCCTTAGGCTGTGTACATATGATATAAAATTAACATGGCCCCAGATGTTCTCTGCTGTGATGTTACAGGCAGCTGTGGTGCCTGGAAGCTGATCTACCTTCTATATTCTATTCTAAGGAGCAATCCCTTGCTTACACTCTCTTCATCCAGGCCACTGTCTCCTTGATGTTCCTGTCCCTCTGAAACCAGTTATATTGGTGACTGTGTCCTCTTTTGTTTTCATTTCTCTGTGTGCTAATTCCTCTTTGTCTCTCAAGCTCTCCAGCCCTGCCTTCATCATTGTTTGCTGTTCTGCGTTGCTGTGTGCATTGTATCCCCTGATCTCTTTTCTGGTACAGAGCTTCCCAGAATGAGCTGGGATTGATCAGGTGAGAGCTCACCATAATGAGAGCTGTCCGAGCCCTGCCAGCGCTCGCTTTCTAGCCAGCTCCCCTTCTATTTACTGTCCTCTGTGCTGCACTTGACAAAGTCTTGTAGTCTTCTCAGGGCTCATGGGAAGATTTCCGTCATTTGCCAAAAGGCACAGAGACCAAGGCTGGGAGGGCAGGACGCAAAGGTGATTGGCAGTTTCTCCTCTAACTGCTCTGAGCCTCCCTGGAAACATGATTTGCAGGTTGTCTTCCTGGCCCTCAGGTGCAGCAGACTGACGATACTTTGTGTTAACCCCCTATTGGCCTGGTCAACAATGTCTGTAAAACAGTGATGGTTCCTCTTGACATGGTGCTCTGACACCTCAGTTTCCTGCAGTGCCAGAAACGTGGGGTGATACCGTTTGCTGTTGCTGCTGCATCGTCTTTGCACCAAGGGGAGTCTTGCTGAGTAATTTAGTCAACGCTGACAGCCTGAAAATCTCAGCTAGTGCTACCCCCGGGGATGTTTACAGAAGTTAGTTGTTACTTTCCCATCAAGACTACCTCTGGCAGCACCTCCCCACTCTGGTGTCCTCTCCAGGCTTAACTAGCAGGTGGTGTGCTTCGCCTCTGAGTGTGGACGGGAAGTTCTGTTTTTGCCAGATTTTACAGTGGAAAGCTGTAGTTTTCCCTTGCACTGAGCAGAAGCCCAAGGACACCTGCTGGAGCAGGGACACCTCTTTGTGTAAACATCCTTGGTGTTGACTGCAGGTGACAATGCCTTTAGCACATTCCTGACTTCCCATCATAACTTGAGGTCTGAATCTGGGCCCTAAAGAGGTAAAGGCTGGTGAGTCATATAGACATGACTGAATCTGGAATGTTTTGGGTTTAGTTTTTGGAGCACTGGGTGTATATTACTGCCAGAGGTCATAATTCTTTGTATTTCAGTTGAATGGGTCATTGGGAGCATCACCTGTGAGCTGACAGTCTCTTGGATACTTCAAAGCCTGGTGTGGAAGATGACTTTGAAACCTCAGCTGATGGAGTCCTAAGTCCTTCAGTCTGGGGCAGCATCACAGGGCAGCTGTGAAAATCTGTGCTACTTTGTTTCACCTCTACTCTTTCCAGTTTCATTCCTAGTGGATGATCTTGGAGGAGCTTTTCTTCTTCCCTGTGAGATGCTGATTCCCTGGCTGTGCAGTGATCATTGTTGTACTTGTTTGTGGGAATGAACCCTCTTGAGTCATTAGGGTGCTGGATTCTTCTGTTTTCCACCAGGCTTTTCAATCTTGCTGTCTATGTCCTGTCACTGTCACAACTCCTAGGTATGGCTGCTGAAGCTAATGGTCCCCAGGTAGGGCTTGGGTTTCCGCGGGGCTGGGTGCCTGGGACTGGGGATACGCCATGTATGTGTAGACTGAGAATCAGTTCCTTTCCCACAAAAAGTGACTGCTCAGTAGATAAACTACAGCTGCTGTATATGAGCAAGAGGAAAGGCAGCACAGGATTATAATTAGAGAGTTACATTAGAGAGGCCATTACACTGACCTGGGACGCAGCTCCAAGAGAAGTCAACGTGAGCTGTGGAGGTTCATGGGCTTTGGATGAAGGCTGTGGCTGTTCTGTGCTGGGGCACCTGAAAGCAGTGGATATTCCTCCAAATTTCTAACAAAAGCTTTCAGGCAAGGCTCCTTGAAAGCAAGTACTAGGTTGTGTGGTTTCTGGGTCTGTTGGTATCCCCCACTACACATCTCTTGTGATTCCATGTGCTTGCTGATATTTCTTCATTGCTGGTGTCATCTTTTCCTGATGTTGATATCCACAGGCAAATTCTGAGAATTGCCTCTATAAAAGAGACACAGATGAGCTTCCTTCTTGCAAAGCTGAAATACCACAGTCCTCCGCCAGGGTTGTCTTCCTGGAGGCCTCTGTTACCAAAAAAGTCCCAGTCAGCATGTGAGGATTCACCAGAGAGGGAAGCCTGAACTCAGGACTATAAATAGGGCCTGTACTCACGTAACCTGGCATTTACTTTCTAGCACTATTGAAGATCATGAATGATTGCATAGTTAATTTCTGTCCCCAGTGCACCATTAACTCAAGCCTATTTGCCCCACAGTGGAGAGCTGGACTCTTTCCCTAGCAAGTTGTCCCCCACATCCAGTGGAAGCTGCCGTTGTTTATCATGGACTCCCTGTCTGGTGTTTTTCATACTGTGTAGGCTGGAAGTTAAATCCAGCCTCCTGGATGCTGCTCTCAGCTCTGCCATAAACTTCTTATCACCGTTGGAAATCTACCTCAGCTACTGGGGTGTGCACTGTAGGCATGAAGTTGCCCAGAGGTTTTATGAAATGTGGTTTGCAGGGTACAGCTGCTTATGTTCGAGGGAGAATGGTGGTGAGTCACCCTTCTGCCGCAAGTAGGAAGTGTCTGAAACATCCAGGAGTGGGTTTCATTGTTATTGCAGTATCTGAGGCCAGAGAGGCTCTGCAAATCGGAGTCGTATGTTAGGTACTTTTTCAAGGTTTGCTCTTCTGTATGAAGCTGTGGGGATAGTAACTGATTTAAAATGAGTCTCAAAATCTAAAACCAACAGGGAACTGGTCGTGAGTCAGCGTCGTGGGGCTGTGTGAGACCTTCAGGGTGTCCAGCCTAAGTGCTGTCCTGCCAGTAAGGCCAAGGGGAGACCTGAACTAAACGCCCTGCTCCAGCATCCCTCCCTTCTCCCTGTGTAGGCTTGGCCAGCTCTGTGAGCTTTGCTCAGCTCCATTGTCTCTTGCAGAGGCTGGATCCTGCTTTATTTGCATGCGTTTTCATCCCTTCTTGCACCCTGTAAATCTGCTATGATCAGTGAGTGTTTGGCTCCTCCAAAGGACTGCAGAGGTGCTCAGAGACATGAAGCAGGGGTGTGCTAGTCTGCGGCTTGCACCGTGTTCAGTAGTAGGTGGGGAAGCTGAGGGAGAGGATGAAGATGGGACATCAGTCAGATCAGCAGACAGGGAACATCACTGTTACACAGCAGGATGGGAGCAAGGAGCACTTTGTGCAAGTTTAAGGGGCCAGAAGAGGATGTTAAATCAGACAAGACAGACTTTTAGCAGATAAGAGATTAGGTTTGGAATGTAGAAAAACAAAAAGGAGGTGACAGAAGGAAGACAGAACAGGAGATGACAGGAAATACAGCCTGGGTTATTTTGAATGAAAGAGCAGGGCTACAGTGCCTTGTCCATGTCTCGGGGCTCTGATTCCAGACAAGTTTCTGGCAGAGTACCTATTTCCTAGGTGTGAGATAAGCTTGATTAGAGGCATTTGGCTGGACTGCATGGTATTGTCAAGCATACTAGCGATTCCTATCCATGGTTTTATGAGTAAGAATAAGGTGCTGTTTTCATGATTGATCCAACTGGCTGAAATCTGCAAATTTATACCAAGGAAGGTGTTTCCCCAGGGGGACTGGTAAGAAGGCATCCCTTCCCCCAGGGGACTGAATGTGGATCAGTTGACCTGTGCACAGATGTGCACCCTTCCCTTTCCATGTCTGAGCTTGCAGGGCAAGCTGTTGAATGTCCTCCATCTTTCTGCCGAACTTCCTGACACTTCCTTCATAGAGAAAGAGTTAATCTTCAGATCAAACTTTCTTCTTATCCCCAGCTTCCTAGTGTAATGCTGCTATGACTCTGTTTGGGTCTTTTCTCCATTTTAGTTCTAGGACCACGTGCTGGAAGCCAGGTTAAATTACAGAGGTTGCATGAACATACAGACCAGGGTGGACATAAACACATGATCCAGAGGGAGAGGGATGTGGTTTTTTTTCCTGGCTGCCAGAGGGGCAAGGATTTCCCTCTGACCTGTGTGGAGAGGGAATGCATGAAGCACACGGGCATGGCTTGCAGTGAGTGGTTGGCCTTGAAGTTTCCTTCCTTAAATGGTGCAGGAGCTGGGCAGAGGTGGGGATCAAAAAGACCCTGGGAACAGGAGCTTCTGGGAAAATTTTAAGTCAGTGGTGGAGCTGAAGGTGAAGCCCAGACTTCAGTGGGATGGTAGGTTAGATCTTTCTGGAGCCAGCTTCTGCTCAGAAAGGGAGCAGAAGAGAAGCCTGACCCTGGGCTTGAGCTGTCCCCCTGAAGAGCTGTAAGATGATCTACTACCTCCAGGTGAAAAGAATGCAAAAGAGGTTAGTGAGGAGTGGTGAAACAGGAAAGCAGGACTCTTGATTATTTGAGCTGGGAGGAAAGGGAGAAGCTGTTTCCTGGTGGACCACAGAGCAGTTACCAAAGGGCTACATGGAAGTGGTGGCTTTGTACAATTTTGGTGGTCCTGCATCATGACAGACGGCACTGTACTGAAGCACCAGCCCTTGAGATAAGTCTTGTAAAGGGGAGCTTCCTCCCTTGTCAGAGATGAAGAGCTGAAGTGATTTGCCCCACGTTGCTCAGGAAGCCTGTGGTAGGGTAGCTTGGGCACTCTCACTCTGATTTTTATTGCCTCAGTCTGTGCTCTCCATGGGTGCCTCTCTTGCTTATACAGCTTTGGGGGACGGCCTGCCTTTGAGTTGTTCTGCCTGAAATTTTGCTGCAGGCTGACTTGCTCTAACTGCTCCAACACTTACTTTTCCTCTTCAGCTGTTTTGTGCTTCCTGGTGAGCGCTCTGGGGATAACAGCTGGATCTCACCGCCTCTGGAGCCATCGGTCCTACAAAGCCACGCTGCCCCTGCGGATCTTCTTGACTATTGCAAACTCTATGGCCTTCCAGGTAAGCATCTCCTCACCTGTGCCACTGGTCCTCAGAAGGAAGTGCCCCCCTGAACCCTTGTCTCAGATATGGGGCACATGCTGATGGAGAGGTTACTCTCTCCTGCTGACTCTTGTTAGGAAACAACCTGCCCTTTCCATCTAACACTGCGATGCTGGAGTCCATCTTGTCTTCACCTTTTCTAGTACAGAGGGTGACTCTGAGACGAACTGGGAGGGGAGAGACCTGTCAGCCAAGACCAGGGGTAGGATAGCTCTCCAAAGCGGGAATGTACCCTTCCCTCAAGGTGTAGGCTCCCTGTGCTTGGTGCAGGTCCTGTGAAAGAGGTGTGGAAGTGCTAAGTGCTTTCCTGGTGTTGCCTCACCCTCTTGCTGCACAGCTGATAAAGGGGGAGAATCTGCAGGGCCTGGGGAGCCAGGCTGTGGAATTTGCTGCTGCAGAAGGATCAAGAACTTGCTGAGATCATACCGTTAGGGGGATGCTTCTTTGGCTCAGAAGAGTGGTATTTAGGAATAACCCTGTTATTCCTGAACAGTCACACCAGTGGCTTTCATAGTCATCCCAGGTCAGTGGTGTTTCAAGGAGAGAAGGGTTGGGGCCACTGAGAGTGGCACAAGTGACTGCAGGCAGCTGATAAGCACCTCAGGATATTGCCTAATGCTAGGAGAGCACTTCAGAGTCCCTAACAAAAACAAACCAGGAAGTCCTTAGGGACTGTAGAGTGTAGCAGAAATGGCCCTTTAGAAGAAGCCAGAGTGAAAACCCAGATTGGCACAGCACAGAAAAATCCTGGTGGTCTGTCTGGTTTGCTGCTGTGAGGCAGCTCTAGTGGCACTCCATCTTCCAGCTGTACCTCAATGGGCTTCTCACAGGCTTGCTCACGTGCAGGAGTGTGCGCAGAGACACCCCGCCCCCCATACATGTAATCAAAATAGGGTGGGAATGGTTTCTTTTAGCCTTGAAAAACTTTCTAAAACATCATTGACTTCCCTATCCTTCGTTAGCACCAAACCACAGTCTTTCATGAGGAAGAGGAAGGACCAAGCTGCTAATTCCAGCTACTGGTCCAGCACTCAGAAAGGGAATGGGATGGGTTGCTGTGTATTGGCTAGTCCTGTACAAAGACCATCTTTCACAGGGTTATAGGGCAGAGGGGGAAAGAATTTGCTGAGCTATTGCTGTAGGGGATAGCAGCAGACAAAGATGAGAGACAGACAGATATTTCAGCTTCAATAGGAACTAATCCAAAGTTTTACTGAAAATTCAGTACCATTCCCCATGGATTTTTTGTTTTTTTTATAACAGTTACTTTCAATGACTTCAAGAGAAGGTTTATTTTCAATTTACCTCACTCCTGTTGGCGGTAGCAACTCTTAAGACTGGTAACTCTTAAGGCCAGAGAAGACTATAGTTCATCTTACCTGAGGTCCCGCAGAAAATGACTGTTGGCTACTCGGAGACCTGTGGCTTGTGATCTCAGAGAATTTGGGAACTCTGCCCCTAGTCAGCTCCTCCACCTGTGCAAGACCAGGCAGCGGCAGCACAGAAGCTCTCCTGGTTATATAGCCTGTAGCTGGAAACTCCCAGGGAAGGAGGCATTCTCCCAGGCTTTGCTTAATGGTCTCAGAAAGCCATGATATTCAGACAAGGTTGTAGTTAGAGATGGTCCCAAAGTAAGATCTGTAGAAAAGATAACATGCTGAAGTTTGGGTCAAGATAGTGACTTTTCAGCTTTGACACCCCTGATTGTGTTTGTAGACAGGGTGTGGAAGATGAGGTGGTACCACGCTCCAGCTGCGGTGCATGGTCTCTTTCCAAATCTGTGTCTCTTGCCGTCAGCAGAAGGATTTCCAGAGACAGAGAAAGCCTCCCAAGATGGGCAAGCCCAAGCTGTCTGTCAGCTTTCAGGCTGCACTTTCTCGTGTTAGGTGACACTATGTATTGTCTGGAATGTGAGAGGCTTTGGGTCACAGGTGAAACATTCTGGCAGGAGTAATGGCCCTGTTTCTCTGCTTACATCATGGTTTAACCTCAGCCAGCAGCTAAGCACTACACAGCTGCTTCCTCACTGCCTTCCACACCCCCAGCGGGATGGGGAGGAGAATCAGGGAAAAGGTAAAACTTGTGGGTTGAAATAAGAACAATTTAAGAATAGAAATAACATAAAATAAAGTAATAATAAGAAGAATAACAACCGTAATGAAAAGGGGGGGGGAGAGAGAGGAATCAAGCCCAAAAGGAAAAAAAAACCTAAAGCATCAAACCAAAACCCACCAAGTGATGCACAGTACAACTGCTCACCACCTGCTGACCAGTGCCCAGCCAGTCCCCCAGCAGTGATCAGCAGGCCTGGGCCAATCCTGCCCCCCCAGTTTTTGTACAGAGCATGACATTCCATGGTATGGAATACCCCTCTGGCTAGTTCACTAGACTAGTTGGCTAGACAGGTCACCTGTCCTGGCTGTGTCCTGTCCCAGTTTCTTGTGCCCCTCCAGCCCTCTCGCTGGCATGGCCTGAGAAATGGGAAAGTCCTTGACTTGGTATCAACATAAACCATCAGCAACTAAAAACATCAGTGCGTTATCAACGCTGTTCTCACACCAAATCCAAAACACAGCACTGTGGCAGGTACTGAGAAGGAATTTCACTCTGTCCCAGCTGGACAGTGTACTAGTGGGGAATGCTGAGTGACCGAGCCCTGGCTAACACCAGTAAGGGCTGGTGACACTTGGAGGTGCTCAGGATTTGGCTGGAAGGAAGGCAGCAGTTCCCAGTGTTTGGAAATAAGTGAGACTTGAATCCTGGCCCGTGTCCATCCTTGCTGTGTTGCGTGGCCTGCAGGTAAATCATTTTATCTCAGTTGAAGGAGGAGGGGTGGTTACAGCACTTGAGAGGGATTTGAGCTGCATCTCTGCTACAGGTTCTCTGCCAGGCAAGAAATAGGGATGATTATGCAGCTTCCCTGCCTTCAAAGTGTTTTCAGGAAAAGTCCTGTGTACTTAGGAGATTAAGGAGCAGGCAACAGATGTGTGCTTGGATCTGTGTTTCATGTTTTGTAGGATGGTGTAAGACATGGCTTTAAGCACATTGAAATCCTGTTATAAAGGAATGAGCACAGGCTCATTAAAATCTATTCTCAAAACTGGCCAAAATAATCATTTCGTAATACAAATGATGAAAGCTTTGACATTTTCCAAATTGTATTGATTTTGCAGCTTAGCAGAATGGATGTGGGGCTGAAGGGGGTATTTTTGATGACTCGTCAAAATGATATGTTTACTCTGTTTCTGAAGAGGGGCCTTAATTTTAAGACTATTCAATTTCCAATAGGGAAAAAAAAAACCACCAAAAAACTCACCCCCAAGTTAAACAGATCTGATTTGGCAATCCTGAGAAAAGCAAGGCAGGCTGACCCATGGAAGATGTCAGGAGGAATGGAAGGGGCAGGTCGATCAGTCCCAGCTGGCCCGCGCAGGCATGGGGACAGGTGACCAACAGGAGCCAAACGTGTGAGGGAGGAGGCACTGACCAGCCAATGGGGGCTCGTGGTTGCAGGGGCTGGGGAACAGGCTGACCAGTTGGAGCCCGTGATGCTGCAGAGGGTTTGCAAAGCAGAGCCTGAGGTTAGCCTGTTGCACCGAGAGAGAAAACGCAGCTCACCAGAGCAGGGGGTTTCAAAGACAATTGAGCTGATGCAGCAAAGAAGACCCAACCTCTTGTTTTAAAAGCCAAAACCCCCAGACCCTAATGAAAGATAAAGTGACTGAGACAAGTTCAGGTCAACGGAGCTTAGGTGTCTGAATGTTTCAGGCCCTTTTGTTAATTTGAAGGGAACATCTCCAGCCCTGGCCCTAAGTCTCCACTCCTGTTGCCTTGCAGAATGACATCTACGAGTGGGTCCGGGACCATCGTGTCCATCACAAGTTCTCCGAGACAGATGCAGACCCACACAATGCCATGCGGGGCTTCTTCTTCTCCCACATTGGCTGGCTGTTGGTGCGCAAGCACCCGGATGTCATAGAGAAGGGCCAGAAGCTGGACCTGAGTGACATAAAGGCCGACAAGGTGGTGATGTTCCAGCGGAGGTGAGTGGTGGGGTCAGCCCCAGCGCAGAGCCATGAGGGATGGAGTGGGAACCCTGCGAATGGGCTGGGGACCCCAAGCACCTTTCATGGAGCATGAGGGGATTGAGGGCATCATGTGAGAAATGTGCATATTAGGTCTGCCCAAGGCTGTGCTGTGGGATAAACTGAGAAATGAGCTGTGCCTCTCCTATAGAAAGTATTTAGGAGCAGGTGCTACCTCCTGCCCTCACACACCCCTTTCTTGCCCGCCTACCCTTTAGCATCTTGCCAGCAGTGAGCTGAACTTCCCACTACAAAGCACCTCCACAGCCCAGCTGCTGCTTTGGCTGGACCAGAGCCTACCTGCAGTGCCTCTGGGCCATCCTTGAAGATGCTGTGGTTCACCTTCCGGGCCATGCCTCTGCCCCGCTCCCATCAGTCTTCTGGAAATAGTGTGGTGAAAGAGGACTTGAAAATGGAGACATGAGAGAGGTGGTAGCTGGGAAGGACAGTCTTGGTTCACGGGTGCCTCTTGGATGGGGTATCTCTCAGCTGTCTGGGGCTCTGCTGGGACTGATCCCCAGAGGAGGCAAGCCTGTTACCATGGCTGTGGGGATGAGGGACTGAACCCATGTAGTAAATACCCTCACTTGAGAGGTCCCTAGTCCAGTCCCAAACAAAACAAGCAAGATTTATGGCTTTCCTCCTTATTGTGCCTGGGATTTTTCTTGTGGGTCATCAGAGAGGCTCAGCTTCCTCTACTCCCATTTCTCTAGTGTGAGGGACCCTACATGTTCATCTGTTTGGTGGCACAAGTGTTTGTTGCTTGCACTTGTTCCTGGGGTATATTGGTAGGCAGGGCCAAGTCTGCAAGGAGGAGTTGCAGCACTGGGCTGCAGTGGGAGAAAGGACCTCTGCAAGCAAGGGGCTGCCTCTGTGGGGACCAGCATAGTTGAGAAGCAAATGGCAGATGAGGCCAAAAGCAGCAGCTGGTGTCTGGACTTACGGTGATTGGGACATTGCCTTGTGCACATGTGAGATTGAGACGGGGAGAACAGGACTTTAGTTTGAGCCTCCTGCCCGATGACAAGACTTGGGAGTCTCTAGGCATGGCTTCTGTGCATCCAGGACAGAAGATGCGGGCTTGGGGGTGAGGTATTTCTGCACTTGATTTTCCCTGTACAGCTGAACGCAAATCCTCCAAAGGGAGGACTGAAGCAATCCCTCCTGTCCTGCCTGTGCCACTGAGCGCTTTCCTCCTGGTCCCTTCCTTTCCAGATACTACAAGCCTTCGGTGGTGTTGCTGTGCTTCACGCTGCCCACTGTAGTGCCCTGGTACTTCTGGGATGAATCCATCATCATCAGCTTCTTCATTCCAACCATCCTGCGCTACACCATAGGGCTCAATGCCACTTGGCTAGTGAACAGTGCTGCCCACATGTTTGGCAACCGGCCGTATGATCAGCACATCAACCCCCGGGAGAACCCCCTGGTCAGCCTGGGGGCCCTAGGTATGTTGAACATTCATGTCTTTTGCTGCAAGTAGACTATAAAGCAGAGACTGCCCTTGGGGGCTGCAGCTGCTTCTAGGAATTTCTGTGAATCCAGGTGTCCCCATTTCCTCCTGCACCCTTCCCCTCCAGCCTTTGCATCTGGGGGTGCTTTCCAGGCTGGCCAGTGAGTGCATAAGGGCAGTGGGGTTATCAGCTCCCACCAGCCTCTCTCCAGGCTGGAAGGGACTCTGCTACACTTAGCACCTCCTTATCTCAATAGCAATATTTTATTTACCCTGCTCAAAGGTCTCTCTGCCCCATTCACCAGACTGAAAAACATGCTGCAGTCTCTGCTTCTGTCTTAGATTTCATAGAATCATTTAGGTTGGAAAAGACCTTTGAGATCAACTTGAAATCCAGCAGATGCACATTTGGATGTGTTCTCAGGGAAGCTGGTTATTTTGGGGGTACTTGGGGATGAGACAAGCGAGATCATCTCATGTTTTTTCCCAAAATTTTGGGGACATAGGAATGTACATCCCACGGTCAGCGTTTGGCCTGAGTTGTTCTCCCAGTCCCAAACGCTCAACTGGCTTGCATCACTGTACATCACTGGGGCTGCACTGGTTTCCACTATCAAAGGACCTGCTTGTGGATTTTTAGTAGTGTGGGACTTGAACTGCAGAAACTCAGCGGGGTTAGGAGCAGAAGTCCAGGTGATGTCCCTGAAGGGGTGAGCATTGAAACCAGCATTGACAGTGTCTGAAGCAGAGGGTGGCTGACTGGGGTAGATAATTTTGTAGAAGTCTATCTGCATTATTCCCACCTGGAAATGCCCTTTGGATTTGGCATTAGGACCGCCAGTATTGTAGGAATATTGATTGGCTTGGCTTGTTGGGGACTTGCTGCAGGTCAGGCTAGTAGCTCAACCAATACCAGAAAGTGTCTCATGGTGGCAGAGGAAAAGCTGTTAAGATTTCCTTGGTGGTTTAGTGCAGCTGGTGAGCCTGAGCCTTTCTCAGTTCCTCACCACATGCTTGTTTTCCTCTAAGGCACCATAGGTCCTCTGTGACTGTCATTGCCTCCTTTGGGTCAGCCTGGGCATGCTGGATCATTCCCAAATGCTATGTGGTAGATTGTAGAGAGGTGAGATGGGGCTGAGAGGAGAAAGGAGCCTGGCCTCAATCCAGAGCCTGTTTTTGGAATGTGGTTCTTTGGGCCAAGATAAAGGGGCCATCACCTCGAGCTTCGCGACATCCTCTCCCTGGTCATGTTTTGCAGGAGAAGGCTTCCACAACTACCACCATACCTTCCCCTATGACTACTCCACCAGTGAGTTTGGATGGCGCTTCAACGTAACCACAGCCTTCATTGACCTCATGTGCTTCCTGGGGCTGGCCAGCGATCGCAAGAAGGTCTCCAAGGAAGTCATCCTGGCTCGGAAAATGCGGACTGGAGATGGGAGTCACAAGAGTGGCTGAGTTCCTGATCCCCTTCACACACACATCCACACCTCTCTTTCCTCCCTTTTTTCTCCCTTTCTCCCTTCCTGACTCCTCTGAACACGCTGGACAAAGGTTTAATGTTCTGTTTACTAACTACTGAATAATGCTACCAGTTTGCTTAAGATAATGATAATGAGTTTTAACTCTCCTCCCACACTGTATTTTACGTGATGTATTTAAGATCTAGGACTTTGCCTTTATAATGCAAGGCCACCCCTTCCCTCCTGTGATCTCCTTTTCCTTTCCATTCTTTCTCTCCAGCCCTGCTACCCTGTCTCCCACTTCACATTGCCCCGGTCTCTCCTGACAGAGGAGCTGGTAGGCAGCAGCCGTCGCAGCCAGCTACATACCATGGAGTTATGAAAGCCTGTACCAGCCAGTTGAAGAGTTGAGCCAAAGTCAGTGACCCTCTCCCCACCATTTTGCCCCCAGAATTCCTTCCTCTGTCCCTTCTACTTTCTCAGGGGCAGCTGACAGATGTGGCATGGCTAAATCGCTCTCCCTGGGAAAAGCAACCCTGTCTCCCCTTCCCTTGCCATCAGAAAAGAGAGTTGTCTCATTCTGAGATGCCTCTTGGGAAGCATTCTCCCGCACTACATGGCCTCTCTGGCTGGGGAGAGGAGAGCCTCCAGACTTCTGGAGCTCCAGCCAGGTCCACCGTTGGCTCAGGGGAGTCTGGTGGCAGCAGCGGGCTCTGAAGGGTGGTCTTGGTGACCTTATTACCTCCTCCCTCTGGCACTACAGCCTCTCTCCCTGCACTGCCCACTGTGTGCTGTGCCAGGAGGGACTGAAGGCAGAGCCTGGCCCTGGGCTCCATGGCCCCTTTAGAGAGCCACAGCGAGGAGGGGGACAGATGGAGGGGTGTACCACTGGCTTCTGTGGGGCAGCACCAGCCTGGGGTGCTTCTGTTCACCACCACCACTGAGATTTTTGCCAGCAAATGGGAGTTTGCCAAAACAGAGAGGGAGAGAAGGATGTAAACCAAAGCTCTACAGCGGAGTTAAGCTGCTTTATGAGCTAGAAGAACAGGGTCTCTGGTGGGTGGCAGGTGGATGTCCTGGTGTCCGTACCTGCCCTGCTGATCCGCATCCCGTGCTGAGCACAGGGCTAGGGAGTGCCTGCAGGCATAGGGAGGGGTGAGGGTGTCCACACGCGTAGGTGGCTCCGTCCTCTAGGCCTCTGCTCGGTCAATTAACAAGTGCCTGAGAAACAGCGATGCAGAGCCAGGCGGTACAGGGTCTCTGGAGAGTCAAGACCTCCAAGGTGAGGCACTGCTGCTGGTGTGGGCCACCTCCAGGCTTCCCTACCCAGGGTCCACCGAGGTGATTTGACATTCCCCCTTGCTCCTCTGAGGGAGTGGGAAGGGGAGGTGAAAGCAGCTCCTTGTTAGTCCCTTAGCTTGCCTCCCAGTCCCCTTGGCGAGCTATTTTGCCACCTCGCTCCTTTGCCGGTGAGGAAGGCAGCGAGGGTGGCTGAGCCTGCAAAAAGGTCAGTTATATCACCGAGCCAATGTGGGTACGCAGCTGGAGGGCATGCTGGGGAAAGAAGTCCTTGTGGGAGCTGTTTCCTGCAAGTTGCAGAGACTGCAGCTTGAGTTCAGGCTTGGGGTTAGGGTCTGTCTGGGTCTTGTGGTGCCAAGGCCCTCGCTGGGCTGAACGTGCTTTTTTCCCCCCCAACTGTCCCCATTATTACTAATTTTTGTTCTTATTAGTTGTACCAATAGTATTGTTTTTGCTTAAATGCATCAAATGGAGCTGGAGGAAAGCACAAGAGGTGGCCGGAATGAGGTGACACTGAAGTGGGGTTTGCAGTGTCTCCCTTACTGGGGCAGGCTAGGGAGGGCAGAAACGAGCAGAGATGGATGCCAGCATCCTCTCTGCAGCTTTGCTTTCTGCTGCTGTGCAACGAGTGAGGAGCCAGGACAGCTCTGTGATGTTCTCCTTAACAAAAGCACATTTGTTACTCAGAAAAGGCGGCCTTCTCCTCCCCTTTCCTCTCCCTGCCACCACCATGGCCTTGTTATTGCTCAGCAACGGGACCTTTCAAACTTTTGAGCCGTCAGGAGCGATGTGGTCTCCAGCCAAGAGGTACAACAGGAAGGAATGGAGCAGGGAGCCCTTTAGCAGCTGGTGTCAGGAGACCCTGAGCATCATGACTGCCTGAAGGCTGGCTGGGGCTAAAGGGAGTTGTGCCTAGCGTTGTATCCTACCACTTAATTAAAAAAACAACAAAAAAAAATAGAAAACCAAACCTCAAAAAGAAGATAAACTGTTAGCTCTGTAATTGCTGGGTGACTTCGGTCTACTCTAAACCCATATGAACTCATAGTGATATCCAGAGAGGATGAATTTGCTCCAGCTAGTCAATTTGAAAGGGGTGTGGGGAGGGGAGAAGGTGGGCAGAATGATTTACTTGCTGCTGGTGCCCCTAAGGTGTTGTGTGACATACCCTACAGTAGAGAAGCATGCTGTGACATGCCGCAATATTTCACATCCTGTCAGCAGAGAAGCAGGGTTTGACATCAAGGGTTCCTTTCAAATCTGAAGTGCTTCTTGGGGTCCAGAATCTGGAATTAGGGTGGAAGCTGAGGAGCAGCAACCAAACAGTCCTGGTGTTTGCCCAGTCACTTTAACAGTAGATTGGCAAATATCTCTGGGTGCCTTAAATCTTTCTTTAATATACATAGAAGTATTGACAGCTATTTGCCGTAACTTTTTTTTTCTTTCTGAATTACGAACATTTAAGGGGTTTCTTAATTATTTAATTGCCTACATTGAATTGTGGGTGCAGGTGATTTTGAATGTATTTGAGTTAGAATTTTTGTTAGATTAAGAAACAGATACAACACTTTAAGTAGAACTTTGTTTGAGATATATATATATCACACATCTATAAATATATATATTAATTTTTTTTGGTGGCATGTTTGTATCCTGGACGCATTGTCTGTATGTTTAGCTTAAGTGAGTCTGTGAGAGGTGGAAGCGGAGAAGGCAGCAGCGGGACCTTGTGGCTAGAACAGCTGTCTGTCCTCCTGGGACCTGTGCCCAGCCTGGCTGCTTGCTCACTGCATGACATGAAACTAAGTCACTTAAAAGCGCTCCGTGCCTCAGTTTCCCTGCCTGTAACAGGGTTGTGCCAGCCTCCCGGCGTGTGGCGAGGCTGGGAGCCGCCTGGCCGAGTGCGGCAGAGGGGGATGTACGCACTGGCCCGTTTGTTTTCCAAAACTGTTCCCAGCCCTGCTGGTATTTTGAAGAGCAGATGTCCAAGTGTTGGGGTGTTCAGGGATGGATTGGAAAGTTGAATCTGCACATTGTCTGAGCTCTGTCACTGTTGAAATGTGAGTAGGATATGATTTTTCACAGCTTAGGGATTTCTGCATAGTAGTATCTCTGTTTTGTGTACTGGAAAAAAAACCACCCAACCTTTTTGAAATAATTTCTACTAATATGGAAACAGACATCTGGTTGTGCTGATCTGAAATTTTATTTGTTCATAATAAAAACGTTACTTTAAAACGTGTTGGACTGATGGCATGGCGGGCCGGGCTCCATAAAGCAGGCCACGCCTCACGGGGCCGGAGAACGCAGCGTTCCAGCTTCCGAACTCTCCTCGCTGCCAGAACCCGGGAAAAACACCCCTGGCTCTTTAAGCGCGGTGAATGAGCGGATTATCCCGGCCTCCCTACGGCCGGGCAGGCGGCCCGGCCCGGGCTGCCCCTGCGCCGCGGGGTTACTGCCGGTTACCCCGGCCGCGCTGGGCCAGCGCCCCGCGGCCGCACATGCGGCACGACACGTAACGCCAACGCCGCCGGGCCGGGCCGGGCCGGGCTGGGCGCCACCGCCGGGCGGGTTCCTCAGCCCCGGCGAGCGGGAGCGCCCCTCCCGCCCGAGCGCTCCCCACCCCCCTGCGGCGGGGGGAAGGGGAAGGAGAAGGGGGAATCCCCGCAGCAGACCTCACTCGAGCTGCTGCCGGCTTCCCCGCTCCCCCACCCAGCCGCCTCGGGCACAGCTCGCGGCAGCAGCAGGGAGCGAGGCCACCTCCGCACGGCAGCGGCTCGCCCCACGCAGGAGCCGGCGGAAGGCAGGGCCTTTGCAGCAGCCCCGCCGCCCCCAGCGCCCGGGGACCCCCGCCCCGGCCGTGCTCGCTGCGCTGCGGCATGCCGAGCTCTCCGCCGAGGCTGCCCACGCGTGCGGGGCACCGCCGGGGCCGCAGGGGGGCAGGCGGAGCGTTACTGGGGAGGAGGGCCCGGGCTCTTCCACCGGCCACCTTCTCCCACCTGGAGGTGGATGATCGGCCCAGGCAAGGTGATGTGCGGCTGCCCCGAGCTGTGGAAAAAACCCAACGAAACGTTCTGGCTCATCTGCTGGCCACAGAAGTAGGTCCCTGGAAGTGTCGGAGAGGAGCTGCTTCTGATAAGCCAATGCACACTTGATCCCAGCTACACCAGCACAGCCCCTCCTAAAACAAGGGAAACGGCAAAGGCAAACCTTCAAACCTGATTATTCAGCCAAGCCTAAAAATAAAGTTAATGATCCCTTCTGCTTGGATTTCATGAGAGTGGAACTCGGATCTCGGCCTCTCCCTCTTTGTGAAAGGCTGTTATTAAATCCCCTGCCTAAAATATATTTTCCTATATTATCAAGCCATCCAGCGCCAGCTCAGTGTTTTGAGCTCACTGCCTGGAAGTGTTCCACACATGGTTATTACTCCTGCTTTCCTATGTAATCCATGGATTTGAGCTGCAATTCCAATGCACCCTGACTGCTTCTCTGAAGATCCCCCACCCACCACGGATGGGGAGGGAAGGGAAGGGTTAACGGGCCAGCCTGCTCCGCTGGGTAGGAGAGGACAGGCAAACAAGTGCCTGCCTGTTCATGCCCAGGCAGGGAGCGCAGGGAGGGCTGCGGGCTGGCCCAGAAGGCTGTCAGCAGCCAGGTGGAGAGTTTGCTGCATCTTCTTGCTCTGGACTCAACATGCAGGAGATGCCAGCATGGTCTTTGCGGGGGGGAACCAGGTTCCAGCTGCTGCCCCTCCCCAGAGCCGGGATGCAATGACCACAGCTGTGAGAAGCCCTCTGTACTCAGCCCAGGTCCCCGGGAGCAGAACCAGGGAGGGCAGGGGGTCCTGCCAGGAACCACCCAGCAGCCAGGGCTGGGTGCCAGCTCTGCAGCAAGCCATGGGTTCCCACCTCCGCGGGAAACCAGCAGCTGCCCTCCAGGAGGGGCCAGGACCCCAGGAAGGCTGTGCAGACCTCCTGGGGAGCAGGGGAGAGAGCAAACAAACTCCCAGGAGGCATGTGGAGGAGAAGGCACTGCAGCAGCCCCACCTGCCAGACAGATGGAGCGGGTGGCATTTGCTTAATAACCCCCCGACCCCCCCCTTTCAGACCCACGGGTGTTAGTTGTGTCCCAATCCGGTCATTCTGTGACTGTACTCAGAGCTGGTATTGCATGAAAACAATCAAACCCTTGCTTGCTTGGAATTCTTAACTGAAAGAACAACCTGTAAAACTATTTCTTTTTAAACTGCGTGGAAAGATACAGTGCTTTGCAGAAGAAAATAGTATTTCATAATGGAGGCCATAGTGATAACAGCTGTTACATGCCGGTTTGGTGTTGTAACAAACACAGCTGCTTGTTTTGCCTTTTTCTTTTTTTTTTTTTCTTTTTTTTTTTTTTTCCTTTCAGTTCTCCTAAAATAGCTTTCTACAAGACCTTGGTTCTTCAGCACTCAAACAGAAGAAATGCCTATCCCCATTGAAAATGCCTGTGACCTTCAGTCACTTTATAACCTGACCAAATGAAATTGTCATTTTAACAAAATGACTATAAATATCCCTTCAACTACAGAAAGATTTCACATTCTGTCACATTTACACAGATACATAACATTAATGGCTTCTAAGTTAATCATCAGTTCTGGTGGCACATGCCATGTGAATTTTAACATTCAGAAACAGGGAGAGACTTACATGACCATAACATTGCTCTTCTTCCTTGCCTTTTTGAGCTGCCTAATTAAATACTGGTGATCCAAATATCATGCATTTGACTGCCATTTTCTCACCTAAAATAAATTTGGCCTAACCCTGAATCCCAAAGAAACTATGCTTAAATATGTTGTTCCTGGGTGACCACTGGGAAGTCCGTCATTAGAAACCCAAGATAATTAATTTAAAAGCCCTGAAAGACTACAGTTGTGGCTGAGGTCAGGATGTTTTCCAACCTGAAGCAGGTGATGGAGCATCAGGCTACCCTGCAGTCACCTGCCCACTATCCACCTTCAGCCAAAATTCTTCCAGGATGACTTAGAGTTCAGGTGTTTCTTTTCACAGAACAAAGATAATGGGGGCAGGTTTCAACAGACTTCAGCAGTTTTAAAAGTAGGTATGAAATCCACTCTCGTTAAATAAGCATCCTCTAGAGTCAAGACAGACAGGGAGGCGGTTCCCACAGTGACTCACAGCGGCCATCTGAGATACCTGTTTAGAAAAGGGTGAATCATCTGCTGGTGCGGCATCTGTAACTTCTATATACGGATACCTGAATTGCTGGGTGCCTATCTTTTAGATGATGAGTTTGGTGCAATGAGTTTCACATCTGGATTTTAATGAGGACAACACTCAACTCTCCAGCAGCAACCCACGAAAGCACGAGCTCTGAGGACTCAGAGTGCAAAACGTCCTCTGAGGTACCCTGTGGCTTTGGTCTGTGAGTCGGCTTCCTTGTTTGGAGCTTCAGAATGTCCCAAGAATTACTGGAAACTTGTAACTGGAAAATTTTAGATGTACTTGACAGATAAGAGTACTTTTGGTTTTTAACAAAGGAGTTGATAAACTTCTGGAAATAGTTGCCACAGGATGTCATGACAGCAGACAGCATCAACAGGTTTACAAAGGGTTTAGAAAGACTCACAGTAAATGAGGTCCATAACCAGATGGTAAAAGCAGGGATGTGCCCTCTTACATACACGAACGCAAAAGGCTTGTGGACACAAGTCTGAGGGGAGCAGACCTCAAACAGTCCCCAGGCTTACAGCCCCCCCCTAAAACAGCCGCCCCAGTTGCCACTGAGGGAGAACACGACATGGTGCAGGATGGATCGTTGGCATGAAGGCTTCACACCATTGT
This sequence comes from Falco peregrinus, assembly GCF_023634155.1. Classification (NCBI taxonomy): domain Eukaryota; kingdom Metazoa; phylum Chordata; class Aves; order Falconiformes; family Falconidae; genus Falco; species Falco peregrinus. The sequence continues at coordinate 53,434,369 of NC_073721.1, forward strand.
CAGGCAGGTACAGTGGGATGAGGAATAGTTGCCAGTAGTTACCCTGCTTTAAATTCTGCTCTCATGATGGCCCCTGTCACAGCATGGGGACACAGAGGGCTGGAATCACAGCCCCAGGATCCCACCTGACTTTGGAGGCAACACTCCTATTCCTCTATGTATTCCTTCCAGATCTTCCAGTTTGCTTCCCCCAGGCTTTGTTTTTAATACTTGGAGCTTCTGAGAAGTTCAGACATCAAGGTGGCTGATGGCACACAATAAATACAGAATCTTTGGGAATGAAGCTCATAACTTAGTTTGCCACTCCTGACTAACGAACACATCTCAAACTCATAAATTAATATGTTCTTCGGACTAATGACCGCATAACGTGCTGGGATTGATGTTGTGGAAGATGTTGCAGACACATGGGAGTTTTCAGGAAATATCAAGGCTCTTTAGAACCGCTACTAACAATGCACTAGCTTTGTTTTAATATCCATGTGGGATTTATTTTCTGTGTTTATGAGATTTTTCTTTGTCTCTAGTCTCTCCAATTTCAATTAAGCTGAGTCATGTACAGGCAGAGCATAAGGGATTGTATTAGAGGAGCATAAAACCTGGAAAATTTTGTTTCACAGGAATCATCTATATCACTGCTAGCTTTCATTTGGATTCAGAAAGGTGAAAAATTGAAAGGAAAACTTCCCAGTCTTTTTGGGTTTATCTGAGGGCAGACAAAAAGCTGAGATCTCCTGGCTGTCTTGTCTGGTTGATTGCTTATGAGGCGGTTCTCTTTTTCAGCCTTAAAACAGTGTCTTCCTTCCTTCCTTTCTGGTTTGACTCCTTCGATCACAATACACATAATCAGCACCTTTGCACACAAATGCAGCTGAAAAGTCTTTTCCAAGCGAAAGCTAGAAGCGTTTATTTTTGAAAATACCCAAAGCAGAACATTTTGAAACGGCCAGAACATTTTTTCTCCTGTAAGATACTTCTGGTTTCAGGCAGTGCTTCAGTTATGATGACCACATTTTCTGCTGGCGAGAATTCCCCTCAGTGGAATTTAGCTGGTCAGAAGGATGATGCAGTTTTACACTCCTTGGGCTTGGCCAGCCTGGAGTCTGACACATTGCTAATACATTTGTTTGGTTCTCACTCTGCTGTTGGCTTCTGACGTGATACTGCGCAGGTCTCCTAATCCTCCAGGAATTGGTGTGGATGCTGCTTTCCTCCTTTCCAGATTTTCTGCTGTGCTTTCTGGAGGAGAGGCTTCACATTCCACATCTAGCACAGGGAAGCCAGTGTGTGGTTAGGGATGTTATAACCCAAAAGGCTGTGGTAGAAACCTTCTGTCTTATCTGCTCTGTTTAGAGTTCTGCCGTTGCTGTTTCTGTAAGGTTCACAAGGCAGGTCCATGGGCCATCCCTCGGCCTTTGGGGAAAACCAGAGCAGGATAGTATCCTGTCCTTTGTTACTGCAGAAACCCTTGCCAGGACCAAACTCCTGTGCGATGAGAGATGCTGGAACACTGAAGCTAAAGCACCCTCTCCCAGGAGGAGCACACACAGGTTTTTCTCTCAAGAGACTCAAATCAGTTCTAACTGCACGTTTAAATACTTGATGCTTTTGAATGATTGATGGGTCAAGGTATAGCTCTCCTAATACCTGGTTTGTTTTGTGCCTGCATCCTCACCTGGGTGTCCTGAGCTAACAGAACAGCACAGACTGGTAATAAATGCTTCTGCTATGGGAACCAGACACATTTCATTCCTTAGCAGCGCATTTACTGTCAGCTGCTTCTGCCTGAGCAGGTATAGGACATACTGCAAGGATCACTAATTGCCCGACACATCTTTGTCAGTAACGAGCTCCGCTGAATTTTCTCTGCCCTGCTGAGTTACTTTCATTCATCCCCAGTATCACGTTGTGCTCTAACAGATTCCGTTTGGATGTAGAAATCCTTCTCTGCCTCCTGCCCAGCCATGCTCGGCTGCCCAGCAGCGCAGTCACTGAGCTGGGGCACAGGTGGGCTCTGAGCTCAAGGAATGCTAAGGACAGTCTCTTTGCCCTTTAGTTGCATAACAAAGATATACCTTCCTTGCATATGGCCAGCACATACAGATATTTCTAACCCAAATATTTTCCTGGTATAGTGTATGGTGTCAGTGCCAATGGGCTACGACCTTCTCTGGGGCCTATGACCTTCTCTGGTCTCCAAGAGGCAGGGCAGATAGCTTTCCTGGCCTCATGACATCGGCTCTAGCACAAACACATACTTGTAAATGTGCTCGCTGTTCACTGCTATACCTAAATGCATAGGACTGCTCAAGGCATATCAAACAGTAAATATTTATAAGGTCAGGCTGGGATCAGACATTGCATCTTTCATGCAAACCCCACTTTCAGAGCACATTAGCCTGTTAAATGCATTGGCTTCCCTTCTGTAAAAGGCTACTGCGGAGAAAAGAATCCATTTCTGGTCATGAGGGGGCCCCAGTGCCAGCAGCAAGAGAGCAGTGACTTAGCTTAAAGAAAATTAACCCACTTAAAGATAATTCCCGCAGTCTTCCGTGAAAGGTACCGAGACACTCTCGATTGGCTGGCACAGATGAAGCACCTCCCAGTACGAGCTCAGATTTGTATCTACTGAAAAAGCGCCTCTTTCCTCCTGTACTTGGAAGTAGCTTTTCCATGGCTGAGAGGACAGGATTAGGCAGCTCTTCCTGTTGGGGGAGACAGGGACATTGACACAAAAATGTTCTTACTGCAAGACAGCGATTAGGAGGGTACCATCTCTGAGAAACACGCAGCAGAGGCTGGGAAACAACCTGGCTGCTGAAGAGCTGTTTGACTGAGCAAGCTGGGAAATGGGAGCGAATTCCAGTTAAGGGCATGACAGATAACAAATGGTGCAGTTGCCGTGGCTGGCAGGGTGTCTCTCAGAGTGACATGAACAAATAAAAAAAGAGAGAAGGCACTTGGCACTACAAACCCTCAGCAAAGCCCGTGCAGAGCATGGTCTGTCAATAAGGGCTGCACGTGCCTCTGATTTCCCAAATGACAGCTCTGTACTAAGATGGGTAGGAAACTTGGCTTTGTGCAACAACCTGTAGCACTTAGCACCTAGGTTCACAGCCAGTGACTCTTCTTTACTGACATGTCGACATGGCCTTTTCATGCTTTCCTGCTGGTTTATGCTTTTTATCATACGAAGCACAACCAGCCAATTGTTTTACATTTATAATTCTGCATGGGACTCTGCTGGCATTTTCTGTTAGGTTTCAAAAGCATTCAATGTAAAGACATGCAACATATGGTAACCCACACTCCCGCCGACCTCACCTCCACCCTCACAAGGTAATAGCTGCACAGCTAGCTGTCAAGTAGAGCAGCACAACCTTCTCAATTTTCCCCACTGTGTTGTCTGAATGAAGTTATTCATTCAGAGTGTTTCTGCATTCTGGTTCCTTCTAAAAAGCCAACTCCTCCTGTTTTCTCGGTTACCCTAGTCAGATCCCCGCTGTGCCTCCTGACTGCCCTGCAGCTGACATGACATGGGGCAGAGCATTGGGCTGCTGGCAGACCAGACTGACTAGGTCCTCTCTCCCTGCTGGCTGCTCCAGCCGCACGGAAAGCCAGTCCTCCGGGTAAGATGGGGAGCAAGACCTGAGGGATCCTGCAGTAGGGAAGGGCTCATATAATGGTGATCAGGAGCCCACAGGCTTCGTTACAGTGTCCCTTTACCCAACCCCTATTCCCAGCCACTTTGGCTGCTCAGGGCAGGAGCCTTTTTGGAGGGTCAGACTCCATGGAGGAGAAAAGGTAGGGCTGGAATTAGGAAGTTTCAGAGCACTCACCCCTTTCCTCCACTGTGGACACCCAAGATGATCAACACTCCTTTCTCCAGGCTTGCTGGCTGGCTTTAAATTCAGGCTTGCCAGCTACACAGCATCTACCACCCAGATTTCTCTGGAGACCCTTGCTGTGCAGCCAGGAGGGCTTCCTCTCTCAGCAGCAGGAGACCAAGGCTCGTCTGGGTGAAACCAGGGAAAGCCAACCAAGACCATTGGTGACGCTGCCAGACTGAGCCAGTGCTGTTCACAAAGGAGCCAGACTAATTGAGATCTGCTAAAGGAGTAGACTATCTCATTAACCACATGTATAGGAGAACCTCAAGCAAACCTATTCATGAGTAACCAGTGCAGCATGCCGTATGGCTCAGATCCCAAAGATTTCTCTCCTGGTTTGAAAGCTTGGGCCATCCCACTCTGCTACATTCACACATATGGCAGAGATGTAATTTGCTACCTGCTGGGTGCCACACAGTTACAGTGCTCCTCTTAACCCTTCTAGAGACTGCAGGGAACTCTGTTCCTCACCAGCAGTCAGGCTGGGCGTTACAACACAGCTATTGGAGAAGGGCATCGCTCCAAATATGAGACAGCTGGACCACCAGGAAAAACCTCTTAATGTTCAGATTCAATTCCATAAAATGTTAGAAGGAGTGGCCTGAAGACAGAAAGGCTGAGACAGGACGAAAGTCCATGGACACCATTAAAAAACAGGAACCAGGCTCGGTCTACCTGAAATTGTTCTGTGTTTATATATCTCTAAAGGGTATAATTGAATAGTTTTGTTCAAAAGGGGAGCCAGGAACATTGGTCATATGGTTGGTCACATGCCCAAGCACACACTTTAAAATGGGAAGGGAATTACATCTTTGTGGATGTAGAGATCCAGGGAACAGCAAAGGAGAGGGTGACCCTGAACAGTCTGCAAAACGCAAAGGAGACCTGTGGCAGAGACCCTTTCTTCATGTCACATATAGGCTCTTAGACCAGTTGGAGTAGAGAAATGTCAGCTCTATCCATGTAAAGGTGATGGTGTCAATATATCCGAGTACTGATCCATCCAGCTTATTCCCTATGAATTGGAGCCCACCTCATGCCACAGTATCACATACTCTGCCAAGGGCATTTTATCTTCTACCACCCCAATAAAGCACTACCTCCTAGTATCATAAATTCCCTCAAGTTTGTTTGTTTAAGTTCTATACCTTTCTACAGATTTGAATGGAGAAACAGTTACCAGAAAACATCACAGGCCAAAGACAAGAAAGATACGTGCTAGGAAGATATTACGTGAAACTTCCCCAAGGAGTGATAAGCTTTGGAGACTGATGAATTTGCAAGAACTCAGACCACCAGACTCCAATGCTGTACAAGGCTGCCAACACAAATTAGCATCTACAACAGGTTGTATAAGTTGGATCACACCCTGGAGGGCAGTGGCTGCTATACACAGCTAAAGAATACAGAGTTATGTATAGAGCTGGTGAAACAAAGTGCCCTCTAAAGGAATTTCTAAAGACGTACCTGGAAGCCAATGGTCTGTCAGGATGACCTTCTGCTTCTCCTGAGTGTGCACATTGGGGCTGGCCTCCCAACAGTTGCTCCAGCTAGTAAGTTAACAGGAATGAGTGGTGTGTTATGTGAATAGTCACCTGCTATTACTGATAACACCTTGATTCTATCAACAACAGCAGCTAATGAATAAAAGATATGTTAAGAAATAGCAGTTGTAATCTGTGTTTTCCCCTAACACTATCCCCTATGAAGGAAAAAGGAATTTACACCACCTGTTTGAGGGAAACATGCTAAAGACAGTGTGGCATTCATACCTCTTCATGGCGGGACCTGCAGACCCAGCTAGGACAGCCAGTGTTAGCACAGGACAGCAGCTTTGACCAAACAAGCCACTAGCCATGAAACGGTTTGTTGAAATCCCAGCGATTTCCCAAGCCACTGATTGCTGGAGGGAATTGGTGGCTGTGAGGAATATGTTCCTCCTCCTGAAATGTGCTATAGGAAATTCGGTCAAATCCAGCCCTGCAGAGGGACTTGACAGGAGCCACGTGCACGATTGTATGGGCAAGATCTATTCAAAGGGAGAATGTCCCACCTAAGAGGCAGCTAACCGCTGTCTGCTCCATCACCCAGGCACTGTTATCTCTGCATGCTTCAGTGCCTGGCTGGGGACCATGAACTGGCAGACCCAACTGCCACTTAGTTGCTCTACAGACATGGGTTGTCGCTTGCATCTGCTATTTTTCTAAACCATTTCCATAGGTGACGCCTCGTGGCTGCCACTGATGTCCAGAGAAACTGTGCAGACTCAGCACTTCTAACGCAGAAAAAACAAGTGTTGCAAGCCACACTGCTGCGAAAAAATGAGATCCACAACATCTCAACTTGTAAGCCTGCCTCTTCAATCTGCCCCCAGGTAACCTGCATTCCCATCTCTCTAGGGCTGTCCAGTCTGTACCTTCACTTCAGGAACAGATTTCTCCATCTATAAAAAGAATGTGAGGATGTTTGAGTAACTATTGCAACAAAACTAGTTTTATTATGTCAGACCAAAAGTATCATTTGATTAACCACAGCCGGCAGCAGATGCTTAGAGGCCTATAGAAGAAGAGTCAGATTATATCTGGACCTTTGTTTTTAATAACTACCAACGGCCTCATCCTCTGTGAAGCGCTTCTTCCATGTAAGTGCTGAAGGGCTTGAGCCTGATCACACGGTCTTGCAGGTCTTGCCCCAGAGAGAGTTTATAACCCAAGAGACAAACCCCCTGGTATGCAGATGCAGGCTCAGAGCTGCCTTGCAAAAGGCAGCCCAAAGCATTCATGGCAAAGCTGAGAATCAAATACAGCCTCTTGACGCTGGGTTGTGTTTTCAAAACTATCTGTCCAAAACATGATGGAAATGATTAAACTAAAGAAACAAAGGCTTTGTCTGGTGAAACTTCCTTCCAGATTTTCTGGTGGTGTTCCAGCCTTGATCGCTGAAATTTCACATTCACACCTGAGCTCTGCGAGCACATGAGCGTGGTGTTAACACACGCCTAGCTGAAACGCCATTCAAGCAAAACTTTCTGCTTGGTGAGCGCATTTCCTGTTGTCTCCAGTAACTCCTTTAATCCCAGCACGTCTGTATCAGCAACATCATGATTTATTAAGACATGAAGCAGAGTTTTTCCAGTGATTCCCCCCCCCAGCCCCCGCCATTGTCATCACTGATGAGGTCCTGGCTTTGAGAGCTTTCTGGGTTCAGGCAGCAGGAACTGGCACCCCCGGCAGGCTGTGGTCAGCAGAATTTGCAATCAGCAGCTGACTTCCTGCTGTCACCCACCCGCACAGGCAAAGAAACGCTTTGCTTTTTTGCCCAGCACCTTGCTTCAAGGGCAAAAGAAGGTCCCCCAGCCAGTGGGACCTTCTGATCCCACGCATTGCTTACAGCCACTGGATTTGTTTAATGTCCAAGCTAAATTAATAAGCTAAATTGGGTGTGATCAAAGAACAGGGGAAAAGTGAGCTGGCTCAGCTCTGGTTAAGTGATATTAGTCATGAATTTTTATTCACTCAATGTTTTCAAAGCTTGCTTTCCTTTTCCCCCCTCTTATCTCTTCAATCTGTGTGAAACACTGGTGATGTCAATCCTGCTGAGATCGTCCTGAAAACATTGCTTAGCTTTGACACTTCCACCTCTACCTCAGACTTCAAGGAAAGCCTGTGGGATGTCAGCAGCTGTAAAGCTAAAGGGACTTCTTTTCCATCCTTTCTACCAGTGCCAAAACACTGTCAAATCCCCACACTTCAAGCAGAAGCCTTCCTACTTCAGAAAGCAACATGCCTTTCTCTCTACCTCACCCTGTGCATCAGCAAGCAGGGTAGCTGATGGCATGGCTCCAGCGCCCTCTGCACCGCTGCTGCCAGCAACCCAAGCAGGTGCCATCTCTGGTGGCATTTGGAAAGCCATAGGGTATCAGGTGAGAGTTCTCCCAGGCTGTATCACCAGACTTGCCAGGGAGGAGCTGGCAAGAACTTTAGGATTAAATCCCATCACTTTACAAGTTAAATTAATTACAGTTCATATGGAGTGGGTGAGGGAACCCGTACGAAGTAATTAAGCACTACACCTACTCAAGTTAAACCCCAGTGACATCCACGCCCTCCCCTCAGAGAAGTGTCTCCGATCTGAGCCTATACACAACAAGGTGAACATACTGGCTCCTCCACCAATGGGGTAGAAATTCCCAGCTCCCCTTTCCCTCTGTCAGTCTCATAAGGATAAAAGTATTTTTTTCTTTTTGACCTGATGCATGAAACGTGAACTGGAGTGAGGCTCAAGAAATGTGAATGCTCATTCCCACTCTGCCACTGACTGGCTGAGCTACCTCAGCCATGTCCTCTTGTTCCTTCTCCACAAAAAGGACTAATCCCACCTCACTGAGCTTTATGCAACACCCCGCTGCTGCACAGCTTATGTGATACTGATGCACCCAGTAAAGGAGTAATTGGACCTGTCCTAGGTTGCTAGAGGCTTGGGAAATCAGTTTGTTTTGAACCATCCCAGGACCTATTTGATTCTACATTCTTGCCCAAGACCTTTTTGCAGATGGAAAAAAAAAAAGTCTATTTCAGATCAAAATGCTTTTAAAGATTTGACATCATTAAGGAATATAAAGGTTTGCAACTGGTTTATTTGCTTAATGATAAAACTGCAGAGGATGTAGCCACTGGAAGCCTTTCAGCTAGGATATCTGCTTTTCAATATCAGAGAAGATATGATACCTCTTCCAATCTAGTAAGATTTCCTATGGATACTGTTTGAAGATCTAACATCTGTAATTTTCCCTCAGACAGGGCATCCTGCCAACTGCCACAGTGACATGGTCATACTACCAGAAGTGCCAGATTTTCTGTTTGTCTGCAAGCACCAGAGTTGCCAAATCTTTGGCTGACCACAGAAACCCAAGAACAGTAAACTTCGTGGGTGATAAGATTGATGCCAGGCAACGAGGAAACCGCTGACTGATGCACACCCCATGGCCTCTGACACGGGAGGAGCAAGGGGTTACTTCAGTGAAATGACCTGGTCGGGCACTGCCAGCACACAAACACCCGCCAAGGCTGGAATCACCCAGCCAAGATAGCAGCCCAGCAACAGGCTGCATCCGAGGGTGGCCTCAGCCTCCAGCTCCCTCACGTGACAGTTCCTGAGCTCTGCCCCTCCACCCCAGTACCCATGAGGTCATATGCTAAGAAATATTCCTGACTCAGCCAAAAAGACCCTGCAGCACACCTGCTGTGGCATAAGGCAGAGCCTACAGATTGACTATTAAGTTGTTCAGAGACTTGGGGGTAAAAGCTGCCCTATGCCCCTAGAAGAGGGCACAGAGGCACTTAAAATAGCAGCTATGTCCCCAGAACTAATTAATGATCTTGTAGATCCTAAATATGTCCCAGCAACAAACAGAGAAACGCCACACCAGAGATCAGACTGCCACATCACCATCAGGAGATCGTCACAAGCCTTCACTGCACGTAAGGCCAGGGACAAAGGCACTGCTTTCCTCCAGGGCAGAGGACTCTTAAACAGTCAGAAATACTTGCAGGCTCTGGAGCCTCAGGATTGCTTCAGGTTCCTGATACCAGAACCTAAAAGCTTCTCTTTCACGCTACGCAGAGCATAGCTAATCTCAGAAGAGAGATGGAGACAAGGGAGAATTCCAGAAGATAACTCCCTACTCAAAGCATGCTTTCTCTCCTGAGAGCAGACCATGCATTGCTGTGCTCCTGTTCCCCTACACTGTACCAGTTGCAATAGGTAGTTTCCAAATATATCTGCTTCCCCTTTTCTCGAACAGCTGCTTTACTAGCCTTCTTCAACTGCCTAAACCACAAACAGCATTTCTGAGGCTTAATCTCTAAACCTGCACTAGAGTTTTGGGGCAGCCCACCATTTTTCTTAGCACATAACATCAGGGACATCCTACATACTCTCACGCCTCCAAAAAAACTTTCAGAGACCTTTGTCCCAGCAGGCTTCTTTTATAGGAAAGCCACACTATTCAGCTGCCTTCCATCCTCTCCCAATCCCCCACACCTGGAAGAGGGAGCAGGCGCAGCTGAGGTTTAGCCCCAGTCCCCATGAGGGGTCAGGCCACCTTTCCTCAGCAGAGAAGTTACAGCTTATGCTAATTTCAGTACAAACTCTGCAAAATGCACAGGCCAAGATCCCAACTATGCCTGAAAGAATTTATTAATGTATTTAAGTGAGCCTAAGAGAATGATCCACCGTCTTAACTTTGCATACAGGACATCCAACCCAAGGTTTATGCATGCAGAAGGTGATTTTGGAAATCCTGCCAAAGATACTGTTTTCAGAGGGCAGTGGCTATTAGAAAGGGCTTTATGACTGTGGGTTTTTTTCCTTAGATGTTTCTGAGTTCTGCTCCTGGAAACCCACCAGTAATCACTAGTTCCTTGGGAATTCTGGCTTTTGTCCTCTCAAGATAACTCAGCAAAGAGGGAGGGAGAACAGCTTCAGATAAGTTCATGCTACATACCACATATCTGTGGCCACTTTTGCCCTGTTTTTATAGGGCTTAGCACATTCTGAATGTGTGTGCTTTGACTCAGCTCAGGTGAAGTCCCAGCAGTGTCTGCTGGTGGTCCAGACCAGCAAAGCCACTCAGCTCTCCATGAGGGGTATCACACATAGGACATGCTGGAGCTGACATCATGAGAAGACATGGCAGTGGGCATGGTTCCCATTTGTTGGGACCTTGAGGGCAGAAATCTCAGAGGAGCGAGTGATTCTATTGGAGGTCCTGCAACCTTCCATGTGACATGTAGGACAGTTGTTCCTTTGATGCTGGACATGGTAGGATGCTGCTGAATTCTCCCCTACTACATTATTAATGCAGTTGCTGTGGGAGAGAAGGCGGGGGGAAAGACCCACCAGTGTGGTGGAAATGCTGACAAAGTCCTGATAGCAAGATCCTTCTTCTGAGAGGACACTTTGCTGTTGGGGTCAACTTAGCAAATAAGATGGCTTTGATTAGTCAGTTGTTTTCTGGGCTGGTATGGCCACAAATGATTGCTAACTGCTCTGGCTTTGGCCAGACGTTTTATAGCGTGCCACATTATACATTTATTAAGGGAGTGAAGAAATCATAACTGGATAAAAATAGCAAGGCTTGGATTAGAAACTGGCTAGCAGATGAGGAACAGAGGTTCACTGTTGCTTCAGGATGCCTAGTGTCGCCAGAAAGATCCTGCACAGTGTTGATGTGGGTCTGCTAAGCTGGGGCAGAGGAGACACAGAAAACACAAGACTGACCTGAGGAAGCACGGTGAAAAACACCACCAGGTCTTTCTGATGACTGACTGATGTCTTGATCAAGAGAGGCAGTAAGCTGATGACATAGGTGCTGTCTGGTAGAGACCGCACACAGGTCTGCTGGCAGCCCAGCAAAGCTGGAAGACCAAGCGCTGGAGGTGAGGTGCGCAGTGGGGTCCACTCTGCTGCCATGCAAGATGGGAAGTTCACTCTTTTAATGACAGCTGGAGCAGCATTATTGGTGCTCACATTGTTTATGGGAAAAGGACAAAACCTCCTGTTTAAAATGTCCTTTGTCAGGCTTCTTTTAGTCAAAAGGGAGTTTCACTTATGAACTGGTACTTCCCACCTCCCGTGGTGTTTCTAGTGGGTGGCTGAAAATGGAGAAGGGACTGGAGGGTCCAGTCTCCTCAAACCTTTGGCTTTTGCTCCCTCTTCAGATGGGTCAAGGGTATCCCTTTGTAAGGAAGGTACCGGTTCATTCTCTAGTGCCAGTGTGCTTGTAGCCCTGCTCTCTAAGGAGCTGCTCTTTGCAGAGAACTGCCACAATTACTGCAAAACCGCACTTGGAGATCCAAGTCCAGGAGCTGACCTCTTTTTCCTATGCAGCGGAAAGCTTCTGTAAGCAGCGGGGAGGGCGCACACATCGTGCCTGGGGCACAGTGCTGCCACCTGAAAGGCAATCAGCTCCTCTCGCAGCCCCGATGTCACACCGTCCGTCACTCCAAATCCAGAAAGTTGTTTTATATACACACACTTCCCTCTGTCACTTCTTATCACACATGTGATCGGGAGTCAATGTGGCCAAAAGATTGTTCAGGTGAATTAATTCATATCAAGACTTTGATGCTTCTATTAAGATAGTAAGTGAAGGCTGCCATCAAGATCAAGGTCTCCATTGTGCTGGGTGCTATAGAAACCGATGCTGGGAGATACCTGCTGTCTCCAGAAGCTTACAGTCAAAGTAGACACTTGCATGAGGAGGGAGACTGAGGCATGTGGAAGAGGAGTAATTTATCCGCGGTCAAAGGCTGAGCTGGAATTAGAAGCCCCTGTGTTCTGAGCAGGATCTGCAATCTCCTTCTAGCATCACCATTTGCCAATGACTGATAGAGTCTGTAAATGCTCATAATGAAAAGCCTCCCAGAAACAAGCCACACAATTCTTGAGGACATTTTGTTCTTTCTGTGGTACAAACCATGGGCGGGTCAGGGCTGTTCCAGCGGCTGCATGCAATGCTTTGGCCATAGCAACAGCAGGCAGTTCGTGGCTGTAAGAATGACTCCTGTCATATGCAATCATCTAGCAGTACACCCTGTGGTGCTAATAAAAAAAGCCCTACACAGAATGCACAGTGTGCATTATTAGCCAAAGTAAGAGCTGAGGCAGCATCACCATCCCGATTTGGAGAGGGAACTGCAGAGAAAAGGGGTCCAAAGTTGGTGCCTTTGGTGCCACTGTGTGTTACGTATTTTTCTCTGCTCACCTGGATGGGATGAGGTCTGAATCACGTTGCTCTATTTCTGAAAACTGAGGAGAGGAAGGGTGGGACTCTGCCTCTGAACCCTGACTGCGATGAAATCTGACAGCAGAAAGTCTGGGTGTTAGCACAACTTTCACAGTGGCAACGGGTAAGGACAAAACTACCTGAAGTACATCATCCCAGAAATTACTGCCCAGTGATGGATTAATAAGAACATTAGTTTCTACTAATGTGGTGGCGGTTGGGGTTTTGTGCCACCTTCTCTCTTCGTGTAGCAATGAATGCCTTGACCTCTAAACATAGGGCTTGTTCCTACTTTGAATGTGTTATGTAAAACCAGTGCAAACGTTGCTGTTGATTTTCATGCTGAGGCCAGACACAGGTCCCCATATAAACTCTGATGTGTGGGAAGAGCTGACTACACGGGAGCCTCTGTTGCTCCTGAGGCAGTGCCATCCCCGCATACTGGGGTGTCAGCCCCTGGCAGCCTCTGTCCAGAAGCCAGGATGTTCCTGCATCTTCTTCGGTAGGGCATCCCCCTTCTCAGCACTGCCATGTTGTGGGGGTACCCTCAGCCACCTCTTCCTCTCCCTAGTAGCAGGTGATGCTCTGGTCTGTTTTCAGTGCAGATGTATCACACAATACACCATCTTGCTGCCTGAGCCTGTGCAAGTCATGAGCTGTGCCATGCCTCAGCTACCCGTCTCTAGTCAACGCCGGACCTTTCGTAAGTGTACTGAGAGGTTGCAGTAGATCATGTCCTGGGATTCCGCAGTGACAGATGTCAGATAAGGCTGACTTTGTAAAGCATTCATACAAAGCAAGCTTGACTGCGGTCAGCTGTGGCAAATGAACATCACCGGCCAGCACAAGGTTTGCCATCAGGCATTGACCACCAAGCAGCACCTGACCAGTGTGAAGCCCTCTTTCCTAGCTGTGCTTCAGCAGGGGCACTCAGACAACAGTGATTATTTCTAGATACATTTCTCTTTCCTTCACTCTCTGGGTCTCTGTTTTTTAGGGCTCAGTGGAAAATCTTGATCAGGCCACAGACCATATTCTTAGCCTGTAACCAAAATGTCTGGTCCCTTTAGACATGAAAAGAAATACTTCCTTCAGAGTGTTAGTGCTTCAATAAAGCATCTCTTTGTGGTGGCCCTCGTCAGCAGTAAAACCTTGTCCAGGCTGACAGTATGAAAGCCAAGGAGCTTGTCCCCAGCAAAAGTGCTGCTGTATTATTTATGTAACAGCTTGTTTCTCAGGACACTTACAAAAGAGGTCAGGGTTGTCCGGCAACAGTGTGTCCACAACATTTTTTGAACAATCAGCAATAAAAGTGCCTCACGCTTAAGACACTGACAAGAAGCTGGATCCTGGCTCTGTCAGCAATGGCATTTTGCAAAGGATTGGTGATGGATTTTGTGGTGCCAGTTTATCCTGACCACCTTGGGGCTGTTTCTTAATCTTGGCTGTCTGATTCAGCCTCCAGGTTCCTCGTCATCACCATTTATTGGGACTGACTATTTTGGCAGAAGAGATGGTGCCAGTCAGTGCAGATGACACTGGGAAATGCTGGAGCTGGAGCCAAATCCTGAGCCCTGGGTTTTATTGGGAAATGATTCAGCTTTCCTTACAGCTCATTGGGGGCCACAGCACCCCGTGGGCTGATCTGATGCTCACCAGTGAAATGCAGCCACTCCCAAGGTGAAGGGTAGCAGCAAGCAACACAATGAAGGCCAAGAGAAGTTCTTGGCCAAGGAGAGAGCAAAAAAGATCCAGTATTTTAACGCAAGAATGCTGAAGGCTCGAGATCTCTCCGGCACCACAGCCAGGACCCACGCTCAGTTTTGGCCAATGCAGAGAGGACCTATGTGCCTTCGCAGCCTTGCTACCTCCTGAGATTTATGGCAAGCCTTTCGACATTCGGTCTTCATCAGCAAGCCTGATCGCCTGCAGCCCAAGACTCAGTTTGCCTTGCATGCGAGAGAACAGCATGTTCCCAGCCCAGCCAATTCCAGAGGAAACAAGCCCCAGGAGTACCTTAAAGGCTTGGACACAAATAGCTCTCACTGTGTATTATTTTCAAGCCAGTCTCATGATTCTACAGGCCTGGCTCATTCCGGGTAAATGCCAAGGGTTAGTTATATTAGTCATCCACAGGCAAAGAGGAAGGACCTCCCTGGACTTAAGCCAGTGCAGTTTTTACCACTGTTTTAGGGCAAAGAGCTAAGCCAGATTTGCAGGCCCCCAGCCTTAGGGTTTGTCCTAGGACCCGTTAGGGGTGCATCAGCAAAAAAGTGTGGCTCCCAATGTTCTGTGCATGCTGTACATCCACCTCCCTGCCAAGGACTGCTGAGCACCAGGTCCATCCCCAGCTAAGGCTGAGTGTTGGTGAAAGACTCACTGTGGTGGTGGTGGCTGGCTGGCAGGGTGGTGAGCTGTGGTGAGGGGCAGCTGCACCATGGCACACTGCGGCACCGAACCACTCATCATCAGCTTTGGACCTAACCCATGCTGAGGCCTCAGGGTGCTTGGTCTGGAGAAGGGGGCAGGAGGAAAGGAGATTTCTTAAGCCCAGATTTGCTGCAGAGCCTGCTGGCTGCGCTGGATGCTGCAGTGCCCAGCACGGGCACTTCCCCTGCACCCCTGCGACCCGAGGATGCTCTGCAGCGGCAGCACGGACCCAGGGATGCTCTGCAGCGGCAGCACGGAGCCCCAGCCGGTCTCAGGCCAAGCCAGGAGCACCATCTGCCGGCTCCGAAGCAGTGAGCTGGCTCACCGGAGGAATAAATTACAGGATGATTCAGAGCTATGCGTGCCACTGCATGGTCATTAGACCACGTAGCAAATTGGAGATGAAAAAGATCACAGGATTGCGTAAAACCCTCAGCTAAACCTCCTCCAGTCTATGTCACTAAAGGGGCTCCAAATAAGTCAGTCTGTCTGCACTAGAGCTGAGCAAAATCACTTGGGTGAAGGATATCCAGTAGTAAGTCGTCTGGAGTTATTTACAACTCCTGCAGAGCTTGGGGATGGTTTCAGCTAAAACAAAGTCAAAGCATGTCACTGGGCAGTTTTCTTAATAAAAGGGCTTGATTTTGTTCGGTTTGAAATGTGGTTTTGTATTCAAATATTCCTGATAATAATATTGAGGGGAGCACGGGGAGCCTGAAAGAGAAACAGAACGTGTATCCCTGGTGCAACAGTAGACCCATTTAAGCAGCTCCTGTGCAGATTTTTCTTGGGTTTTTCAGGTCTGCCAAAGACACAAGCTAGCAATTACTTACACCATGCTGCTGAGCCATCTTCCTGCTTTACCCACCTCATCCTCTGGTCCACTGAGCTCCACACACCTCTCAAACCCATAGCCCTTTACACCTCCAGTGAGTAATCGTTCTGTCCAGTACAGCAGGGTATCTCTGCCTTTTATCTTTCTTTTCTTTTTTTGTCCTTCTTTTTTTCTTGCCATGCTCCAAATCTTCGCGTGCAGGGACTAAACATGTTTCCCCCTTGAGAGACAGAGCCCTTGTGGGTGCTGAAGAGAGGCTCCTCTTGTAGAGCCACCTGCGTTGATGGCTGTGACATTTACTGCCTGTGACCCTGAGCTTGTCCATGGTGGCCCAAGCAAGGCTCTCTGGATGATGGCAGCTGTGCCCAGGATGAGCAGTAGCACATGGCCTGGGCTTGTGGTCCCCAAAGGGCCGTGTTGGGGAGCACTGCAGCTGCCACTCTGCATAGGAGTGCAGTTTTTCTTCGAGGTGCATGGGGACAGGGGCAAGGTGTGGCTGGCAAGTGGCCAGGGTATGTTGCTAGACCTGGGAACTCAGTATGGTCCTTCTCGCCTCCAGGGTTATCTCACCTCCTGCCAGCCAGCCAGGAATGTGCTTCAGCTTGCTCAGTCCTGCTTCTCCTAATTACACCTTCCTGGAGTACTGTACATAATTTCCCTCCTACCCTTGCTGTTCTTTTTATCCAAGGCAATCCTGCTTGTTCTTTAATGGCCCATCACCCCTCACTTTCTTTTGATTTTCACCCCCAGATACCCCACCTCTCAGCGCTTCTGTCTCTTTCCCTTCCCCAGTCCTCAGCTGCCTGGTTTGGTGGGTGCTGGAACACGATGTTCTGGACCCATACCTGTTTTCCGGGCTTTCAACAGAAATACTATCAGGCGCAGTGTGAGCCTGTGCAAGTCACTGGCATGACAAGTCAAGACCATTCAGAGGGAATATCCTCTAGCACTGCAACTGAGAACATGTGATAAAGGAATCATTGTAGCCCAGGCTAAAGATGAACCAGAGCTTTTGAAGTGCTTGCTCTAAGCTCCCTTGCTCCAGGGCACAGCCAACTTCTGTGTACCATGGCTAAAGAGGATGTTTCCCTAGGGACCTTTGCCTTGAAACTGCCTGCCTTGAACATCAGACCCATCAGATGGAGGCTGGGGCCAGGGCACAGGAGGCTGGATCTATCCCCAAACCGCTGCCCAGCTCTGGGCCTCAGTTTTGCATCCTGTAAAATGGGAAGAGTGTGGGAGCTGTTTCACTGAGACACACAGAACTGCAGGATGCAGAAGCGCTGCGTAGGTGTCCATGCCTTGAACCAACCCTCTGGAGCCACTGCAGTATTTCTGACCCTTCTGATGTGACATAATTTTCTTGGTTTCATGTGCACACCTTAAGCTTTTCTCGAGCAGCTGAAGAACAGCCTGAACATCTGACCCTCCTGCCATTCCCCACAGTCTAGCAGAAATCACCTTCTCTGAGATGTGATGGATGTGTCCAGTCATGCAGTTCACTGCAGTGGGCTGTCCCTGCGTGATCCGTGAGGGAACCTGCAAAAATGAGGGTACGTTCAGTATTGGTAAAGCACAAGCAGACCTTGTGGGAGGCTGCTCAGCATGTCACCCATGCAGGGGGCAGCATTAGGGACCAGAAAGGCTATGAGGTAAAGCTTTATAGCAAAGAGGTCACGCGGCTGTTTGTGTGTCCTGGTGTGTCAACACCATCCTTAACGGCACAATCTCAGGTTGAGATATCTAAAAAAACCCAATTAAACAGACAAGTCTCTGGGCACATCAGCACCTTTCCTGCCTTTTCAGAGCCAAAACGCTCAAAAAACTTCTTTGCTTCTTCCATTGTGTATCAGTCGATCTAATAAAAGCTGTTCATTTTCCCCAGCCTTTGTCTGGCTTTGTTTCTGGAACTACTTGACTGTAGGAGCAAAATAACACAGGGCGTGTCCAGTGCAGGATTGCAAGCAACACTGAACACTTTCTTGGGGTGCTGGGGCATTGCTTTGACAGGTGTTAGGCACTATCAAAGCCACATTTAGCTGGTGCAAAAGGCAAAGCTGCAGGCAATTCAGTTGAAATCTGCTTACCGCCCTGGGGAGCCGGACCTTCCTGAGACTTTTTCTGCTCTTTCAGGGTTGAATTCTGTGTTTCCTAGACAACGTTAATGTCTTATTTTGATCTCACACTTTTTGCATATTTTATAAATGAAGAGACTTCATATTCCCTCTTGACCTTTAAAAAAAAATAAAAATCTGTCCTTTGGGCATTTTGCATTGACACCAAGAGACTTTTGGGATATCTGTGAACCAGACTTGGAATTTTTACCCCCACTCCTCAGTCTCATTTTTCATATCCATCAATTGCATTGGCGCCAGGGCAGAAGGCAGCAAGAGCGTTAGAGGCTTTATTTTTTAGTTTTTCTATGGTTGCTTGTACAAGCTTTTTAACAACAGTTCAGATCTTTGCTGTACTCTGGAAATTAAGCCTAAACGTATTAATGTTTTAGTTTATCTTTTTAACAAACTGAAAAAAATTTACCACAGATGGTGGTAGGTTCTCTATCCTCCGTTGTCCTCAAACCCTGCCTGCCATTCTGGGAGATGAGCAAATCATCAAACACACATTACAGCATTCAATGCAAAGCTCAGTAGAGAACTGTATTGGCTAATGGGTCAGATGAGATATTATACTAGCCCTTCTGGCCATAAAATGTATTTTAATGCTCTCTGGGCCCATTTCAGAAAATTTACAGCACTTTTGTCTGTAACAATAACAAAATTTGAGGAACATTATGAAACAATTTTGCATCCCATTTCTTTGGGGAGTACCTCATAGAGTCTATTAAACAGCCTTTGAGAGCTGTAATTAAGTGCTTCGAAAAATGTTTGGGACCGTTTTGTTTCAGGCTTTGCCTCCAGCCTTTTTGGCTTGAAAAATATGCTTGTTTTTGGGAAAGTGACTGTTGCATTTAATTGAAGTTAGAAGTTGACTGGGGAGGCTGCTGGTTCTGAAGCACCCTGGTGCTGCTGGTGCTTCTGTGAGCTTGGAAGAAAGCCTAGCTGCCTCTTGTAACAGCTAATAAAAAAAAAAAATCCTCCTCTTCCACCTACAATAATTTTTCCCCCTTATTTTTGCAATCCCCTTACTTAATTTGTCCTGGAGTAAACAGAAATAGCTCACCCCAGAAAACCCAATGGCATCCTTCCTTTCCAGTTGGTCAAGACACGCTTGAAGTGTTGCATGATTTCAAAATGCTGTTGCTGCTAGACCTGAGGAATGAGAAAACTCTGGTTTCAGAGTCCTAAAACAGACACTTGGAGTCTTACAAGAAATAACTGGAAAGTCTTCCGCTTCCTCCTGCTGTTGGAAACCAACGTCAATTGCAGGGTGGCAGCATCCCTCGGGCACTGTCCTGGTGGGGCTGAGCCCCCGCAGGGCACTCAGCCTCTGGGCAGCCCCTCGGCTCCCCAGGGCAACTTCAGCCTCTGCAGCTGCTCCCTGCACCAGGTCCGGGACAGCCTCTGCTGGCAGGGAGAGCGCAGCTACTACTGGTGCTTGAATTAGGCCACGAAAACCATTAAACTGTGCTAAACATCACAGCACTGACATTCTATTTCAATGTAACAAATACATAAATAATTAAAGGACTTATTTCCCTCACCTTTCAGTCTCTTGGCCCTTATCTTCTGGATAAATATGCAAGCTTTTTCTCAGTAACACCTTGGTTTTTAAAATGCTCACAGCTCTAGGATCTGGGGCTTTAATTAGTGCAAATACCGTCAGCCTTGCTGTAATAGGATGCAGCTGGGAGGCACAGCTGGCCCTGGGATTAGTTGCTGGCAGCTGCTTTTTCTCCTCACCTAGGTGCTTGCACATTGCTTGGGGCAAGGGTCCCTGCTGCCTGGGTGGGCAGTGCCCTGGGCAGAGGCAGTGTTTATCCATGGTGCCCAGCTGGACTGGGCACGGGGTGGCCAAAGCCTGGCCAAGAACACATCTCCCCCAGACTGTGCCGGCTGGAGGGACCTTCTTTCACCTGCAGTGGCCCCGAGCAGAGCTCAGCCTCCGGCCAGCTGTGCCTGATGGCTCTGCTCTAGGGTCTCACTCCCCTTCAACTCCTGCCCTGGTCCAGTCCTCCTGCCTGGCAGCTGCACCCCGCCTGAGATGAGTTTGACAGGTCTTTTAGCTGATTACGGCCACAGCACAAAAGCCTACCATGTGCTGCGGAGAAGATGCTCCTGTGGCTGTGGGACAGGGTGGCAGAGCTGGTCCTGCTGAGCTGGAGCCAGCTGGAGCAGCCGCTGTGGGTGGTGTGATGCTGACCTGGATGTCCCACGTGGCCAGGAGGCACGGACTGGATACACTTGCAAGTAGCTCCAGCAGCTCTCGTCCTGGGAGAAGCCCTCACTGGGACACTGCTGACCCTCCCAAGCTGAAGGCCCCCCCCCCCCATGCACTGCATAGGAAACTCTGAAAGCAAAAACTTAAGGGGGAATGGGAAGGTTTATTCTGAGGCCTTTCTCCCAGAGTGACTGCAGTGTGTTGCAAACAGGAGGTGGGAAGAAAGAGTGGATCTCTGTGATAAAGGAGGAGCAGATGGAGGTGGGAATTGGCCCCAGTCCCTCTTTGACTCTCAGGGGAGACTGAGGCAGAGATGATGACATTCAGGTGCCTGTTCCCTGGCTTTGTCCCTGTAGCACGCTGCATGCCTGCAGGCAGCGGGCACAGGTGACATGGACCCAAGCCCGCACCCCAGGGTGCTCCTGCCCCAGCAGTGGAGGAGGGGAGCGTGAGCCTCGAGCAACCCTTCCAGTTGCCTTTGCAGGGGATGGAGAGGCAAAGCAGTGCTGGTGGAGATTGAATCTAGTGATTACTTTAAGGGATTTGCTGTCTCTTTCTTTATCCCCCCCCCCTCTCTTTTTTTTTCTTTTTTTTTTTTTTTTTCCCTTTTACCTCCCTCTTATCCCTTTCGTGGTGCATTTGTCTTCGAGGAACCCGGGGTGTTCTTTTCATCAGTTCAATCTCTCTCTGGCACTTGAGTCCTGATTGGCTGAAAGACTTAGGGGAAAAAAAAATCTTTAATTAAGTAGATAATCTCTTCTTAGGAAGTTCTGCAGCTCCATTTCACCAACCCCCTTTAGCTCTTACTTTAGGATTGGTTACCCTTTGCAGAAGTTGAGATTCAGGGGGCATATTCCTCTTCATCACACCAGGACTGCCAGGTGGAAATTAACTCCAACCCTCCCCTAATTTTGTTGTGTTTCTTTTTCTTTTTTTTTTTCTTCTTTTTTTTTTTTGTTCTTTTTCTCTGATGGTGGTGGTGGTACCCAAGGTTTTTTTTAGGATCTCCTTTCTCCCTCTTTATTTGGATTTTGTATTTCACATGGACCCTTATCTGGGCATCTTCTTCCTCACTCCCTTCTTCCAATCCTGCTGTGCTTGGTGAGTATTGAGAGCACCTTGGTCTGTGTCCCAGGCAGGTGCTCTTCCCGGACACCCTAAGGAAATTCCTCTTCACCTTCCTAAATGCCCCCTCTTTCCCACTTAGCTCAGTTCTGGTCTTTAATGGGACCAGGTATTTAACTAAGTCCCAACACACTCATTGGCAGAGATGTTAGAGCTGAGAAAGTCCCCCTTCTGTCCCACACCTCCCAACAATAACTAAATGGGCCAAATGATGAGCTGGGGTAAAACAGAGGAAAGCAGACATGGAGGATCTAACCCCACACTTCCAACTGGGAAGACAACCCAGTGGCAGAGCCAGGGATTTCTGTTTTTCCAAAGGCTCGCAGTCAGCTTGTGTCTTGTCTTAATCAAATCCAGTGGGGCTTCTCCCGCGCTCCCTGAAAAGGACAGTCCCCGATTAAGAGTTCAGAGCCGGCAGGAGGGAGTCACATCCACAGGAGCATCCCTCCGGATGAGCAGTCTGGGACCCGGGTGCCTTGGCAGGCACAGGGTCAGGATTACACATGTCTGAAATTCATGTATTAGGATTTCCTGGGGAGAAGCTTTTGATACAGAGATTGTTATAGCTTGGTTCCCAGCCACCTGGGTCCCACCAGACCAGTTCCCCCCCAAAAAAACCTGCAGTCATCTCCTGTGGGCCCCCTGCTCTCTCCTATGGGTGGTTTTGCATTTTTTTCCAGAACCACTTTATAAGGGCAAACAGAAAGAGATTACACTTGCCTTAAGTCTTGTATCATTCCTTGCGGAGTGTGTCTGTCCCATGCCCAAATGGAGAAGGACTCAAATGTATGGCTCTGTAGGTATTTTTTCCTATGCGATTTTTACTGAGCATCCAAACTTTATTCTCTGTTTCTGTGATGCCGCAGAGAATCTGCTCAGTGGGTTACAGACTTATCTCTAACAGCAAAGAAAGTCTTTTCCTCTTCAGATGCTAAAATCCCCTGCCTCTCCCATAGCAGATCTCTAGGGTTATTACCATGGGTGAAGAAATCAAAATTACTGAAAAGAGAAACTCAAGAGTAAACGAGAACTCATTCCTGTTAGACTAGGAGTGAAATTTATTTTCTTTCAGAGATTTTTCTACTCCCTTCATTAAAACAATGTGCAACAATTTGCATACGGCTAAACATGACAGAGCAGCAAACTCGAGATAGATCTCCCTTCTGAAACAAGGGGAATACGTATGTTACGTAGAAAGGCTAGGCAGGAACTCATACTGATTTTATTGGGTTTTTTTTCCTCCTCTGTGTGTGCCTTGCTTATCTCAATACAAACAGGTTTAGAATACTTTAAAAGATAAAAAAAGAAACTGATGTTTTAAAGAAACCATTCCAAGATGAGTAATTTCGGAGCACAAAGTAGAGTTAAATACAGAAATTCTAGGCATTTTCAATGGAAGTTGGATGTCTAAGTTCCCTGTCTGCCTTTCAGAAGTTTTTATCCAAGAGAAAAGTTTATGGATCAAGATAGACCTGCTTCTCTCCACATGTTGCTCACAGGTCTTGATTTTCTGAAGGAAAGGAAAATTGAAAACTTTATTCAAAATGATCTTTTTACAGACCCTGTCCCTTAACTCTTGAGGAGAAAAAAGCAAGGTTTGTGGGAATCATAGAATAATCCTGCCTGAAATTTTTCCCGGTCTTTATCTGACTGAGCAGCTTAAAATGCAGTAAGATTCTTTCTTCCTGTGATTTAAGCACAAGAATTGGGAGGGGGGGGGGGGGCAATACAGATCGACCACAATTTTGTTATGTATATATGTGGCCATTTCCCTTCTCTGAGCGTAGATTAGATTCTGCCGTGTCAGCTAGGTTGAATGATCAGCGTGTTTCTAGATAAGCAAAATATCAGAGCCACATTTAGGAACTAAAACCCAAATAAATATAACAAATAAGAGAGAAATGAAGGAAGAAAAAAAAAAAAAGTAAAGCTTAAAATGTTAATTAATTGCTTCACAGTCTCCTATCTCGTGGGAATAATGTAACAATCTCTAGTGCAGCATTTGTTTTTACATGGTTTTTTACACTTTAGCTGTGGGATCACCTTTAGGTTTCAGTATCATTGGTTTTCTAGTAACTTGGGGGAGTTTGTACTTGAGGACAGAACTCACATCCCGAGTGAAATTGTATCCATTTTCTGTATTTACAATAATGACAGTAAAGATCTAAATACGGGATGGGATTTTTTTTTTTAAATTTTCTAAAGAGCTGAACCAGCAGCACAGTAGCATGAGTGGGTGATAAGGTATCAAATACTTTAACAGAGATTTGATAAGGCTCTTGGGACACATTAAACTGGGGATGGGGGCGGGGAGGAGTGCTGATACAGGTTAAAGTTGTAACTGAGCAGAAATTATCAGAGGCTTGTTAGTATTTGGTATACGTAAGATATAATGGGGCAGCTGCTTGGCAGGTTTATTTGCTTTTGGGTTCAATAAAACTATGATGGAGACCTCCTGCTATAGATATTCATTAGCCTTAAGATAATTTCCTAATACCAGATGCAAAGAAAATCACTTGCCCTAGATTTTCTTTTTACCTGGATGCACAGAGTAGCAGCAAGGGAAGCAGTGTGTCCTGCTCTGGGCCCTGCATGGGCTGGGAGGGGGCTGAGGAGTTCAGTGGGTCTCATCTCTCAATCTGCTAAGGTCTGTCACTGCTCCATGTCCATGTAATGCTGTCCTGGAGTTCGAAGGTGGAGGGAAAGGCTTTAGATAGCTGGAAACCCTGTAAACTTTCTGGGAGGAGAGAAATATTTTTAAGCCTTTCTTTTCATGTGTGTGATTTCAAAAAGTTCTGGGTTAGTGTGGTGACACTGAAGTCATGGGAATGGGACTGGTTTGGTTCTGTTGTGGGTGCAGCTAGCTAGCTAGTTTAGGATTACATTCGACTTTCCTTTTTAGTGGTATGGAAAATCCATAGAAATAAATAAAGAAATAAAAGTCACGCTACAGACACAAAAATGAAGAGAGATTCATTTTCAGAATGATTCCTATTTGCAGCCCAGAGGTGACTCTAGCGGTATTGTCAACATATGTGGGACAAGTGGCTTAATTACTCTCTGCCTTTGCTGGAGACTATATCCAGAATAGACATGCATTTTTCTTAGCTAGATCATACAAGCAAAGGCAAAGCACACAGATTTTTGTCTCCATTATTATCTTTCCTTCCCTCTCAGCATAAGTAAGAAAAAATTTAGCTAGCCTTCAGCCATACAACAGTCCTGTTGCCACCTCTCCCAAATCTACTTGTAGCTGCAGGAGTTGAATGTGGGGGGGTTAAGTGTACCCGTCTAAATGAATCCTTTACTTGTCTAAGTCCCACAAACCTGCCCAGCAGCATGCCTGCCTGTTGATCAGATAGCTCAGGGAAAATGCCTTCTGTCTCTCCGACTTAATAAAAATGTTTAGAATATCCTGCTGGGAAATTGCTACTGTACCATTTGCTCAGCTGCAGATGGTGCATTGGCATATCCTGAACTTGGCCTTTTTGTGAACCTTGAGGTTTATCCTGGGAGGATCAGATGCTCTGCTTCAATGCAGTTATGTCAACTGACACCTGCCAACAGGCTGCTTTGCTGTAAACCTTGAACTTGTGGATAATCATCCTCCTCCAAAAGCCACCCTTGCAGTGGCTCAGATGTTCCTAATCCAAGATGAGGCTAGTGAGGGTTTGAAGCAAATCCTTCCTGCGCACTGTGAATTTGGCTTTTCCTACACAGGTGGGAAGCGATGCAGATGGGATATATCTCTTGTTTTGGCCACAAAAGCAAGATAAGAGAGGACTTGCAATTCTCTAGATCTTGCCTGCACAGGGGCATTTTAGCAGAGTTTTGTCACAGCTGCTATCAGGGGCTCAGATTCACACTCACACCATCCTGAGTGTGGTCCCCGTAGCAAAGCACTTAAGGTCAAGGCAAAGGACAGGAGGGAAACCAGATGGAAAAATGACTTGTTCATGCTGCTACCCAGTTGCATTAGGATGGGGACCCATGGAGCTTACACAGTCTGAATAGCCCCAGGTTCATGGCCCTGTGTGATTCAGGTCACCCAATGCTCTAATCACCCTGCTACAGATGCTGTCTCTCCAAGTCCCAGGAAATATTTAATTAGCTGTACAATGCAGAAGCAGCTCCCAAAGGAAAATTCCTCTGCAAAACAGCCATCGACTTCATGCTAAAGTACCCACAGGGGCTGGAACGCAGCCGGGTCTGAATCCCAGGCCTGAAACAAAGGGATCTCCTGCTCTCACAGTGCCCTGGCAACAGCCCTCTCCCTCCGGTTTTGACCCAGAGGAATCTTTCCCAAAGTAAGCTTCATCAACATGGACACACTTACACACACACAAAAAAAAAGAAAAAAAAAAAAAAAAGAGGTCAGACTTGCCAGAGTGAAACTTTGCAGACTAATTCTCTCAAGTCTTTCTAAATTGCGAGGTAAGAGCAAAAATCAGGGGTTTTTTTTCATTTTGACCAAGCTAAAATAATGAGACCTGCTTTTTGTGGTATATCTCAGAGAGGATCTCCATGAGGGCAATTCTAGCAGAGGTAAAACAGGCTTGCTGACCACAGGGGCAGTTTTCCAGGGCAAGGAAATAACCGGTCGAAATCTCTCATGCATCTGATGTCTCCCTGTGTCCATGGCAGGGCTGCAGCATGGCAGCATGTTGTCCCTCAGCTTGGCACAGCATTGCCTGCCTCTGCCTGCACTCAAGCCCACCCCGAGATGCCCCATACTCTCTGATGAATTTGTAGCACAACAGGACAGTGCCTTCCTCTCCCTTATCAAGGGTACCTGTGGCTCCAGACAGCATCGCCTGAAAACACACAGGGAGGAAAAACCTTGTCCTAACCCACACCTTTCTCCCCCACATCCAGCTACAGTCCACCCAGCTACTGGTACTTTTAGGGAATGGAGTGGAGCTAGAAAAGCAGCAAGCATCATTGCATGGCGGGGAGCCCAACTGCAAAGCAGAGCGTGCTGCTGTGCTGCAGGGACAGTGTGGGTGGATGCTCTGCGAGGGCTAGCTGAAAAGGAGAGGCACCCTTCACTGGGGGACATCCAGCATTTGGAGCAGAACATCATCTTGAAAAGCAGCTGAATAGTCTGGTTTCTCTCAGTGTGTGCTCTAGCTTTTTCCCCAGTTGCTCAGTCACTGCAAGGTCTCCATCCACTCATGCCACCTCTCTGCCCTCAGCATCCTCCCCTGGGGATAACAGCACTCACCCATCTTTCTGGAATGCCGGCAGGGAAGGTGCTCCAGTCACCCATGAGAAATAGCGATGAGGGTTATTTTGCAAACCTGGAGAGACTGAAGTGTTTGCAGGAGAAACCTCCCTTTTTTTGTTTCATTTCTGGCTAGGGATATTTGGGGTTGGCTCTTGGGCCTTTTGAAAGCCTTGGTCCTTTCTGCCGTGACATAGTTAAGCTGGATTCACCCAGCCATTCTCCAGATCCCTGATGGTGGTCACTGCACCACATGGAGCCCTCACACTGACCGACCGCTGCCATCAAAACAGTCTTTCTTGCTGGAGAGAGACTCAGACTGACCAGCATCGGCTCTGCTCTGCAAGCCCTGGGGAAAGGGACAGAGACCAGCCACACTACCTTGTGGCCCCTGGAGATGATCCCTCCACACCTCCACTGCGAACAGCAAAAAGTTTAATTTTGGCTAGGACCGCTCCCCTTCCCACACCCCCAGTCCCCCCCCATGCAGTGCCCAGCAGGATGGGGAGGACAAGTGTGTTTGTGCTCAGCCATTACCAGGACATGACCAAGAGGAGAGCATGGGCAGCCAGAGCCAGCACCACAGGAAAGCAAGGGACAATGACCTGGGGGGCTGGTGCCAGAATGCACGCTGTGAAGGAGTGTGGCATGACCTCCTCCTTCGCTCCGTGTGGTCCAGCAGGGAGAGCAGTGCTGGCACATGGTCCAGCTCCTGGGGCAGGGGGCAATGCTACCCTGAGTTAAGTGAGCGGCAGTTTGGTAAGGTAAAAAGCAAGGCTGGGAGAAGAGGAAAGCACTAAAAAAAATGGGGAGATTGGTACAGAGGGCAGCTGTGCAGAGGAAAGCACCAGGAGGGAGCAGCAAGGGGGCCACAGCCCAGCACAGCCTGGTTTGGGGAGTGGGGTAGCAGGAAGGAGAGGGCACCATCCTGAGCAGTGAGAGGAGATGGGGGGAGACCAAAAGTGCCTGCAGCCAGGAGACAAGCAGGCTGCGGGGGGGGAGGGGGGGGGGTGGGGGGGCACGCAGGGTGAGAGGAGAGCCCTGGGATGCCAGGCATTCCCCAGGCCTTTCTGCCATCACCCCTTCCCTGCTGACACTGTCTCTGTCTTCCAGGTCAGTGAATAATTTCCTGATGACGGGCCCCAAGGTAAGAGAAATCCCTTTGATCTCTGTCCCTGATTCTGCTAAAGCCAGGGACAGGGGGCTCCTCCTTCCCACTCCCCTCCACCCAGCCCGGCCCAGTGCTCCCCTCACCCCCTGCTTTCCAGCAACAAGGCAGAGGAGGACCAGAAATGAGCTGCAGCTCCCCAGGCTGTGTCAGCCCTGAAGAAAATTGGCCCTCTGGTCCTTTCAAGCTGGTTGTGGCCAGATATTGGAGATGTGTCTATTGGCAGCAGCTGAGGCTCTCAGCTGTCATATATTGCTTCCTGATGATCAGGTTAGCATCAGGACCCACATTCATAGAGCTGGAAAGGTACTTTCTGTAGGGCCTGCAAAATGCACTTCCCAGGGAGCACGACAGGAATTGCCAAGACCTTGTTCAGTATTTTTGACCTCCTGCCTTGTTGCACCTCTCTTTCAGAGGCTTTTTTTTTTTTTTCCTAGACAGGACCAGTTGTAAAATTTGTCTGATTTCTGTCCTGCCCGTTCCACAGGAACACCTCCGTGCCCACCTAGCTCCTTTTACAGCCTCAGTGCTATGGTGGAGCGACCTTGCCCTGAAGCTCTGGCTGTCCCCCTGGGGCCACAGTGAAGGAGGAGGCAGGCTGAGGTGCCTGCCAGCCCGGAGCCCCTGGGCTCTGAGGAGAAGGCTCTGCCTTTGCTCTTGCTGGAGAGATCAGGGGTTCCCCACTGCAGGGGCTGGCTGGCACATCTCCTAACATGGCTAACAGCCGATGGCTCAGCCTTCTCCCCCCAGGAGGCTCTGGCTCTGACCTGGCACAGCAGAAAATGCATTTGCTGCTGCTGGTGGCAAGCTCTGCTCCCCAGGGGAGCCAAACCTGAGAGACCTCCTCAGCTCTGCACATCTTGTCTTTGTAAGATGGCATGAAAGTTGTTTTCAGTTGAAGGCCAGCCTCCTGGGAAGCCCGGGCCCATGTTCTTCCAAGTGTTTTGCGCTGTGCTTCACCTCCTGTCTAGAGCTGAGGGCAGCAGGACCCGCGGTACGCGGTGCAGAGCAGGGAGGCTGTGCCTGCACCGGCCCCACGCTGCGCGGGAAGCGGCTGGGGCCTCGCCAGCTTCGTGTTGCCTGCGATAGAAACTAGGGCTGCTGGGTGACTCTCCTGGGCCCTGAGAGCAGCCTGGTGACATTCCCAACCTGTCACCCGTGGGGCTGTCCCTGCATGCTGGCCTACGCGTCCTGACTCAGTTTT
The DNA here is from genome assembly GCF_023634155.1 of Falco peregrinus. Classification (NCBI taxonomy): domain Eukaryota; kingdom Metazoa; phylum Chordata; class Aves; order Falconiformes; family Falconidae; genus Falco; species Falco peregrinus. Next base: position 53,463,371 of record NC_073721.1, read on the forward strand.
GCAATTTAACGCTGTGGGGGGAGCGGAGGCCGAAGCGGGGCTCGCACCATGCCCCCTCCTGACCTGCTGCTCTCTGCTCCTAGGCCTATCTCATCTACTCCAGCAGCGTGGCGGCTGGGGCGCAGAGCGGCATCGAGGAATGCAAGTTCCAGTTTGCCTGGGACCGCTGGAACTGCCCTGAGAGGGCACTGCAGCTCTCCAGCCATGGTGGGCTGCGCAGCGGTAAGGAAAGCATTGGATACCACTACCGGGACCCCCTCGCTGCAGGTTAGAGCCCATGGGCCCCTCCTTTCTTCCAAAGTGCCTCCTTTTCTTCCCCATCCCCACTTGGATATGCCTCTCCTGGGACTGCCCCAGAGGGATCTTTCCCGGAGGCCCTTCACATGGCAGCTCCCAAGCACGCGCTGGGATCTAGCTTCCAGGCAAGGCAGCCCCATGGTGCCCGTGTCACCTCCGGACCTGCCCAGCCCCGGCTGGCATGGGACAGGAGTGTCCCCCCAGCCCTGACACAGCTGGCTCCTGCCGAGGCACCACGCCGACCTGTGGCACAGGCTGTGGCACGTGCTGTGCCTCAATGGTGTCTCTCACCAGGGTGTCCCAGGGAGGCTGAGAACCACCGTGGTGTGGCAGGGTGGCAGTCAGAGGGATGTGGCTAAAGCGAGCAGTGAAGAGTTCATCTCTGGCTGTGCTCTGGCCAACAGGCAGGAGAAAAGTCTTCCCACAGCTTCCAGATGTCAGAGTCACCTTGGGCAGAAGTCCAGCATCCATGACCGGTGCCACTGCAGGGCATGGGGCTGTGGTTGTTGTCACTGTACCCCATTCCTTACCTGTCTGCAGGCGCCAGGAAATGTTTCAGTGCATGCCTGCTCCCCACGTGTGATGCCAGGCTGAGCTCACACCTGCCCTGTGCAGGCAGGACCTGGCTATGCAGGAGAGCCTGGGGCCTCTGGTGGGGCTGGCAGCAGATGAGGGACCAGGGCCCCAGGAAGAGGTGGGCAGAGTTTTCAGAGTGGGGCCTTGAGGAGGCCATTGCAGCACACTCTGGGGCTGGGAGCAGGTCCCTGAACCATTCCCCTCAAGGTTACCTGCTCAGATCTGGACCTTGCTGCTATTAAACAAAAGCCAAAGGCTCAGTGAAGCCAGCTGGTGATCATCACACGGATCCTGGCGGGTAGGTATTGTCACAGCTCTGAGCCCTGGGCAGCGTCCAGCAGCAGGTAAGGCTCGAGGGGGCTCTGGGGAAGGCCTCTGATCCTTGGAGGGGGCCTCTTCTCCTCTGGGGTGTGTTAGTGGGGCATGAGGGACACCTGGCTGGCTGTGCTGCATCCCCACTGCTGAGCTCCCACAAGGACAGCCAAGTGCTAAACTTGTCCACAGCCTTGGAAAAGGCAGAAGCCAGCCCGGATCAAATTTGGGAGCTTCTGTCTTTGTGCAGTTCAAGCGAAAACAAAGCTAATCTGACACACAGGGCCCCCTCTCCACCCCACAGAGCCCAGCCCATTGCAAATCTCTTCCTGCACAGTCTTCTGCATGGCAGGAGTAATTTCTAACACTGGTCTTGCTGTGAAATCTTCAGCACATCTCCTCTCCTTGTATTTCCACTTGACAGCAAACCGAGAAACTGCGTTTGTCCATGCCATCAGCTCCGCGGGCGTCATGTACACGCTCACCCGGAACTGCAGCCTGGGGGACTTTGACAACTGTGGCTGCGACGACTCCCGCAATGGGCAGCTGGGTAAGGAGAGCTGAGCCATGTCTCCCTCTCACGTCCCAGGCAGAAGGAGACAGCTCCCCACCTCTCCTCCATCAGGGCCTGCAGAAACAGCTCCTCTTCCCAGTCCCCGTGCCTGGAAATAATGCCCAGAGCAGAGTTTTGCCTGGCTCAAACAATGGCAGCTCAGTGGAAGCTAACAGCGCCACGTGCAATTCACACCAGCTGATGCCGAGCCCTTGATGTTTTTCATTGCTTTCTAAATGAGCAGGAAAGTCGAAGGGGGTTGCAGCTTCCCTGGTTCAAATCTAGGGCAACTATTTTAAGCTGCTGGAGGGAATGACTGTTGTACAGGCAGAGGGGAGGATCTGACGCCATGCATCTAAACAGCAGGTCTGGTTAGAGCAGTGCTGGTCAGGGACCATGGGACTCCCAAGGCCTGCAAGGGCCAGGGTGGCCCCAGAGCAGAATTACCGGAAGGGAAAGCAGGGCAGCATTCATAAGCCCCTCCAGCATCTGTCAGCGTGGCAGGCATCTGGGCACATAGCCTGCACCCTGCTCCTCTCACGGTGGTACCCAGGCTCGCAGCCACTAAATACTCCTGGGGTGTGTGTGTGTGTGTGTGTGTGTGTGAGCCCCAGGCTGTGCTGCTTCAGCTCTCCACTCAGCTTCCACAGAAAACACTGACGTTTGGTCTTTTGTTTTAAATGGGAAAGGGCCAAATTTCTAATCATCAAAATCTTTTAAAAGCCATTCCCCACACAGACACACTGGGCAGTCAGTATGTGTCAGTTTATGACAAACTTCTCTAGAGTGTCCGGTATGTAGTAATAATAGTTTTTAAAACAGCCACTGCTGCTTAGGTGTCCTGGGCATGGGGTAGCCCATCTCTAGCAGAGCAAGACTTTTGGCCAATGACACACCAAATTTTATCTTCTCTGGAAAACTAATTTAGTCATGCTGCATGCACTTCTTTTCCCCAAAACATATCTGTTTTTCATGAAAATTTTCCATTGTGAACTTAAGACCTTGGAAGGCAAAGGAAACTTTTGGGCTTGTCCAAAACAGTGTGATTCAATCCTAAATGCTGTTGCACTAAATGGAAGTTGGTGGAAGGTTTCCATTCTCCCTTTGGTTCCAGCTCTTGATTTGACCTTTGTCATCTGCAGCAATTACCAGCCTCCCGTGAGGCACCCCTGCCTTTCCCTGGGAGAGGGCAGAGCAATGCTCTGGGGAAGTCCAGGCAAGAGCCTTCCAAGACAGGCACAAGGCCATTAAAACACAAGTCCCAAGATGTACCACCAAGGCATGTTAGGGTCAGAATGTTCCAGATTTCAAACCTTCACACAGAATTTGGCATTTCTCTCTAGAAGGAGAAGCAGCAAACCATATGACACATTTCCAGTTAGCCGAGCTAAGTTATTGAGCTCCCATGTGCTAGGAGAAGTACCTTCCACATCTTGCCATGCAGTTTCCCAGTTCAGTGCTGACTCCTTTGTTTCTTTATGATAACTGGAAAATCAGACCCTTCTGAGATACCAAACATTGTCCCAGGATTCCAGGTGTACCAGAAAGAGGGCCTCCCTGATACGTGTGTGCCAGGCTTTCGTTGTTTCCCGGCAGAGGAGAATCTGTTCCCTCTGATCAGAGTGCCTCCACCAGGTTGCTAATCCACGGTAGCAGGTTGCTGTCCCTGTGAGTCAGGCTGAACCAGCTCAGGTCGGGGTTTGAGGGAAGGTCATTAAAGACCCAAAGCCTTATCTATATGGCTACTAATGCACGATAAATACTAATGCATGCATCTCCTTCTCTGGAGACATTCAAAACCTGCCTGGACATGATCCTGTGCAACCTGCTCTAGGAGAACCTGCTTTAGGAGGGGGTCGGACTAGATCTTCAGAGGTCTTTTCCAGCCCTGACCAGTCTGTGATTCTGTGATAATTCTGAATCCTGCTCTATAGAAAGCCTGGAAATCCCTGTTTGTCACTTCAGACACGTTCTTCCCTACCTGCCTGAGCCACTCACTGCCCAGACCTCAACAGTAACGGCATGAGCCCAAGCCGGGGGCAGCAGGGGATACTGCCAGGCAAAAGGCTGGGTTTGCCCCACACGTTCCGAGACCCTTTCTTGTCCCCAGAGCCACAAGCCAGGCAGGCATGGGGCTGATTCTCTGACAGCACACATCTCATCTCCTTTCCTAGGGGGGCAAGGCTGGCTGTGGGGAGGCTGCAGCGACAACGTGGGCTTTGGGGAAGCCATTTCCAAGCAGTTTGTGGATGCCCTGGAGACTGGACAAGATGCCAGAGCTGCTATGAACCTGCATAACAACGAGGCGGGTAGAAAGGTGAGCCCCTCTCTCCCTCCAGACCTGGCAGCGCATGCCATGTTGGCTCTGGCTGTTCGCTGTGGAGAGTCACAACTTGCTGTGGCTAAAAAAAAGAAACGAGAAACGACTGCCTCACTGAGGAGGGGGCGGCAGCAGTGCTGACACGATCGGTGGTGGTTGTTCCAAAGTAGCAAACCTCCCGCGACTGCGCTGTTAGTGGCTTCCCGCTGTTCCCTGTCTCCCAGTCAAGGGGCAGTACCCTGGGGAAGCAAATTTGCGAGCTTTAAGCCCACAGCCCCCGGCAGGAGCGCTGCACAGGCAGGGCTGATGGCAGACCCTTCTGCAGGCCTGGAGCAGTGTTTCTCCGTGCACTGCAGCACAGAGGTGACTCCTCTGGGCTTTCTCCTGTACCCCCCTCCCTCTCTCTCCTCACCCTGTAGGCTGTGAAAGGGACCATGAAGCGAACCTGCAAATGCCACGGCGTATCAGGGAGCTGCACCACCCAGACCTGCTGGCTGCAGCTGCCCGAGTTCCGGGAGGTGGGTGCTTACCTCAAGGAGAGGTACCACAAAGCCCTGAAGGTGGACTTGCTGCAGGGGGCAGGGAACAGTGCTGCCAGCCGGGGAGCCATTGCCGAGACCTTCAGCTCCATCTCCAAGAAGGAGCTGGTCCATTTAGAAGACTCTCCTGACTACTGCCTGGAGAACAAGACGCTGGGGCTGCTGGGCACGGAAGGCAGGGAGTGTCTGAAGAGGGGCAAGGCACTCAGCAAGTGGGAGAAGCGGAGCTGCCGGCGGCTGTGTGGGGACTGCGGGCTGGCAGTGGAGGAGAGGCGAGCCGAGATGGTGTCCAGCTGCAACTGCAAGTTCCACTGGTGCTGTGCCGTGCGGTGTGAGCAGTGCCGCAAAAGGGTCACCAAGTATTTCTGCGTCCGCAAGGAGAAGCGGGAGCGGAGCAGGGGTGCTGGGGCCAGCCGCAAGCTCAAGAGAAAGCTCTAACTTGATTCTACTCTTCCATGGTTCGTTCTGCCCCTCTCCTCCCCTGCCCTCCCCACCAGCCCCCAGCACCACTTCCCTTTGGCTTAGTTTTAATCTCATTCCCAACGCCACCTTGCTGGGGCTCAGGCAAGGTGAAGAGCTGGCACGAGCCCCTGGGCCTTGACATACAGGGCACTTCCCATCAGTGCATGGGTGATAACTTCTGGGAAGAGCCTCAGGTGTTGGCAAAGCAAGACGAGATTTGGTCTCTTCGATTCAGAGTCACTCTGTCCAGCAGCTATGGTTTTACCACTGCAAACACCGGCGGTCTCAGTGGTTCCTGCTCCTTTGAGCTCGTCTGTTCCCCAAACGAGCACCTGCTCTGGGCTTTTGAGTAAGTGAGATCAACACTTAGGAAAACACAGGGAAGCTGAGATAGCACCACCAGAGCTTGGCAACTCAGCAACTTCAGAAAGAGAAGAGGCTTCTTAAAAAAAGAGAGGCACTAGAATAAAGTTGTTACTGCATTTATTAAGCCCTGTGCTGTGAGGGAATAGAAAAGGCACACAACTCCTTCCCACAGCCAGCCAGCCTCTGGGAGGCCCGCAGCATTACCGCCCATCCCTTGGCAGCTTTACTAAGCTCTCCAGGCCTTTACTTTCCCCGCATTTGAGATGGCAGCAGCAAAATTGACACTGCTACTTGACCGGTTCATTAAACAGCTGTCCAAAAGAGGAGTCCCATCACTTGCTTTTTACATGCTTTCTCTGTAACGCCCAAGCCTCCAGGTCTGGTCTCCCCAGCATCCCTGCCAAAGCCCTTGCCTGATGCCACAAAGATGCTTTCACACTCCTCCAGTCCCTCTTCCCTCCCGAATCTCTCCCAGAGAGGAGCTGCCAGCTGAGCCCATTCCCCACCTCCTGCTGTACTTGCCAAGCACTCGTAACCTGTCAGCTAACTAACTAAATACTTCCCCCTAGTCTGAGAAAATAATGTCAGTTACTATTTAATGGTGTTGTAAATAGGAAAGTGAAGCACTTTGAAGTTTAATTTATTGCACAGTTACTGTGATGTATACGTAACAGTTTTTCCTCTACCGCTTGTTGTATATATTCTATAAGCTAAACAAGCAGCAGGAAGGTTTTGTTGATACATCTCCATTCCCTCACCATGGCTGGGGTAGGGAGGGAAGAAGCTGTCAGCTGCAGGACCTGGGGAAGGTCACCGCACATCACAGTGACATCCCCAGGCTGTGAGGTTATCGTCTGCTTTGCTGTTTGAAGTGTCCTTTGGCCAGATGAGAAGCCAGCAGAGCTAAGTTACTGGCTATTAGACCTATCTTGTAGCCAATATTTGTAAACCAATAGCCAATGCAATAAACCAGTAGCCAAGTGCTTGCAAAATGCTGTTGTGTCTGAGTAGTTGGGTGTTTTTTTTCATCCAGCCACATGTGTGGATGTGTGTAGTTAGTTCTGGAGACTAAAACCCAGCTGCTTACCTGCCTGTTTAGCCTAACAAGAGGTGACCAGTTCCCTCCACACAGCACCACCGCAGTTCCTACCAGGAGGGGAAAGGGCTGGCTCTCTCTTTGAGCTTGCTTGAGGCTGCATCCAACTGCAATGCAGCTGCCAGGAGGAAAGCGGGCGGGAGGGGGCAGACGGGGCCCAGTTGCCCACTTCAGAGATGGTACATTAAAGCTGCTCCACAGTCTGTATGTTTCTCTTGGTTATCAGATACCACCTCAATCTCAGGGCTACTTCATTGGGGGTGGGAAGTTGGACCCAGGGCAAGGTGGGGTCTCAGCAGAGCAAGAGCATTCATGTCAAGCAAGAATCTGGCCCTTCAAAAATGGCAAGAAAATATCTTGGCCCATTCTCAGGGAAACCTGAAACACTTCCACTTCACACACAAACCACCAGCTGATTCCACAAAGGTCCGTATTACTACAGTGACCCTTCCCTCTGTCTCCCTTGCGTCTCCGTCAGCCGTTCCTCCATCTCCCTGTAGTGAGAACACATCCCTGCACAGGAATTGACAAGATGGTAAGAACCTCTTGCCCAGCAGCAGGAGCTCCAGCACGGGCTGCTTGAGGGCCACTGCAAGGCGGAGAGGACAGCTTCTACCTCCTCATCCCTCTGTGCCCCCCGAGTCCACAGCCAGCTGGAAGCATAAGAGAAGATGCGGAGGCTGTTTCCCATTTCGGCCCGTTGCCCAGCACATGGCAAGCTGCATTCCCCTGTCCTGGCCCTGTGGCTGAAATTGCGGCCCCATGGCACAGCCCGGGATGTGCCCACCGGGGCACAGTGATGCCTGTTGGTGATGGGCACATGTGGGGAGCACTGCGGGTGCAAGCCCATCACCGCGTGCTTCTTTCCTCTGGAGAAAATGGCGACCAGGCAGCTGCAAAATGTGCTGACCTCAGCAGCGGGTCGGGGCTGGAGGGTCCCCCCTCCCTGGCGCACTGAGCTCTCAGCCGCAAGGGCCCTGCTGCCATTGTGCGGCAGGATTGGATGCTTCCATGTATTCATTTCTATTTAATGAAGGCGCATTCCTCAGAGGAGAAATATTTACATTCAGCTTCCCAGGTGGTCACCTTCGCCCAGATGACACACAAACAGGCAGCCCCCCGCTCCCTTTTCCAATCCAAACCTCTTTAGAGGGCTCAGCGAGGAGGGGAGGGAGGGGAGGGGGGCTGCTGGGGAAGCAGAATAGAGAAGGGAACAAAATGCTAATAAATCAGCCAGCCAGCCCTTATCCCCTCCCCTCTGTGGAGTCAATGGAAAGTGTCATTTCACATGCTAATCCCCCTCCACTCTCTTCACAACACCTTTTCCGAAAAGTGTTTGGGAAAAGTCCTTGTGGCCCGTTTACAGCTCCCTGCCGCTTCGGATTCCTTCTTGTCTAAGGCCGCGGCCCCGTGTGGGTCTCTCCCTCCAGCAGGGCTCCTTACAAAAAAAAATCTCAACAAAGACTTTGGAGTTCATCAGCCTCCCACTGAAATTCACAGCTGCTGAACAAACTAATCCCCTCTCTTGGTCTTTCTTCCTTTCAATGGGTTCTTGGCTTCAAAGACACTTTGGGAAAGGACTTTGTGGGGACTCACACTGCTCCCTCAATAGAAGTTAGTGCAAGCATTATCTTCAGAGCAAGTGGCTTTACAAACAAATACTGCCTAACAATCTCTGCCCCTCCAGCTCCCCCAAACACACAGAAGCCTAGCCTGCAGACATGATGTTATCTGCAACAGGATTAAAGCTCTGTTCTCTGTGCCCGGGGACCCTTTCCTATCACACCCCAATTCTTTGTCAACCCAAAGGCCTTCTCACCCAGCAGAAAACGCTTTCTCTGCCGAGTGCTGCAGGGATGCTGTAGTAGCATGTGCCCACGCAGGAAGCAGCAACACTGAGGAGCCGCTGTCCATAAACCAGCGGCTGTTACTGGCCAGCAGAGACAGTGCTGTAAGTGCAGGAGCACGGGGCTTGAGAGGACAGGTACTGCACCAGGGCCACAGACACAGGGCTTCCACCACAAGCCTCTCAGAGTCCCTCGCATGGGTCACCCCACTTCCCCCTGCCTGGTCTCCCTACCAAGAGTTTTCGGGACAGCGCTCTCGCTGGGGAAAACCTGAAGAAAACTGAGCAACAGTGGGACAAAGGGGCAAGCAGGAAGGACTGGCAGCACAGGCTGGATAAATAGCTGGTCTCTGCCTGAGTCCATAGGCAGCAGAAGCTGTGTGTGCTGGAGGGAACTAAAGTCAAATGCACCTGAGAAGTACATGGAAAAATCCGTACTTACTTCAGTGGTACAAGCAGCCCGAGTTAAAGAAAGAGAAGGGCTGGACTACACAGGGTACTCCAACTGGACCCAGAAAGGCAGAATCTAAGAAATACCAGGCTTGTTAAATGATCTCAGAAAGCTAGGACTTTCCTTATATGCTCATTAAGCAGCAAACGTGTGCCTCCAGGGCTACCTGCTCACCTGTATAGCATCAGAAGGGTTTATAACACAAGTACTGCCCTTGAAAATCAGCTTGCACCTTCCTGATGGGGGACAGCTGGGAGGCCAGACTGGTTGCTAACTGCTCCCAGACTGGGCTGCAAAAGCTCGGCAAGACTCCTTTGCACTTGGCATTTGCCTCTGCCAGCAGCAGATGTGACAAAGGCTGGTTTTCCCTGAATGTGTGTGCTGTGTCCTTAACACCCCAGAACTCTCATAAACCCTGGTCCCTTCTCAGCAATGGCCCCTTCAGATCTTCCCCATCCAAACAATTTTTCTCAACCTTTACTTCCTCCCAAGTCCTCCACCCACAAGCCAGGTAATAGTCCTGCATATTTCAGAGTCTCCCACACACTGACTGGCTGGCCTATACGGACATACTAGCTAACTGCCAGCAACAAGAAAACCAAAAACTTTTTGAGATTACATCAGTTGTTTTGCAGAAGCTAGTTTGATTCCCTCCCAATTTTATCTCAGTACTGATATTTCACTTTAGCCTCTTCACCTCCTTAAAAGCTTGAATGAAATCAGCCAACAGATTCAGAAGTTGTTAGCTAATGGTAAGAGCTGGCAATTCAGTGGTACAAATCTGATTTCCACACAGGTCAGACCCTCAGCCTGTCTGCAGTGGCATGGCTTCAGTGGTGTAACATCTCATCAAAGGCTCTCTCTTTACTTACTGACACACTGGCAACTCCAGATGTCAAGTGTAAAAAAACCCAGCACTGCTGAGACTCCCCAAGAGAACCTCAGCCATCCTGGGCACCTTCTTGTGTCTGACGCAGAGGAACAGTCACAACTGAGGCAGGTGATCTGAAGAAGATCGGTTCTCTTGACCCTGCAAGCCTTAGGGCGCAGGTACAGCTTGGGGTCACACCACACCAGGAAGGCTGCTGCCCATGGCAGCAGAGCCCAGAACTTGGTTTGCTCCATGCTGTTCTCAACTGACCCTTCACCAAAGCTGAGAACTCAGCTCGCAGTGGGTGGCCCTGCAGACTGAGGGAAGTCCCCTGTAGCCAGAGGTGACAAGCCTATGAAAAAAAGCTAGCAGCATCACAAACCACAGCTTTTATTTCACGGTTCTGTGATCTCTCAGTGCATCAAACCACAGCAATAGAAACAACACAGCAGCAACAAGGAGGCACTTTGACCTGGAAAGGACAGAATGAGACATGTCCACTCCCTTCCTTCGCTGATTCTCCTCCCTCCTAAGTTTCATGGTAGAGCAGGCTGACTCGTGTGAGTCGCTGAACCACAGGCCCACAATGGCATCATCAGTCAAGCAGCAAGCAGAGGCAGCAGGGGCTGGCTGCAGCCAAATGTTGGGAAGAAGCCTTGCTCCCCGCTAGGGCCAAACAATTACGTTGCCAGGTTAGCATGAAAAAGGGTGAAAGACAGGAAGGCAAGGAGGGTGGAAGAGAAGGGAAGACACACACACAGAGATACGCCCTAAAATCCCACCTGCCCTTCCAGAATTCTTTCCCAGGACAGATATACTTCATTTGTCTATTTTACCCCAGAGGAAATGCCAGTGATGAAAAGCCTCCACACAGCCATATCCTCGAGACCTAAAAGCATCACCTCCTGCAGCATATCTCTACCACCGTAGTGCCAAGGGGCCTTTCAGAACCACCTTGGCATGTATTATTACTGCAGGCAGAATGAATGCACTACACTTGGAACAATGAGCTGTCTCCCCCTGCTCAAGTCTGGGCTGGTCAGAGCAGCCAGAGGGGATTCTTTATGAGACCTGAACAATCCCTGCTGCTCTTGAAGCCCCTAGATAGTCTGGAAAGCCCGATGTAGGAAGCCTTTAGATAACACCAGTGGGTAAAAACCCAACTGTGCTAACAAAAAGGAAGTGAAAAAGGCCAGGAGCCAGAGAGGGCAACTTTGGGCTAAAAGTTAGCCCAAAACCAGGATGCAACTGGCTTTGAGGAGGAGCACACTGAGCAACCCAACCTGCTAGCACTCCTGAAAGGGAGAGTCCCAGGAGCTGGAAGGGGGAATCAGCCCTGGGCCTGAAACATAAAGGGCTGAAGCCTGCAGCTTATGAGGGAAAAGATACAACGGGACAGAGGGTAAACAGGAGACTTGACTATGAAGAGAGGGCTGGGTGAAGAAAGAGAGAAAACCAAAACTAGCCCAGAGCAGGCTGGTAGTTAGCCCTAGTTGTAGCAGGATATGGGTGCAGGTGGGTGAGAGGGTGAGTTAAAGATGAGAATGAAGAGAAAGGAGGAACAAGAAGAGAGATCTTCACTGCAGCCCAGCAGAGCAGGGACACCCCAGCTTGGCTCCCTGCCGTCACTCAGACAGTTTACACTGCACCAGGGAATAGAGCCCGAGGCCCTTCTGTCTGGGGGCACTGCAGGTGCCAGCCCTGCTTGTCTCCTAGAAAAAGCAATGTCAGCCTGGGAGGGAAGGAGTTTCCCCTTTGTGCCAGGGATATAGGGAAGAGGCAGGATCTCTGTGCAACCTGGATAGCCTGAAATTGAGATCCCTTGGGCTGGGAAGCAGCCTCAGACTAGTAAGAAAGGAGAGAGAGAAAGAACAGTCTCCAGGAGTCCTGGGCACCAGTGGGCTGTCCGAGGAGCGGATGGGGCCAGGCACACTGGCCCAGCACGGTCCCAGGCACTGGCACAGACTTATTTCTCCAGTCAGAGGGAGAGTCCACAACCTGCAGCACATCAACAGCTGAGGGAGTCCACCAGCTCTCAGTGCGCCCTGTTCCAGCTACTCCACACTTCACACATTTAGCTTGCCAGCAATGGTCATGAGGACTTTCAGGATGGGCATGAAACCAGACACCTCACTGAAACTGCTGCTGCTCACCACTTGGGTGTGAACCAGGAGACCCTGTTGGTAGTTTCTAGCCTCAACGCAGCGGGCAATTTCATGGAGACCCATGAGGATGGCTGGAGAGAGCTGTGGGGAGGGAGCAGAAATGAGTCAGCATGCTCAGCACTGTAACACAGGCCCCCCTCCTTTCCTCCACTCCCTTCCCTCCCATTCTCTACCTCATCCTCACCAAACAGCACCTACACAGTCAAGCCCTGGCAGGAAGGATAGCTTGCCTCTTCCTTTGGTTTCCCAGCCTACAACAAATGTTAATTTAATACCCAGGCTGGGTTACAGTGAATGCAAGTCCTAAGTAACAACATTTCAGCACTACTTGAATATCTGATGTGTTTGATGCCATAGGTCCATCTAGCACAGATTCCTGTCTCTGTTCAGGCCTAATATGGACACAGAGAAAGCATGTATGTTAAAAGGATTCTTCCTTTGAAAGCTATCCCTCCAGCAACTGGAATCAGCAGCTTCAGAGTTTTCTAACCCAGAGGCTACACCAGGTTCACACTTCACTACCCCCAGTTGCCCCTTCCCATCTGGAACCGGTCTATATGTCAGTATACCTCCTGCAGGTAAAAGCACCCTGCAAATACCTCCCTAGCTTCTCCTTACACTATGTCTGTGCCAAGTGTAAGGAAGAAGAGATAAGGCTTGGATTCAAGATGCGTTATCAGGTTTTGGCACTCCCCTAGCTTTCTCAAGAGGATATGCGCTGGTAACACTGGGATGGACACCAAGGCCCACAACCCAGTGCAAAGATGGGATCAGGAACCCGGCTGGACCACAGGGAATGGTGGCATCTACTTACCGCCTGCTCACGGAGCTTCTCATACAGGCACTCCAGACGCTGCAATGCATCCTCCAGCTTCCTTCGGGTTTTCTGAAGTGAAACAGGTATTGCTAGCTCTGCCAGAGCTTCAAAGCCACCTCTCCCAGAACTAAGCTGTTCTTGCTCAGTCCGTCCCCATCTCTGTTCTTCCCACAGCACCTTACAATTCAGCTGCATCTCAGCCCCTGCCAACCAGGGACTGTGAGACGAGCCAGCCATGCCCTCACCGTGCACAAATACATGCAGGCATTCTCTCCCCAACACAGGAAGCTGGATTTGCCCCTCTTCCCATCTCCCAGCCTAGGCGTTCCTCCCTTCTGCCAGTGCTTGCAGACCACAGGACAGAGTGACTACTTCCAAAGCTTGACAAACACCCACTAGTTGGAGGCAGCCTCACCCTGACTGCCCTAAGCAACAACTTCCTCCTGGTCTCCTTGAAGAAAAGAGAAAATATCCTTCCCACTCTAGGTAAGCACCAAGGGCCCAAGTACTGAAGCTCTGGTGGGGCTGACTCCATTAACGCTACCTTAGGTAACCCACTCACAGGTAAATCATACCATGGACAGGAATGCCTCGCTCTGGGAAACACTGAGACACACGTGGCAGCCTTAGGAGCTCAGATGCACTGCTTTGCTGTACCAACCCAGCTATTCAAACTCCACGTTAAGCTGAGTGCTTAAGCCCAACCCAACAATCCTTTCTCTGTCCAAAGAGGTAACCTTTAGGTCATTCTCGCAGCAATTGCTACACTGCACTCTCAGAAAGCACACAGCCAACATGCCGAAGCTGCTGCCACACACAAATTGTCTGACTCTGGGACAGCAGTTTGGGCTCAGTGTTCATCCCAACACCCAGTAAGCAGAGGTATTCCAAAAAGCTTCATCGTGCCCCCAAGCTCTGGGAAGACTTAGCAACTTCACACAATGCTGCAAGCACTGCTTTTCTGCTTCCAGACAGTCTGGCCTGATACATTCGTGCAACGTGACATGTATACAAACAGCCTTCCAGGAACCAGCGTGGAGAAATTACAGTGACTTGGACACAAAGATTGTCTGGCCTTCTTTCTAGCCAGGATAGCTCAGCTCTTCCCCCCAAGTTCTGAGGATAGCTGGTAATACTAGCTCCGTAGGAACTACCTACAGATCAAGCTGGTGAAAAATGAAGTTGAATTAGTTGGGTCATTCCTTCTACTTTCCTCAGAGAAAAGAGCCAGGACAGAACCATTGCTCCAGAAAAGCAACAAGAAGCAGCAGATAAATGCTAGAGAATGCATCTCAGCTCCCAAGAGATGAACAAGCTTATGGCCTAAAGGAAGGAGGCAGAGAGATATTAACTTGATTATAGGGACAAGACTCTTCCTCTCTTTTCCCAGCCAAAAGAAGGAAGCACCAGTCAAACATCTATGAGGGCAAAGAAGCCAAAGATCAGAGAAGGGAGGACTTACTGGATCAGTGGCAACGGCAGAGCAGCGTCGCACCAACCCTTCAAATGTGGCCTTCAGAGCCTGGTGCTCAGGGGGCACCTCTTTCCTCTCAACCCTCTCCACGGGTAGCTGGTGATACTGAGAAGAGAGAGAAGCAGCTGAATGAAACAGGAGCATGAAAGGCTGGAGCAGGTAGATACCCCTCCTGCACTATGAACAGAAAGCATTTTACCCCTTTGCAAATCCAGAGAATACCTGGAAGCACAGAGTTAGATTATCATCTTCAGACTGTGGTATAGCTTCAGGCCTCTGCGGATTCTCAACTCCAAAAACAGGCTGACAGCCTGCCTGGCCTCCCTCCCTCGCTCCCAGCTGTGCCCAGGTGTCATTTCCACCCTGGCAATTCCTCTAACACTCAGGCAGGGATGTCTTATAAGGGCTAGGGAGCAACACAAGCCCTGCAGCTGCCAACTAATAAGAATCTCAAAAGCTGAGTTGCTTTTCTACTTGACAGGGACTTGGTGGCTGGGGAACACCCCACTTTCCATGGGTACCTGCACGCTGCCTTCCTTTGGTGCTCCAGGGGGTGACTGGCCAGACTCTTGCAACCTGGACAGCTGAGGATGGATCCCTTGGGGCTCAGCGGGCAGGCTCATTACTGGAGCCGTGATGGGGGCTGGAGGAGTAAATTTCTCAGGCAACTGTCAGCAAAAAGAAAAGAAAAGAAAAAGAAGTATCAAGAAAACTAAGTCCAAGGAAGAAGGGTTCATTACACTCTCTGCAGTCAAATTCAGCTTCCTTTCTAATTTGTAGAGTGCCCAGTTCTCAAGGTGATGTGCAACACATCCCTGTTCTTTCAGCTCCCTGACTCAGAGGGGGGGCCTTTCCTCTTGCATCCTAGATGAACAGTCAAAGCGACAGCAAGAAAAGTCCTCTGGAATTGCTCAATCAAACAGATCCGATGCCCCTGAAAGCACTAGTCCTCAGAAAGCTGCCTTGGCTCTGCGACGGCACGAGTCCTGAATGTAGAGATTAGCAGCAGTAAAGTGTCCAACAGAGCAAGTGTTGGGGAAAATCCCACAACATGGGGGGAGAATCCTCTTGCAAACACTTCATCATGCCCCTGCTAAGCCAGAGAGTCAGGACAGATTCACTCCGACGGGGCGAGATCAAAAGGAGATGGCTTTAACAAGAGGCTAATCCTGTTGTAGTGAGCACAGCCTGAAGCAGGTTCCCAGCTATGCTGCCAGAAAAAGGGCGAGAAGTCTGTTCCAAGATAAAGAAGAGGAGTGGGGGGTGGGAATGGTGCCAAAGAAGCTTCTTGTCACACCTGCCAGCAGGCAGTAGTGGCAGAAACGGGGTACTGAGAGCATTTGCTGCAAAAAAGCTCAGTTCACGGGTCCTCCAGTACAATCACTACAAGGCAGAGAGCAGCAGGGCAGGGCCAACACGGCAGGCAGCTCACAGCTACACCAGTCCCAACGTATTTCAGCAGAAGCGGCGCCTTATCAGTTGGTATCAGCATCTGAGGAAAATGACCGTGGAACTCACTGTGCTGAGGGGAAATGCTGCCCCCAGCTGTCAGGTGTGAAGTGAGCACCATCTCCCCAGCCACTACAAAAAAAGTTGTGGGCAAGGGGGTAAGAGTCATTCCATATTTCCAGCAACAAGTGACTGTACTCAGCCTGCAAGTACTGACAGAGGATTCAGCATCAGGGATTATAAACATGTTAAAACACAGCTACACCACCCGCCCCCCCCCCTCGAACAGCACGTGGGTTTGGAAGGCAGAGGGTCAAGACGGCTTAGACTCCAGCCCAGGCTATGCATGTAATGCAGAAGTAGACAGAACAACATAGAATGAGACCTGCTGAGTGTGACAGGGAGCATTTATAGGAAAGTATTTGTTGCGTGGAGCTCCCTGGCTAATTGCAGCTGACATACATTGCCGCTGAAAGCTTACCTTCTTCTTTTGAAGGCCACCTCTTATAGCAGAGGGATCAGTCCAAGATTCCTGAGCTGCTAGAAGAGACAAGACCCAAATGTCAGACTTTGAGAAGGTGGCCATAGCAACAATTCATAGTCACTTGCATGGCTTGGAACTCCCCTCAACAAAAGGGCCCATGGCTCCAATTCCCCCATCATCCAGTTCCCACGTTCAGACCATTTCAACCAAGGAATTTCAGGCCCAGCTCACATGCGCAAGAACTGGTCTTACTTCCCTTTCCCTTTCTTAATTACATTCATGCACAGGTTTCATGAAGCGATATCCAATCAGATTGAACTGGCACACACCCACTTCCCCATCCCCAAAAGCTTTTTTGCAACTACCTGAAGCCTTCCGCATTCTGCACAGGCTGCAGAATTCAACCTCAGGGTCAGGCCTGAACCTTGGTTGGGACCTGCATGAGCGTGCACATCAGGGTTCAGAGAATTCCTGGGGTTCCCCAAACATAAGGGCTATGTTATGGGTGAGAGAGGACTTCTCACCAGCACTCACATGAGTGCCTCATGGTGGCAGTCCACAGCAGTGCAGAGTACTGTGATAAAGGGGGGAAAAGTTTGACGTGCGTTGACATTTTCCCTTTCCAAAATAATGTTCAGAAACAATGCCTAGCAAATTTTGCCGGCTTCTCAACTAAAAGGGAATAGACAACCAGCAAATGCCTTGGGAGCAAAGGGGCGTCTCATCAGATGCTTTTGAGGTATCTAGCCTCTAACCTCACTCCAGGTAATTAAAAAAATCCATCAGACAACATGATATCAAAAGACTTGTGACCACACTTCATTCTGTGAAGGTCAAATTCCAACTACTTTGTCTGCTGTTGTTCTGTAAGGGTACCTGCATCTCTAGACAAACCCCCAGTATTAATAACCTCAGGCCCATGAGACAGGAATAATCTGTGAGAAAGCGGCACAATTCTATGCGTCAATATCAGAGTTGCTGGAGCTCAGTGCCACACTTAATGAGCAACTGATCCTGAACTGAGCTTTAAAAATCACAGGGGAAAGATGCAAAAGGTGCTTCATTACTTTAATTACCTTTATTATTAAAATTCTGGCAGCTTCTTTTTGCCCTCCCTTTTCCCATGATTTCAAGACTCACTCTCTGATGAGTTTGGATCAGTAGTTTAATTAAGTTGGCACTTACTTCTAGCTTGGGGATTCTGTGCCCTAGAACTCTGCTGGCCCCCACTGAGCCTGTGGCCTAGCAGTCCCTGGCACCATTCCAACCCAGTGGCACTTTGAATCCTCACAGGAAACTGCTATTTAAATTATAGCCTTTAAGCCAGGCACTTAATCATCAGACCTGAGACAGCAGGACCCTGCTCCATTTTGCTGGGATGAAACTCTATCTTGCCTATGCTACTTGTGAACCAGGATTTCTCGCCAGCCCTGAAAGGAGTACGCCACAGCCGTCTCTAGCAATGCCTGTGCTAGAAAAAAACAGATCATCACAGGCTGGGGTCAGGAATTATCCCAGCCAGAAAGGAGATCAGCCAACATGTTGCTGTCCTTCATCCTGTCCCTGACGCTTCCCACAAGTGTGGGATTTCTGCAAGTGGAGATCTCTCTCCATTGCACTAATGAGAATGTGTTCCTGAGCTGTTCCAATCACGCTCAGGAATTTCCAAAGCAAATGTGGCCAGTGAGATTGAATGGTCATACAGTCCCTTTCCAGGCTAAAGAAAAGTACCCATCAAAACAAAAACAACAGTAGTAGGCAAGAACTTAATGAAGCCTGTTTGCACTTCTGATCTGGGCGTGCCTTATGCTGCCATGAAAACTGCAGGTAAATGCTGCCAGGAGAAGTGAACTTCCGAGCAGCAAATTCCCACAGGGCATCTTCAGCCTGACAAAGCGCTTGAAATCCTTGCTATGGAATCATATGAAAACACTGGGGTCTTTTGTTTCTCTGCTGAAAGGATAACTCCCTTTCTAGAGTCCCACTCCACACAGCAAGGCTTGCTTGGGTACCGAGTACTCCGATTTCCTGAATAAAGCTGAGACTCCCTAGATAATCTTTTGTGCCTGGCAGATGGTCTTTGGTGCAGCAGCCACTGTGCAGAGACAGTCCACTAAGACACTGAGCCTTAGCCCACTGACAACAGACTGGAAGATACCTACTCTCCATCATCAATAAATCCCAAGGACAGAAACCAGCACAAAGCATCAGTCAGAAAACCTCCAAGTTCCAAATTCTCCCCAGCAGATGGACTGAGATTCACAGCCAAACCTTGCCCTGTAACTAAAAGCAAAAGGGCTTTCCAGTTCCCCTTGAAACAGAGCCCCCAGATACTGCTCAGGAAGCTCTACACCACTGCTCATTCTGGGATCCACCTCTTCCAAACCACCTGGGGAAAGCATAAGCACAAATAAAGCCACGCATAAGGCTGGGAGTGTAACAGGGAGAAAACAAGGGATGAGTTACAACCACTGGCCTGTTCCTTACCTAGAGAACCAAGAAAGGAAAAGGGGCTCCTTCCCTGTCCTGCTGGCCCAGCAACTGCCTGAAGAACACAGAGACTGAGAATGCTCTAATTCCTCCACAACTGGATGAAAGTATAGAAGGAAGAAGCTGGAGTCCCTGCTTTCTGTATCCAAACTCATCAGTAAGTAAGAGCGCAGCACTTCCATTTCACTTCCAATATCCCCAGCTGTCTCTCAGTAGTTCTCAGGACAAGTATGTCCACTACCCCAGCTGTATAGCTCCCCAGGCATGCAAGGAAACAACAAATAGCAATAAGCATGCATACACAGTAAAACATGCGCACATCCCCCACATCTCACTGCAAGCAGCAACACTGTCTCCCCCACAGATCTGGGGGCTTCTCCGGATACTACCTGCATGATTCCCGTGGGGATCTAGCCAGGGGAAGAAACCTGAAAATCAAGGCAGGGTGGAAGTGTCACCATCACCAACAGCTTTTACTCAGTGAGCAATTCCCTGGACTACTATCCCTGACAGCTTTTGAGAAGGAATTTCTCCAGCTGTAGCTTAAAGCCTTTGTGTGGTCCCCACAAGCTTCACACAGTGGGATTTGCTAACCTTGGTTAAACACAGCTTAGCAAAGGATTCCAGCTGAAGGCAAACCTCAAATCCCCAGCTCCTTCACTCTCTGAATACATGTGTCTTGAAGAGTCACCTGCTCAAAAAATCTAAGGATCATCAGCCTTGTTGTTAGGGATCTCCACAGCCTGGCTAAGCCTGTCCTCCAAGACAGGAAACAAGGAATTTACAAGCACCAGATGTGTTGATGTTTTGGGAAACAGAATGAGGGAATGCCCATCTGCTGGGAACTAGTTCCAACAACACTCTCCTTTTCTTCATCATGCTAGCAAATGACTTCACAGTACTTGCAGGCTGGGTTGGATTCAAACTACAGACCCAAAAGGGAAAAGCTCCAGGTCTACACCACTGCACAGGGGAATCCAGATGTGATTCCTGTGCAAGCACTTTATGACAACAGGAGAAAACAGGAAGAACTAGAGCCCAGCCAACAGAGAAATTTCATCCTGGAGCTAAGCAAGGGGTATGCCACGGACAAAGAAACAGCACCCTGCTCTCCCAGGATTTCACATGCACTTCTTGTGCAAGTGATATAAGCAGAGGCAAGATCAGTAAGCCTTCCAGCAGGCATTCCCTGGGAACTACCACCCTTTCACTCAGAGCATATGCCTCTGGAGTGGATGACTCAGGGTGCGCTGGGGACGTGAAGACCCAGCATCTTGTAACCACAGCCTGGGGGACAGAGCAGATGAACAGGCTGAATGAAACCATCATCACTGCTGTGCTTCACCACCACAGCAAGACTCAGCACAATGTGCCTGTGAGGTTAGCTTTGGCACCACATCCAGCCTTCATGGTGACACCCCCAGACCTCAAAAAAGTCCCTGCCCATTATATACTGCAAATCCCAGCCAGGAGTGTCCTGGACACACAAATGGTACTTACCTGTGGGAGGAGGAGGAATGCTGGCTGCTGGCAGGGGCTTAGTAGATGGAGCTCCAGGACCTCCCTGAGGGTAACCCATGTTCATGGGGCAATTGAAAGGTGCTGAAGAGAAACCTAGAGGAGACTGGCTTGCCACAGGGAGAGGACAAGCTGCAGGAAGCTGAGATGATGGGACTGAGGCTGGAGTGAAGACGGTGGGTCCAGGTGGTGGAACACCAGAAGGTGTCATGGGCATGGACTGTCCTGGCAGAGAAGGCTGGCTAGGGAAGGGAGCAGGACCAACAGGTCTGACTCCTGATGGTCCAAATGGTTGAGACTGTGAGACAGCTACAAATGAGAAAGAGAGTGTATCAGCTTTGCTTGTTTCATGTGCAAACTACTCCTGACGCTCTCCTTCAGGCTAGTAAGTCTCCTCTTCTCCAAGCCATACCTAGAATATCCATGCTGGGTGTATCTCCCATAACCTAGGCTAGATCAGTCAAACTCTGCGACACAGTTAGCTGTGGCTTCTCCACCCTTATATATGCTTAATATCAGTGGACATGCAGCAACAGTTGCTAGAGCTAGATGTTTCAGAAGAACCAAGCCTCTCAGACAGCTGACTTGTTCTTTGCAAGTACAACAGGCCTGTGAGAAAGAAAGTAGAGGCGCCATCTATGCTGAAGGCTTTAGTCTAAGAAAACCTGGAGAATGGACATGACTATGAGACAATGCTTACCTTGCCCTGAAATGGTTGCTGGAACCAAGCCTAAGTTGTACTGTGGGTATGGGGACCCCCTGGAATAGACACCTGTTTGTGGACCAGTGCTGTCCCGGGGAGGGGTGACATGGTGAGGTGTCATAGACATCGCTGGCACTGGCTGAGGCGTGAAGAGGGAAGGCACTGAAGGCTGAGAAGGTGCTGAAGGGGCAAATGATGACTGATAGTTGGGCTGCAATTAAAAAACAAAGAACTCGCGAATAGCCCACAGTCATGTGCAAGCAGATGCAGTTTCTATCCCTGTTGCTTCTTGGGCAAGAGAAGATGCTGCTGCTGTCAGTGCCCTGGATGGATTGGATCAAAGGCCCCCTCCCACCACATAACTTGCTCAACAAGCTGGGCACCACACTTCAGAATATTCTGTGGCTCTCAAAAGGATTAGTCCTCAGCAGCCAGTTCCCATACAGTGACTTCCTGGAAGCACAACCAGAAGAAACAATGAACCAACAATAACGAAGCAGTAGAGGCTGAAAGCAAAACTTCCTGAACAATCTTCTGGTGCAAGAACTGAGATGAAGCCACACTATGCTAACGTTACTGAGATACGAGGGCGAGATGGGCATAGGAGAGTGAACTACAGCCCCCATTTCCCCCAGTAGGTGAGATCTCAGTGGATCACTACACTTGTAACAGACTCCTCTGGTGACTACATGTGGGACAGGGCCTTGTGAAAAGTTGCCAGACAGCCTACTTTTGGATTACCACAGAGCTTGTGTTTGCTCCAGTGAAGGGCATCACTGATGAGTTCTCAATGATGCCTGCAGTGTGCATCATCTCATATGACTTCATACGCCTTCCACAACCCAGTAGCCTTCCTCCCCCTTCCCAGGCCATGAATACCTGAGTTCAAGGCCTACCTTCTCTGGATGTCTGGGACCTGTTTTGGAGGCTGCTCCTTCAGGGGCGGAACCACCTTTGGCTGCTGGAGATGTGTGTTTAATGACACCCACATTGACACGAGTGTAGGGAAAAGGGGGTGGCTGCTGATCACCCACATTTGCTCCTTGAGCATGGAAGAGCCGGTCTCGGAGCTGTTCAATCAGGAACTGAAACAAACTATGCTTTAGGAGAAGTGCCTTGAGAGTTTTGGATGGAAGGTGCTGGGGATGTATTCAAAGCAGACCCTAACGTAAATGACTGAGCATCAATCTGCAAAACTACCCATTTCTGCAACAGCTACCAGGAAAAAATAACCCACAAACTGTAAGCAACAATCTGGGACATCACCTGCCATACTCCGAGGCAGATGAAGTCTCACTGATCCTCCCACCAGTCTTTATAGAGTATTTCCTCCCCAACCCCTATCCATGTTCGGAAACATAGATTTGTTTCAAACAACAAGGTGATCTCCCCATTCCCTTCCTCTACCAGCCAGTTTCAGAAATAAATGCAGCTTCACTGGAGAGCTGCTTCCCAGTGTTGTTCTCCGGGAACCATTTTACAGTTCTGTAGCTCCCTTCCTTTTCCATGAATGAAAGGCACTACACAGAAAAGGCAAATGAAGACAAAAGCTGTGTCCTAGAAAAAAACCCACCAAAAAAACCTAAAAAACCCAAATCACACCTCTATTCTCAAGTTACCATAATTAAGGTGAAACCTTAAGTCCTGATGCTGATGTCAAAACCCAATCTCTCATACACAGTATCATTTTTCCCTGTAGACTGCCCTTTTCCAACCCATTTCTCACTCACCTCTTTAGAGCTTCTGGGTAGGTAATCCATTGCAGCTGCCAAGCATCCTTGTGATGCCAGGAGACTGGCATATTGAGTGATTCTTTCTGCCAAGACAGGGCCTGGTGCTGGTCCTGCTGTGCCTTGGAGCATCTCAATGGACCTGTTCAGCACCATCACCTTCTCTATGAGATCCTGAATAATCCAGGGGAAGGAAGAAATAGACCACTCAGAATCTGACTCGCTTTACTGGTCCATCTCATGCTGAGACAGTATCAGATGGCTCTCCCCACTTTCAACTGACATCAGGTCCAATGTGAACAGAAGTTACTCTACTCTGCACCAGATACTATCACTAATGACAATTTCTTCACGTGCACTTCTCAGAGAAAAACAGGAACCAGGAAGCAAACCCTGTCACTGCTACCTTTACAGTAAGGGAAAAAAGAAAATCAGAAGCCACAAGGGACATTCCAATCAACTGTGATATTTTCACTAGGAAGTTACTACTGTAACTCTAGGAGTTACAAGCTATCAGTTTGGAAGAGGAAGGATTAAAACCATACCTGGAGAAATTCACCAGGAAAAATTGCTACTGCTGACAAACAGACCAGAAGGTTTTTAGTTACTTAAAGCTCCTTCAACTCCTAGAAATCAAGGTAATGATTATATCTGTAGAATGACACATGCATCACCGGCTGATAACTGAAAAGTGGGAGGAGGTCAGCTTCAAACACAACCAGGAACACTGAAGATCCCTTTCTGTTGCTGTTGTTCACTACCGGGGTTGCAAAACCAGGGAACTCTGTAGTAGAGGGCATTACCTGCAGATACCAGAGCGGGAGACTTGTCTAGTTCAGTCTAGTGACTGGTGGACACAACAGGGGTTAGCGACTTAGCCAGGACTGGTTTACAGGTAGGTAACCACACTGGCTTAGAAGCCTTGATTCACCTGCAAGCTGACTTCCCATACATGATCATTCTACTTGCAGTGGGAGTAACGCAGCCTAGACTTTGAATTTATGTGCAGTGTAACCAGCACTCTCTAAACACACAAGCCCTTAACGCTTAAGAGTACAAGCTTTCTTTAGACATGAGCCTGTACTCGAGGCTAGAAGAGGATACCTTGCAAACTACGAACAGGTCTTCACTGTGCTGGAAGCCAGATACTCTGATGGGATAACGCAATCAGGTCTACCAGACAGGTCTAAAGAGGAGTCAAACCAAAGTTATAGCACCTGTACCTGCAGGGCAAGGGGTGAAGAAGTCTCGTGGTTTTTTACCCAGCATTCCACCAACCTCTCCACATTGCCTGATGAGATATAGCAGAGGCAGGCATCATTGGAGAGGCCTGCATCTCCCTCTGACTCTAGGCGGGCACCCAGCATGTCTAGAGAGGAAGAAATAACAGCCAACATTTAACACACTCTTTTTCAAGAGCTCATTAATCCTCAATGATCATCTTTTAGGAGTCATACTCTGGCTTGGCATGAAAAGTTATTGTCAGCTTTGGATCTGCACCTAACTAGAATAACAGAATCATAGAATCATTTAGGTTAGAAAAGACCTTTAAGATCACTGCGTCTAACCATAAACCTAACATTGCCAAGTCCCACTAAACCATGTCCCTAAGTGCCACATCTACATGTCTTAAATACCTCCAGGGATGGTGACTCGACCACTTCCCTGGGCAGCCTGTTCCAGTGTCTGACAACCCTTTCAGTGAAGATATTTTCCCCAATACTCAATTCAATCCTCCCCTGGTGCAGCTTGAGACTGTTTCCTTTCATCCTATGACTTCCTACTTGGGAAAAAGAGACTGACACCCACCCTGCTACAATCTCCTTTCAGGTAGTCAGAGAGCAGTAAGATCTCCCCTCAGCCTCCTTTCCTTCAGGCTAAACAACTCCAGTTACCTCAGCTGCTCCTCCTAAGACTTGCTCTCTAGACCCTTCACCAGCTTCATTGTTTAATTCTTGGATAACACAGAGAAATGGGCATAACTAAGGAATCCCAAAGCCAACCTGGTTGAAAAAATAATTTTTTCATCTATCTGCCAATTTTTGTCTACTGAGACATATAAAGCAAAGAAAACCCCTAAACATGACAGATGAATTCAGTGAAAAAAATCTGTTTTTTTCTCTCTCTAAAGAGGTGTGATAATCTCCAGGCAACAGTAGTGTCCAGTGTCCAGGGACAGCTAGTAATCTGGCAGCTGTCAATGTTTATCTAATGACATAAAAAAGAAGATAAAGATAAGCTGGAACCATGTCACTATCACCACCGCCACCACAGCCGCTTTCTACACTTACAATCTGGTCTGTAAAAGTTGTCATGTTTTCTTGCATTTCAAGTTGTGTCATCTTACTTATACAAAGTGCTAGCATTTCTCCAACAGCACTTAGCTGTTCCTGTAAGCCAGGAGCTAGTCCCCAGCCAAGCAACATAAGTAACTCTTATCACATTCAGTCACTAGATTGCGTCCTAATTCTGACTCTCAGCACAACCAGTTGCTGAGCATCCTGGACTATTAACAGAACTGAGGAAACTACTGAAGCCATCAAACTTTCATCAATCCCTGTTTCTGAGCTTAAAAGGGAGGGAAATGTGCTGGAAGCATAAAACTCTTTCAGATGGAGTTAAGTCACCTGACCTTTTACTGTCAAGGAAATCCCCTTTTCTCCCCAGAATAAAATATAAATATCACTCTCTTAGTGTCTCAGCCTATCCTGTTTTTTCCATGCTATTGGTAGAGGTGACAGGAAATATCAGCATATATAACTTTACACCATGACTCTCAGCTACACATCTACTGTTCCCCAACTCAACAGTCCATAGTTATTAAGTTCCAGCTCGCTGTAATGAGTAAGGAGTGCTTTCCTTCCTCCACTGCAT
Source organism: Falco peregrinus (assembly GCF_023634155.1). NCBI lineage: Eukaryota > Metazoa > Chordata > Aves > Falconiformes > Falconidae > Falco > Falco peregrinus. Next base: position 53,488,764 of record NC_073721.1, read on the forward strand.
CCACTTTTTTCCGTAATCAATCCAGGAGTGCCCTCTCCTAAGGGAAATCGCATCAAAACATAGTACACTGCATACCACAGAGCTGGGTATAGTCCTCATGCTTTGAGTATGTTAACAAGATGGCCAGGGCCTCCTTCCAGCTCTGTAGATTGCACGTGCAAACAATATCTTGCCACTTCTGCTGCACAATGGAGGAAAGCAGCTGTAAGAGAAGCAGAAGGCCTGTTAATCACTGAAGACAAAAATAAGCTGACTGCTTAAGCAAGTGCACCCACAGCAATAGCTCAGTTTCCAGCACACTTCCCACTATGCAGCAACTACCTCACTGTACATTAAGGTCCAGCAATTCCAGCATCCCAGTGCTAACAGTAATTGGAACCGGACGCCTCTAAAGAAAGTAAAAGACCCTGACAAAGCACTTAAGAGAATATGAAAACAGTTGCGCTAGGCAAGACTAAAGATCTATCTAACATATCCTGTTTCAGAGCAGCTAGTATCAATGACTGCAAATATAATGTTAGGATATCCCAAACCCTGTTACACTTCCTCATTTGTAAATTAAAAAGCTAGGACCTTCTTAGCTGAGCTGTAAAGGGGCAGTATGCTCCACAGGTTACAAGCTTGGGGAGCTGAAGCAGAAACCATTAGAATAAAAAAAAAAAGGGGGGGGGAAACAAAGAACACAGACATTCTAGACGGGCAACATGAAGTTGTCATAAAACTACAAAGGTATGAGAGTAAACGTTGAGTCAAGAGAAGACACACAGATTCTGCTGACACTCCAGTTCCTGCCAAAGCATTTCCACATATATTCAGACAAACATTTGCAAAGATATCACACACTTTCCCCAGCTCAGTGGGTATGGGTACACAAAACTATCACCTACCACAGAGAGTTTTGTCTTCTGCTTGGCAAAGTAGTGTTTCTGGGTCTCCCTTAGGAGATTCTCCCCACCAGCTATAGCCAAGATGATGGCATCAGCAAAGCGCTCTGCTTGCATGCACAGCTCCACCGCACTCTCAAAATTCCCCAGCAGAAGGGCTTGGCTGATGAGTCCATCTGTATCTATGGAGGTGAGAAGCAGAGTCAACCCACAGGAGCATCATCCATATGCATTGATGATGCTGATTTACAAGAGCAGGCAGTAAATACCAACAATACGTGGAAGACCAGCTAAATGAAAATCTCAAACCCAAATCAGGTTTTGCACTTTTAAAAACCCACTGACTTGACTGTAAGTCTTTCACCATCTAGAAGATTATTCTATATTTTTAATGGGTCTCATATCTGGGAAGAGTTATTTCTCTGCACAGTGCTGAGATACGCTGCATGACACTGGGAGGGATCATGTGTTTTAAAAGTACCCATCTGCTGGAGTGGACCAGATTCTTCCTGGTCTCTCCAATTTTCTGGTTTTCCCTCCTCTACCCTTTCCCTAAGTGAGCAGAAACACACTTCATGTAACATACCTTCTGTGACAGGAATCTCCAATGTACTTATATTCTGTGGGATGAGGTTGTCAAAAAAGGCTGAAGAGGAGGAAGCAGCAGCTACAGCATCACTGGAATTTATCAGAAGCTGTGCAAAGAGTGCAAGAGGCTAATTAATTCACTGAACACGCAGATTCTACCCCAAAGTTTAGTGGATTACAGAGTGGGATGGGGCTGCTCCCATTTGCTTGAGCATGCTCGTATAAATCTGATTTCAACTTTGAAAGCCATCATGCCTCCTGTCACTGCTCTATAAATCTGCACAGTTTCACCAGGGCAGCAACAAGAGCAGTGCTGCCATCGACAACGCTTAGGAGATGGATGATATAGACAGGCAAAGCCAACAGTATTACTGGTCAGCATTCATCAACTCAGCTGCCAGCCCTTGAGCAAGCTGAACAATTTTGGATGGAATAGGGACAAGCCCAGCAGGTGGTATCTGTAACTAACAGGTAGGATCACAGCCATGCTTGGTGCTCTACTGAAACGTAGGACACAACTGCTGCCCCTAGAATATCTCAGCCAGTATCTCAGGTTTGTGAAGAAGATTACTAATTTGAGGACAGCAGTTTTAGATACCTTAGAGGAGCAAAATTTACAGTGCATGGTGAACCAGGCCTTGGAAGGCATGTGAAGATGTACCCATCCCAAAATTATGTGAGAATACATTTCAAAGGATAGAGGTGAAAAGGAAAGAAATGCAAAATAAATACCACAACAGAAGCTTCACAGAGGAAATCCAGAACTGTAGCATGAAGTTAAGCTGGGGTGAGGCTAATTCTATCACTGAAGAAATCAGCACTGGTGAAGCAAGCCTTCTCGCAGTGTTAACAGCCAGGAGTCCATCTTCATCATTTGCTGATTTGTTTTAAAGCCAGAAGAGACTGCTATGATTGTTTAGTCTGACCCTGAGAGGGTCTGACAGGCCTGTGAACTGCCCTCTGCAATGGCTGCATTTAGCCCAACAACTTGCAGTTGGAATTAAACCTTCCTGTTCATTCTGCCCTCCACTGCTCTCCCAGGCTGGCAAGATGTACAAAACATACCTGATCTGGCTGTGCAGCATTTGTCTCATTTGCCTCAGGAAGGGGCTGTTTATCTGGGATCCCATTACTCAAACAAGAGGTAATCTAGAAAAGTAACACACATGTACAGTGAGACCCTTATAACACCTGGGCAGCAAAGCTACCACGTGACTGGCAAGCCCCAGACACAATTCCCCCAGCTCTTTCACCTGTTCAAAAAATTCCACCTCTCCCTATTCCTGGCTGGCTGCCTATCAGAGATTAGTTATCCTTTTCAGAGCATTGTCCATGCTGCTGCAAGAGTTTCCTCCCCTGCAGCTCCATCAGTGCTATGCCAGACTGTCTTCATCTGTCACCTTCTTCCTGGCTGAGGAATCCCCTGAGATGCAGAGAGCTGGATGCTAGAAGCAGCTCTCACAACTGCACTGTTGTTATACACTTCCCAGAGCGTCAACAACTGGAAGCAAGGTAACGGAGGTCAAGACCCCTTTGGTTTGATCCAGCACAGATAGTTATACCCTTACAAGGGCTCACATTTGCTTTGTAATGGGGGATACTTGAGGTACCTCCCGGCTAAAATTTCATACAGTTTGGTCTTTTGTGTGCTATGAGATCACTCACTCATCTCAGTAGGGACCCTAGAACCCTCCTGCAGCAGCTTTAGTCCTATAAATGTTTCCCGCTATTGGAAAGACCCCTTACCTTCTTTTGCAGGTCCTCTTTACTGTAGCCCAGCAGCTTGAGGAGTTTAGTCCTGGACTCCTGTTCCAGATTCACCTGAGTCCCAAAGGATATTAAAAAGACAAGAAAATACGTAAAATCCTAGAACATCTACACACTGCCAACAGTTGGCTGTTTCTGGCAGCAGCAAAGTTTAGAGCTCAGTTTATAGAGAAGAAACTCAACTATGACAAGCCCACCTAATGACTACTTTGGGGAAAATCTATGCGAAGTTATAATCATGATAAAAAGGTGAAATTCAACTTTGTCACATAGTCTCAATTGAGGTATGACTGTGTATCAGGGCTATGACTGTATGAACACCGAGTGTATTTGGTCATTAATTCCCTGGACAGTCTAGCAATTGCCAAGCTAATCTCTGCAGAGAGACAACGGACTGATTTCAGTCTAGATGAAAGTGAGACAAGGTGGTTGCCTGAAGTCCTAGCTGGCTTCACAAAATTAGTTAACTGTCACAGAAGATCCCTGAGTGGGGATTTCAGACAGGCCAGAGATTCCCACAGGCTGCATGCAGCCTAATTGACAGGTGCTATTTATAAGCTTTAATGCAAGATTGACATTCTGCAAGGAGAATCTGTTTGTCTCAGTTAAGTCCTATGCTGTTCCTATTACAGAACTGATCAAACTGTACACAGATAAGATACTTGTAAACAGTCAGTAGAAACTGCTCTTGAAGATGCAGAAATGGTCATGCAGAACAGTCTTTTGCACAGAAGCTTGGTCTGTAGTTTAAGACAATAGTAATAGATCTTGAATGTACCAGAGTGGTCTCACAGGACCATAGGCCAGCTGGATTATAAAAAAAATAAATCACTAGAATGATAGTTCAATGTAACTCATCTGATTCAGCTGAAAACATTGTTGGAATGACTCTTGCAATGGAGACTACTGTCACCACCTAGACATCACTCAGCCATCCTATTCAAGAGATAAGATTCCCCATGCAAATGTAATACTATGGAAAAGATCCCAGTATTTTGCCACACACACAGTCTACCTATGAGTGTGTGGAAGCCACTACCAAGACTAAGCCCTCCCTGTCCAGAAGGGCAGCCACTCCTCATTACCAAACTTTTTCATATTACTGAATTGTCAATGAAACCATCGTCCTATGTAGGGCTACAGTCAGTCCTCATACCCCCACAGTTCTCTCCCTTATTCTGGGGAATCTCATTGCTCATTTGGACTTTGCCTTGAGAAATAGTAACAGTACAGACAGCATGCAGATACAGCTTGGCAGTGGGCTGAGATGAGAAAATCCTGTTTAGCACCTTGACAGGAAGCCCAAATGAGCCCACTGAAAAGACCATTCCTACTGAAAAATAAGACAACCTCCAAAACCTCAACTGCAAAATTTTTTCTTTAGACAACTAACTAACTAGACTATTCAGTTCCATTTTAGTTCCATCTTAAAGAACACGAACATAAAGGGCTAGAGAGGACCATAATGAGCACATTTCACCCAGCACTGTATAAGTACTGACCTCTGTGTCTCACTAGAGCCATCCTACCTTCAAGAAATTCCAAAGGTTCTCATCAAATGGCAACTTGGCTGTCTGGATCTTGCCCTGGCAGTAATCAAGGAGGTTGCCTGACTGCAAAGCCATCTGCAGTTCTCTGGATCGGAGCAGGAATTCAGTTTCAGTAGTGACTTGACTGATGAATACTTGATGTGGGTAAGTCTGCTGCATTTGCTGTCCCGGAGCTTTGGTAAGACCAAAGGTAATCAATTTTCCTCCAAACTGAGAAAGACAGAGGGAGACACAGTCAGCATTCTTACAAACAAAGGTAAAAGCAACTCGCATAGCTCTTCATTTAGCAAGGCTATGATCACAAGGAATCCAAACAGTTTAATGTGTACGGATAGTAGGAACATTGAGGGAGTTCACATCACAAGCCCTTCAGCTAAAAGTCAATAACCATGACACTCCTGTATGTGCTATCAGGCCTAGACAATTACAAACGCCAGAGAGGCACAGAGGAAAAAAGTACCATTTGGAACTGTTTGTTCTTTTCTGACACAGAGAGGCAGGCTGCAATGACAAAAACTATCATGTGAATGGCAAGCACTAGAGAGACAGAGAACAAGTCAAGCCACAGGCTAAAAGAACCATTCAAGCCTTTTGATTTAGGAGCAAAGAGGTGAAGAAAATTAAGTAACTGGTTAGGAAGAAAACAGAGAAGAATGAGAATGCATGTCCTGCAAGGACAGCTTTTATAAGTCTTCCTTAGCTTTGTTAACTCCTACTTAAAAGCTCTCATTCTCTGCTACAGGACTCTTTCTTGTTGGAAATAAAACTGAATGCTGAGCAAAAGACCTTTGTTCCACGGGACACCACACTGCAACTTGAACAGACATTAAAACACCCAGGAATTGGAAGATAAAAGATTTCTCTAGTGTAAGAAAAGGATCATGTCAACAAATGACACATCTATTGCAGTTTAAGCTAAGGATGCCCCATTCACTTACTGCAAATGAAACCCCCACAGGTCTGCGAATCCACTTGGGTGGCTTTTTTAATGGTGGAATCAAGGTGGTCTGAGCTACTTGCTCTGGCACTTGCAGAGGAGGAAGGATCTGTCCTGTGCCAAAGGGATCCAGGTTGTTGAAGGAGGAAGAGATCTAGAATCAGAGAAGAAATGAATAAGATATAACTCAATCCCTCTCCACACAGAGTAAGCACAAAAAAAAAACCTATTACTTAGTAATTAGTTACTTTCCTTGCTGATGAAGAAAGAGGCTATTACAGCACCTCTTCCTGGAATATCACCAAGTCCCTATGTGAAAGAAATGTTATTTCCAAACAGTCCCAAAAACTATTTCTCAAGAAAGCTTCACCTTGACAGGCTTTCAAGTAATTTTTCCTTTGCAATGTGCAAATTACCTATGAAATGCTTCTTGGCCTAGCACCCAGCTCATAAATACAGGAGTTACAAAATTACTTGCCTTATGCAAGACAGTGACAACATACGGTCAAAAGTTGTCCAACTTATTTCTTATTTTGCTCACAAAAGAATGCTGACTCCCCTTCTGTTGCTGGAGTCTTTCATATGTGTTAGTTTTTTAGGACTGTTCCATGCTTTTATAGTTTAGATGAGGCTGGTGAAATACTCTCTCCAGACCTTCTTGCCTAGACAAGAGAATGTCAAAAGTGGCCCCTGATCTGGATTTCTGACATTTAGGAAGTCAGTGAGCATACATACAGTGCTATTCACAAGCATTCTTAATTTTTAACATTGTTGGCATGGACCCTTTTTGTTTGCTAAAGATAACCTTGTTCAAGTTTGACTAGGCCATAGGGCATAGCTCCAATTTACAGCTGACCAGCATACCTGAAAGGAACCAACATAAGGCTGATCAAGGTAAGGTTGCCAAACAAAGAATCACAAGCAATACCTACATGTTTTGTCTTTCAAGACCTTCTTATGGAGAAACCAATTTCAAAGAAAGACCGCTTCCTGGAGGACCAGCTTATACCTAACAGACCGATCACGCTAGACCTTCAAAAAGTAAATACATACTACTAGGGTACCAGTAACATCAACCATCAGGGACAGAGTTTCTGTCCTGATACCATGGAATCCAGAGGAAAGAGACATCCTGGTCATGAACTCACCACCACCATAATTGTCATTATCTCCTCCTATTTGTGCTCTTACTTGTTATTCTGTTTATGTAGAACTTATTCTGCCCTACTGTTCTCCAATTTTGAACAGTGGAAGTGTGGCACATGCAGATGAAGAATGCACAGAAAGAAAATTCTCCATGGGTTAAATAAACCCTTGATCTCCCACAGCTGTAGCTTGATACAGTATTTTCTGTCTCTTGCAAATCCTAGGAAACTGAACTCAGTCAGCTGTAAACGACTATATAAATAACAAAAGCCAGCTCATACTTCTATTCTGTTAAAATCTGTATTGTAAGGCATTTGTTGGCTGGAAGAGAGGGAGGGAATTAAAAAGACTAGACAACAGATTAAAACTAAAATTTTAGACAGTACTGACATTTAATCTGTTCAGAGTTCGTCCATCTATTTATTTGCTAAGCAATGAGTTTCAGTATCCATGTATTAACATGCTCCAAGCTATAGTCAATTGACTTGAGGAAAATTGCCAATAGTGGCTTATAAGCTACTATTAAAAATTCTCTTCTCAACTAAAGATTAACATACTGCATTAATTAGTACCAACGTATTTAATTTTAGCCTAATGACAAGACAAACTTGTTTGTTACTCTAATAGGTGTGCTGCTTTATTTTTAGTCTAGTAGTAATAACCATAAAACATATATAACATCAAAACTACACTTGATCTTGGTTCTCTTTACACACTTCCATGAATTTTGCAAGAAATACTGAAACATCTTTGTCAAGAGGCAATGTAGTCCTTTTGGGACTTGGTGGATATTATTAAGTCCCCACACAGGTAGCTTCTGGTTCCTGTACCATACAGCTACGTCCCGGTGGGTGGGACAGACTGCATCACTTAAAAATCATATTGTTATACATGCATACTTCTAACAACTCTCAGAAGTCAGGTAACTGCCAATCTGCCAATCCATAACAAATTCACAGGACTTTACCTTGTCAGCCTGCGTCTTCTGCTGAGCTTCTAAGTTCCCACCCATAACAGAATAAATGTTGATCCACCCATCAAAAGTGGCAGCAGAGAAGACTGAAGGATTCCTAGGACACCACTGGACATCAAAGCACCACTGACTTCGAATGGGCAACTCGTAAACCACCTACCACAGAACGAGAGAAGGCAGAAGCACAACACGCATAGTCCCCTGCTTTCCCCAAATTACTTTCCCACAGCAAGTGTGTCACACTTTATTTACATATCACCATTGTATACAAATGTGTTATTATTGCTTCTTGCAGGACACATTTGTAACCAAGTTATAGCGCACTGAGCCCAAACAGCAGAAAGCTGCCATACAACAGGATTCTGATTGTAGAACAAAATTCAAAAGCAAGAAGCCAGCTTTGCCATGCCATGCTTTCCAAGTACTACTGTATCAAAGTACTACAGCATTGTCGCACCTGCTGTTGACAAAGGCAGATACATCAGAAAACAACACTAGAAATACAGAAGCCAAAAGGCAAGAAAGTGTCATGGGCAAGAACACGTAAACAGAACAGAGTAACAAGTCTGACACAGGAAAATAGAAGCCTATAGAAAACAGTAGAAGAACAAAAGAGGGCTATGATAGCTTCAGTTGAACTATGAAGGATATTGCAGCCAACAGGTTTCTGGTCCAGCACTCAAAAATTCAAAGTTCAATTCATGGTCCAGTCACAGACTTCCTGCCTGATGTTGGGCAACTCGCTAACACAACCTTGACTTTGACCCTCCAGTTGGCAACATGAAGAGCTTTCCTTTATGCCTCACAGACACAAAGCAGGGAGAATGACAGCTTCCTTCTCTGTGAGAACATGATCTGCATTTTCTGCTCCCAAGTGTAAAACATTGCATTTGCTTATATTAAAATCTAGACTGCTAAATTAAAAAAAACCAAACACAAACCCCAAAAAACCCCAATATCCCCAAATAAAGAAACCAACTCTTCCCCCAAACTTACCAGATCAGCCATTCTATATAACTGTATTGTCCCTGCTACTGAAAACCTTCCCAATTTTTGTACCACCTGAAACTTTTCTGTTCATTGGTACTAAGTCAAGAAGAGCCCTCTAACAATAGTTTACACATAAATGTCTAACTTGAATTTGGAATCTGCAAATCTACAGCAGCGTGCATAAGGATGAGGCAGCTGCACTAAAATTGTTTTTTAAAAATTTTCTGCTAAAACAGCAAAAAACTGTTGTAAAAATCAGGCATCACAAACATTTCAGAGTCTAATTCCCTTCTAATCACTAGACATCTGAACAGAGTAAGCATCAAATCCCATGAAAACACAACAGCATAATTTCATACTTTTTATGAAATGGATTGATTTTTTTTCCATGCCTCCAAGGCAAAGGTGTTCAGCTAAGTGAAATTGTCCTATGAAATAAATCCAACCTGGGGCTGCCAGTGGAACTTTGTTCAGTATTGTTACTTTCCCCATGTTATCATCAAGACCAACTGTATGAATTTTCTTCAAAGTTCAAATTTCATTTTGATCCAGAAATTCAGCACTGAGTAGATGTGCAGAAAAATTTTTTACAAAGTCCTATTTTAATTCAGGTGATACCTAAATACTTCAGAGTTGGTAATTTTGAGATACATGACTAGATAAGTGTATACATGTGAAACCACTGTACTACGAATAAAGTTTACGCACATTTAATTAATTGTTCCCCTCTCAATGACTGTGACAAATGCTCCTCATTCTCCTTCAAGTTTCCCCCCAAAAACTAACTACCCTAGGAAAAGGAAGAAGAAACAAATGGACACAGAGAACACTAACGTGTGAACATAGCAAGAGCAATCAATTAGCTGAAACTCAGTTTTATTTAAAGCTTTCTTCCCTCCATGATCTCTGGACACTGCCTGTCTCTGTTGGTTTTAGTCTGGACATGGACATCACTCTTCATACACTCCAGACAGGAAGAGTGCAGAAGACATACTGGAGGAAATGACGTTGGCCCTCCACAGGGATACAGAGAAGGGACACACACAAAGCACACAACTCTATAAAGCAGACCCCATGTACTTATAGCTGTGGTTATGTACCTCCCCCATGTTTGGGTTCCAGCACAAGATCCGGTTGTCTTTGGCGCTACTCAACAGCAGTTCAGGGTCAGCCTGGCACCAAGAGACAGAGAGAACTCCCCTAAAATAGATTAGAAAGAAATCAGTCATATTTCATAGCCCACCCACTCTCCCCCCCATCGACAAGAAAGCAGCACGCACCATCACTTAAGCTTGGAAATTCTAGTTCTCATGCTTACCCTCAACCCAATTCACCTGCGAAACAAAGCAGGCCTAGCAAAAAATCATAGTTCTCCTAAGCTGATGTCTGCCTTTCAAAGATGGAGATCCTTGAAAAGGCAATACAACAAGCAGGCCCTCACCTTGTGTGCCCTTCCAGCTGGCTCAGCGGAGAGGTAGCAAAACGCAAGTCCCATATTTGGATCACTGGCAAGCGGTCATCCTCAGAGGAAAGGACTAGCTGGGTTGCAACTTCTGGATGCCAGGCCATTCCTGAGCAATGCATCTAGGGACAAAAATAGCATAAGCTGAAAACTCAGCAAAGCGAGCTGGCAATAGCACAAACGGCCCAGAGCCACATCATACACCACCAAGCTGTCTGGTGCAGTTGGCATACTGGAGTGAAGCGATGCCATCCAGAGGGACCTTGACAGGTTTGAGAGGTGGGCCCATGCAAACCTCATGAAGTTCAACAAGGCCAAGTGCAAGGCCCTGCTCATGGGTTAGGGCAATCCCATGGGCTGGGTGGAGAATGGATTGAGAGCAGCCCTGAGGAGAAGGACTTGGGGGTGCTGGATGACAAGAAGCTTAACATGACCTGGCAGTGTGCATATGCAGCCCAGAAAGCCAACCGTACCCTGAGCTGCATCAAAAGAAGAGTGACCAGCAGGTCAAGGGAGGTGATTCTCCCCCTCTGCTCTGCTCTCATGAGACCCCACCTGGAGCACTGTGTTCAGCTTTGGGGCCCCAACATAAGGAGCACAGAGACTTGCTGGAGCGAGTCCAGAGGAGGCCACAGAGATGAACAGAGGGCCGGAGCACCTCTCCTATGAAGACAGGCTGAGAGAGTTGGGGTTGTGCAGCCGGGAAAAGAGAAGGCTCTGGGGAGACCTCCTAGTAGTCATCCAGTACCTAAAGGGGACGTACAAGAAAGCTGGAGAGAGACTTTTACAAGGGCAGGTAGTGATAGGACAAGGGGCAATGGCTTTAAACTGAAAGAGGGCAGATTTACATTAGATATTAGGAAGAAATTCTTTATTGTGAGGGTGGTGAGACACTGGAACAGGCTGCCCAGCAAAGCTGTGGATGCCCCATCCCTGGAAGTGTTCAAAGGCCAGGTTGGATGGGGCTTTGAGCAACCTGGTCTAATGGAAGATGCCCACCCAATTGGCAGGGGGTTTAAAACTAGTTATCTTTGAGGTCCCTTCCAACCCATGCCATACTACGATTCTATGATTCTGCACTTAATTTGCCTAGAATGCTTGACATAAAGCAAGTCTAGCAATGTCTTGCTGTGGGAAGCAACTGCTTCTACCTTCTCTACACATCAAAAAAACCACTAACCATACAGAAGTTAAGGACTAGTTCAAAGCTGACCTAGGAAGACAGCTGGGATTAAAACACAGGAGGCTTCTCATAAATGAACTGCAAACATAAAAATTGAATGCAAGATTGCCCCCCCCCCCTTTTTTTTTTTTTTTTGGAACAGCTAGGGGTCTCATTTCCCCATTTCATTAGGGGAAGAAAAAAATGAGAGGTGCTTTGATGCTACAGCTCCAAGAGAACCAGTCCCAACAGCTCCCACAATAAAACCACTTGATCCCAAGAGCCTGTGCCGCTGCTTTGCAGTCACATGTGGCATGTTGTAAGCCAGTTAGAAACAGCCCTTCTGTCACTCACTCTGTTGCTGTGGTCACTGACTTTGATGATAGGCTCATTCTTCCTGAGGTCCCAAACCACAGCCTTGCCGCTGGGGTGAGCGGAGGACAGGATATGCTGCACCTGCCGATTCCAGGACACCACACTGATGTCTTCATGAGGCTGCCGAGACAGGATAGGCCACACATCCATTATCCCCATGCTGAGGGAACACTAACCACAGGATTCTGCCACTAGGTTAACAAAGGGGTTTGATGATATATAGATTCCTCTCTTCAGTTACTGGTCAACTAACTGGAAATAGCAGCAGAACTGACCGAAAAAATTAGGAAGCATGGAAAGCCCTTTACTCAGAGAGTACAGTGGACAGTCAAATTCTAAGGGGGAAATGTCACCTGAAAAAGCACCTTTGCATTTTGGGAGCAGGTACTGGACTCTGCATTGGCCAAATGTGTTATAAATCAGTCCAGAGAGAACTGCAGCTGAGAGAACACAGACGCTGACCACCACTCTTGTGATGAACTTCAATGGAAAGATGACCTGGTGCAACATTTCAGAAGTACAGTGAGATGGAAAATGATGAAGCATTCAAGGCAATTGTCATTACTGTATCTACCACAATGCAGAAGACAGGCAAGGAAATAAATGGGAGGCTTACTGAAGGAAAAACTTGGCCTGGCCTGCTTTTAAGCAAGTTTACTATAATTTTTCCTCTTTCAGGACTTGATCACCCTGAATAACATAGTCAGCACCGGATGACCAGAAGCTTCTTCCTCTTCAAACTCAGGAAACATTATCTGGGAGTAATAGCCAAGATGTATTAAATGGCTCACTGGTTCTGCTAGGGATATTACTTTCATGAGATATGAAAAGCTTCAGCTGAAGCCTGAAATATATTCATTCCTCAGAGAAGGTCCACTAAACCTTCTTAATCCATCACACATGCCCCAGCTGGATCACAAGATAAACTGGTCAGTTACTTGATTCAAATCCACAAAAAGCTTATCCATCCATGCAAAGTGCATCCTTCCAGAGCTTGTCAGTCTACCTCCCCTCCCTTTACAACACTCTTTCCATCTCCCCAGAATGAAGGCGATCAGTCACTTCTGATTCATCTTTCCCCTGACAGACATCAAGGTCATTCTCCCTTCACAGACTGACTAAACCAGGATGACTCTACACGCTCACATATAAAACTGCAGGGGTACTGCCCAGAGGAAAACTCATTTACCTGTGATTTAGCCCCTGGAGTCATAGGCACACTAAAGTTATTCAAGTCCCAGATGAAAATTTCAGAATCATTGGCTCCAGAAGCCAAGAGGTTACTCTGCAGAAAAAAAGAAAAGCTCAGCTGAGTTTCCTGCTTGCAGGGAAAGAGGATGGATTGCCTAAAAATAAACGCAAGCAAAAAAACCCAGAGTCTTCCAAAGTCGGATGACAGTTGCCTTTCACAGCCACTGGTAAGCAGAAAGATACTAATCGGATTATAAACCAAGCACATCTACGGCCTCCATACCTTCAGCTGTACCATGGTACAGACCTGTTTAAAATTTGTCTAGCAAGCTACATGTGCAGTGGCTGCTGTTACTCATCATGGAACTCTGCCACATGCCTAGAAGCCACTGTCTCTGGCCATTTAAGCCTTTGCCCTGCATTCTGGCACCAAGGGCATTTTTTCTGAGAAGACGCAGGCTTCCCAAAAGGGTCTGTGGATTGTTTTCTATTTGCCTTTGTGCTACCACAGGAACCTGTGTCCTGTTCACTACTTGCTTATGTTGCAGTCCTTTCAAATGTGACCAGAGCCCCACCGAATTAAACACCAACTGGACAAATTAAAAAAAAAAGTTCTGATTTCAAATTGGTAATGATCTAACATGTAACACTATTACAAGACACAGTTTTACAAAGAGGTAAAAAGCTTGATCAAGGTCATGGGGGAATTCAGTGGCAAAGCTGTGAAGAGAGCCCAAATCTGAGTTCCAAACCAGCTATCACAACTACCATGCCTCCTGCGAGTTAAAAACTGTTCCTTCGGTTTAGAAATCTCTATACATAAGGGAAAAAAAGTGTATTTTTTAACATGAAGGTTAACTTTCTTTTGTTCTAAGTATCTTAGCGTTGCATACCTGGAAAGGGTTGAAGTCAAGAGCTCGAACAGGACCTGAATGCTTCTCTGTTTGCCCAATCACAGGCTCGCTCTTTGAAGCCAAGATGCGGTGCACGCTGTACATCGTCAGTACACCATTATCCCCTCCACCAATGATCACTCCAGAGGATTCTGGAGACCCATTTCCAAAGTTACCCCAGATCAGCTTATGAAACCTAAAAAAGAAGAAAATAAGGCTGGCATAGGCCACAATATCTGGTGGAAGTCAGAAACCCTCTGCATTACCAAAAACCACATCCATGTTCTGACCTATCAAATATATCCATCAGTGGGCATCTTAAATAACTGTTTCCCTTTTAGGAGGACTGTGGCTCTTGCATGCAAAAAAAGACAGATGCTTCCTGCCAAAGATGCTTAAAGGGAACTCACAAAGGAAGAGCTTATCCCTCTGTTTTGTTTAAAACATTTAGGTCATAATATGGGATTTGGTGGGTGAAATCCTCTAACCTACACTATACAGAAAATCAGATTAGAGGACGATGTGCCTTCCTTTCTAGAGCTGTTACCTGAAAAATGTTACCCCCTTTAAAATTTGCTAGTTAGAGATGAAGGCTGTGTTTTACACTGGGTGTAAATGTCACCCACTCTGGTGAGCCTAAGCAATCACTTTGTATAAAAAGCTGGAAGGTGATTTTCACTGTGCCTCTAGTCTATTGCAAATCATTAGCCCCAGCAACTTCATATGACACAGAACGACTCTACTGACTGACTACCACAGAAGTCCTTTCAGATATCTCCAATGGTCCAACTGCTCTACTTTTACACCCAACATGATCTGTGTAAACAAAAACATTCTGTTCTTGAAAACTGAGGTTAACTGATGCAAAAGATCTCTTTATACCCCAAACCCATGATTTCCTCCTCTCCTTTCTTGTATCGGAAAAGCCCTTTACTGTTCCACTGATTGATACATTAGTATGAGTCCCTAGTACCTGTTTGAGGCAGGAAGTGTTCCTTTCTGCTTCAAGTCCAGGGAGGGATCCCTGAAGTCAACCTCAAATATTTCCAAGGTGGCATTTGTACTGAAGGATGCATCCAGTTGCTGGGCAGATGTTCCTAGCAGAAGCACAAGGGCAACACAAGTGGGCACTTTTTCCAGGAACATAAGACACAAAAAGAGCAAGGCACTGGAAACCTATTCTTCAGAGTCAACACAACCTTGGTACCGTGCCTGTTCGAAGGAGGACATGTCTGATATATATATATATATATAATTCATATACCCTCTTCCAAGCAAGCACAGCTTCTGATATTAAGTCCTTATCTAAATTACAAATGCAGTCACATCATGAAATCCAGCTACAATTATGATCCCAAATACTCCTGTATACTGCTCCTCAACCATGATCAGGTGTCTTTAATAAGACCTTCTAAACCTAGCCTACAGCTAAAGTTCTTCAACCTTAGACAACTAAACACGCCCCAACGACCCACAGAGAGCTAGCAGTCACACGGTAGTGGCTTCCTTCCCTCTCCCTAGCCTACAGAATAAAAGCTAAAAATTGATTTAACGTTGCCTAATGGGACACTGCCAGGCAAATAGTCACCCAGTTACAACAGGAATGCTTTATAATTGCCTATGGCATGGAAAGTGCCCAGGAGGCTATTAAAAAGCAGTTCCAAGTTACAAAATTGTGCAGTTTCTGATCTAAAGCAGACTGAAGCCAAGACCTTTGGTTCAACCAAAACTCTGGTCTTTTTAGAGGAACTCAAAATAGACTATCTGCCCCAAAAAGGGTAATGTTGTTTTTAAGGCAACAGTTGACATTTTGTCACTTTTTTTTGACAGCCAACCCTGAAAAAAAGAATCAAAACAATATGGTAGTGCTGCACAACCCAGGCAGGAGACAAAGCTAACTAGTTCTCATGTTGGGCAGACAACTGTGGTGGTTTGACCCTGCCTAGATGCCAGGTGCCCAAAGCTGCTCTATCACTCCCTCTCCCCAGCTCGACAGGGGAGAGAAAAAAATAACAAAAAGCTTGTGGGTTGAGATAAGGACAGGGATGACAGGAACATCACTCAGCCACTACCATCATGGGCAAAACAGACCAGACTCGGGAAAAATAGTTTAATTTATTACCAATCAAAATCAGAGTAGAATAATGAGAAAATGAAAAGTCTTAAAACATCTTCCCCACACCCCTCCCTTCTTCCTGGGCTTAACTTCACCCCCAAATTCTCTATCTCCTCCCCCCCGAGTGGTGCAGGGGAACAGGGAATGGGGGCTTCGGTCAGACCATCACAAGCCGTCTCTGCCACTCCTTCCTCTGGGGAAGGGCTCCTCACACTGCCCCTGCTCCAGTGTGGGGTCCCTCCCATGGGAGACAGTCCCTCCATGAACTCCTCCAGCGTGAGTCCTTCCCATGGGCTGCAGGTTCTTCACACACTGCCCCAGCATGGGTCCCCCCACAGGGTGCAGCCTCTCAGGCACAGACAGCTCCAATGTGGGTCCCCCACGGGGGCACAAGCCCTGCCAGCAAACCGGCCCCAGCCTGGGCTCCTCTTCCCACGGCGGCACAGGTCCTGCCAGGAGCCTGCTCCAGGGTGGGCTGCCCCACACTGTGGGCTGTGAAGGGTCACAGCCTCCTTCAGGCATCCCCCTGCTCCGGTGTGGGGTCCTCCACCAGCTGCAGGCATATGTATCTCTGCTCCACTGTTAACCTCCACGGGCTGAGGGGACAGCCTGCCTCACCATGGTCTTCCCCATGAGCTGCAGGGGAATCTCTGCTCCGACACCTGGAGCACCTCCTGTCCCTCCTTCTGAACTGATCTGGGTGTCTGCAGGGCTGTTGCTCTCACACGTTCTCACTCCTCTCTCCCTGCTAGTGCAGGGTGTGTGTGTGTGTGTTTCCCCTTCTTTATATGCTATCCTAGAAGCACTACCACTGTGGCTGATCAGCTCACCCTTGGCCAGTAGCAGGTCTGTCTTGAAGCCAGCTGCCACTGGCTCCATCTGACACAGGGGCAGCTTCTGGTATCTTCCCACAGAAGCCACCCCTGTAGCCCCCCTGCTACCAAAACCTTGCCACACAAACCCACTACAACCCAACCCATCAGTTCCACAGTCATTTCCACACTAAACTCATCTACTGCTAACTCAGTGAACAGGCCAGCTTTGTGCTTCAGGAAATAAAATCACTGTAACCATAGCGAATAGTATCAATAAAATGCAAACGTAAGGTTTTGCAGAAGTATTGAAAATTGAATGTGAACTGTAACAGGCAACTTTAGGGAGAAGAGGTTTCTATTATTTGATTGTCAAACCATGTGATAATGGCTGAAGACCAACAAAAGTAAAAGTGAGCTTAAATGAACATGACTAGAATGAACTCCCCCCTGCCCCCGCCCCCTGCCATACCAAGTACGTAACCTTATTTTGTTTTCTTTTTCATAGCAAACAGGTGTTGGGAGTTCATACAGACCTAATTAGATCCAAAAAGCCACATATTCACTGTTTAAAAAATCATTGGCCTTAAAGGTGTCAAAGTTGGGTATAAAAGTAATCCTCTACCAGTCACTTATTAAAAAAAAAAAAAAAAAGAAAAAAGGCTGTAATGTTTTTGGTATATCACTTATAAGTTGAGATATTCCCAGCCTTAGTATTAAGGTGGGGATTGTTGAAAGTTAAAACCAACGTAACTGTACATAAAACCTCTCTGTGGCTCATACTTTAATATTCACAAATTGTAAAGAACTGTACCTGTTGCTAGATAAATGGGGTGGTTGTTTGCTGGACTCCATGCCTGGGCAGCTGTTCGCTCAATTTCCTTTAGCTTCATTTTCTAGACTCTAGAAGAAATTTGACACAGTGGTTAGAACAGCCAGATAAAATCAACACGAAAATAATCACACCAGTAACAAAATATCCCCCTTACCAAGATATCACAAGAAAAAATTGCTCTTAATACAGAGAAGTTACTTGCTACTTCCTGAGGTAGTGAATACAGTTTTACTGAAATTAATTAGGGTATTTTAGAATTCATTAAAAGAACAAAACAAAACACAATTCCAACAGTCTGATCCTAGATCTCCTTCCACATACAGCTCTCTTTTTCGTATACCCCAATTACAGGAGAGTTTTAGAAAAAGGAAGAGGATCTAAATTAAATGACATACTCAAGTTTTCAGGCTGGTTTAAATCAGCTGCAGAAATTAATTTAAACAAATTATTTGCAAAACACTAGTTGCTCTCTCTGAACAAACCAATGTCAGTATCTACATAGACAAAAAGAGAGCAGAAGGAATCTCAGGGCAGGCTAAATTCCAGGCAGAAAAGTGACGTGGCAAGAAAAAACAAAGTGCAATGCTATCATGTGCCAATTCAGTTACCGTACTTTGTTCTCACTCCTCTGAGAAGCAAAAGGAAAAAAAAAAATCATTTGACTTTCTGGTTGAGTTTGTAAATGGTAGGTGAGAAGAAGTGATACAGAAGTAACTGCTGGGTTTCAATCTCAGCTCTAAACCCGATTATTTTTATTTACTCTGGATAGATCCACTGACACCTGTAAAATGGGAATACAATTTCCCCTTGAGAGAGATTAGTTGGGTAATAACATAGCAGTATAATTGAAAGTCAAACATCAACAGCAGGCAACCAGGATGCTACAAAATTGAATATAAATACAAATTATTGTTCCACGTAGGATCCCATTCTTGCTGAGGAGAAAGCACACAGTTCCTCTCCATCTCAGACCATGCCCAGGCCTTCTAGGTATGTCAGCAACATAAATGATGTGTGGACATAGCATTCACAGGCTAGTGGGGTCATTCTTATCAGCAGTTCCTAAACCTTTTGAGCTTGGCCGCAGTGCAGTCTTTTAACTTCAGCTAAACAGCGCTCCTTAGGAGGCACTCAGATGATACCATGCTGAATAAAGCAAAATTGTCAGCAGGCAGCACAGCAAAACACTCTGCATCTTGCCAGCAAACTGTGATTAACCTCTCCTAGTTACTTGACACTGTCTGCATTAGCCAGGCTGACGATTAAACCACAGTCTGCATCACATGGCCTTCTGTTCAGATGCAGGGCTACAAGTGTCAGTGCTTCGCAGTTTGGCTGTACTCAGGCCACAGTATGGATGTTTATTTGTAACTAAGTTCATAAAGGTAGCTTGCTGTGGCCAGCCTGCTGTCTGGCCAAACCACCAAAAAACCCAACAAAAAAACCCCAACAAACCAATGCAATTTTGAAAAAGCCTTCTGTCATCTTGTGGCTTACATGAAATTATGGCCTCCTGAGGCCCACACAAGGGGAAATCTGGTCAGCATTACCTCCTAGCTAATAGCTCCACATCCTTTTTAGGGTTTCTTCACCACCACCAGTCAGAAGACAAGGACATCCTCCCTCTCCTGCATGCACCATCAGCATATGCTGTTTGATTAGAATTTATTTAATGCTTTTCAGCATTAGCCTGCAGCAGTATCTCCCAAAGCTCAAACTGCCAACTTAGCTGAGGTCCAAAGGAATCTGAACGGAACTTTTGTACAATAAAACAAGTGCAACTATTTCCTCACTCAGCCTAGGAACAGAGGTAAAGAGGTCATCTCATCATCATCACTATAACAGACCTCTAAAAAGCTTACTTGCCAATCTTCCAGCACATATTTTGCAGGGTACTCATTAGAGCTACGCCACATTCTCTCTGCCAAGAAGCTTCAGCACCTACTCATCTGTCTCGCATACTAGTGCAAGAACACTGTCCAGGTCTCCTCCCTTCATTGGCAGAGGAGAATGAAAATATCCCCAGGAGGAAAGTCAGGCAAGCCTGCTAGCAACAGTCTACTGCACAAGGTACTACCTGGCTTCACTGATGTGGGGAAGCAGGACAGCTGGGATGTTCCTTACCAGTCCCTTTCCTGCCTCTTCTGCCTCCAGTTACAATCCATCAGCTGTAGAAGCTGGCTGTACATACAGGCCTCACTGCTTCTTGGCTTTTGAGAGGGCAACTCCCCTGCAAACATTATTAGACAACAGCTGAGTCCTCTTCCCTCTAGTAAATTAACCGGTAAAGAAACAATGAAGTGCATAACCATCACAAACTGAGCCAGGTGAATGGTACAAGCTCCCACTCCTCACCCTCTGTGTTGGGCTGACTGCACGGCTAGCACAATTTGCATTTAACCTCACAAAAAATGTGCAGAAAAGTAATCAATTGTCCAGCTTTTCTTGTAAATAGGGCATTTTGCAAGAAAGTCAACATTACTGTTCTCTTTTCACAAACTTAAGTCAGGACAGAACATGAAGGTAAAGTGCTGTCCTGGTTTCAGTTGGGATAGTTATTTTTTTTTTTTAGTGGCTGGTGCAGCGCTGTGTTTCGGATTTGGTGTGAGAACAGTGTTGATAACGCACTGATGTTTTCAGTTGTTGCTGGTTTATGTTGATACTAAGTCAAGGACTTTTCAGTTTCTCAGGCCCTGCCAGTGAGAGGGCTGGAGGGGCACAAGAAATTGGGAGGGGACACATGACCCAAACTAGCCAGAGGGGTATTCTATACCATGGGATGTCATGCTCTGTGCATAAACTGGGGGGGGGAAATTTGCTGGGGCCTGCCAATCATTGCTCAGGGACTGGCTGGGCACTGGTCAGCGGGTGGTGAGCAACTGCACTGTGCATCACTTGTTTTCTCCCTTCCCTATGGATTTCATTCCTCTCCCCTTCTGCCTCCATTTCATTATAACTGTTATTTTTATTACCTTTTTTTATTTTATTTCAATTATTAAATTGTTCTTATCTCAACCCTTGAGTTTTACATTCCTTTCCAATTCTTCTCCTCATACCTCTGGCTGAGGAGGAAGTGAGTGAGCAAGTGAGCAACTGTGTAGTACTTAGTTACCACAACAAGTGTCTTGATTGCTTTCCTATGTCTAGATGAGTCACAACAAGCAAGGCGCTATTTAGAGTGGCTCAACATCAAAAGAACTGCAGAAGTGCTGGATTATAGGTAACAAGTACACAGTGTCCCTGGTCCTCAAGGTAAAGCAGTAGTAGTGCCAACAGACTGAGGAGGCCCACAGGAGATACACAAGAAGCCAAAAGGTCACAGTATCACTCCATCTCTTAAGCACCTCCTCCTATCAGTCCAGCTCCAATGCAGATGAGGTTCTGCAGGGATGCAGCAGCACCTTCTTCTGAAGTCAGGTGGGCTCCGAGTTTGGAAGGGAAAAAAAAAAAAAAAGGCTGATTTGCATCATACTCTTAGAGAAGTGATCCTTATATACGCTGTGCATGTCTGTACCCAGGACAGGACTCATGATCCTCAAAGCAGGAAAAAGCCCTTCCTTAGCAACCTCTTGTGGCTGCCTGAGAAAAATTCACAAGTATTGAACTCTTCTTCCACAGGAGAATTTTTAGGGAGACGTTGCCACCTGCTGTCATCTCCCAAAATAGCACCTAAGACTTCTGAGAAGGCTCACGCTTTTCTCAGGACCTCTGATTAATCACGACAATTCCTCCTCCTTCTACAGACACCCGATTACAGCTCTAACGTATTAACGAATCCCAGCCCCAAAGGGCGTCGCAGGACAGCAGTGGCGTTTCCCCGCAGCCTCCCCAGCCACGGTACCTTAGGAGGTACCAGTGCCTGCACAGCCAAACCTAGCAGGTCAGAGCACCCCGCACCAGTGGGAAGTGGGAAGCACACAACTGAGCAGTGACAAGTAAAAGCACACGTTCTCAAATCATGGTGGACCATGCAAATAGGGCTGACAGAGGCAAAAATTCCTCACCTACATTAATGTGAAATACTTGTGGCTTTAGAGTACTCTGTAAAAGATCATGGTGGTTGTTGTATCAGTTGACTAACCCTCACAGCTGCTGCAATAATCATCCCTGGTATCACTCTAGGGAGGCCTTTTTGCACCACTCGAACACTGCCAATCAGAAATCCCCTCCTACTGACTTTCCCAATTCCCCTCCTGCCACTGGGAACCCAACCGTTCCTCTTCAACCAGCTCCTGCCGATACTGGGCTTCCAGCACAACATGGCACATACAGAGCTCACAGCCTGACCCTCACCCTAGCTAAAGGTGAAACTCGGGCAGAAGAGACAACACTTGTCCAAGGTCACCCAGCAGCCACTCTTGAGAGCTGAAAAAGTCCTCTCAGCCACGACACCGCAGTTAAGACACAAGCCATCCCACCAGCCTCCACCTCACGACATCGATCTAAAAATCGCTGTCCTGCCCCTCGTGCTGCTCCGACGCTCCTCTCGCAGCTCCCCAGTGCGCTGCAGCCAGGCTGCTCTCGTAAGTGCTTATTATAAACCCCAATTACAGGAGGCAGAGACGCTAATCCCAGCTAATCGTCAGTGCTTGCAAGGCGGGGCGGTCGCAGGGCAGGGCTCTGCGCGCTCCTCCATGACAGCTCCCACGGAGCACAGAACTCCCCGAGGTCTCCGAGCGCTTTCGGAAGCACCGCCCGGTGCCACGGCCGGCACCGGCGGGAACGCACACAGGCGTGCCTGGCCAGCCGGCGCCACGCAGCGGGAGGGCGAGCCTAGAGACCACCGGCCGCGGGCAGGCTCTCAGCTACGCTGGAGGCCTCGCCGCGGCCCAGCTCAGACTGCGTCGCTCCCTCCAGGTGCCCCGCTGCCCAGAGGCCGGCCCGCGGCAGAGGGAAGCGGCTCCGGGGGCAGGGACGGAGCCGTGGCACCGGGGGACGGGCCACGGGACGGGCAGGATAACAAAGGAGACCGGGCCAGGGGGGATATGGGGGTGAAAGGGCCCGGCCCCGGGTCGCGGCAGGGCCGGGCTGGCCCCGGCCGGCCCCCTGCCCTCTGTAGCGGGGCCGGAGGAGTGGCGGGGCCGGGGCGGGAGCAGCCGCTCGCATCAGACCGAGCGCAGCGGGCGAGGGGGTGCGGGCGGCCCTTACCGGCTCGCTTGCCGTCCCAGCCGCTCCGCGACCCGCGCCCGGACGGTTCCCGCAGCGCAGCCCTCACGACGGTGGCCGCCGGGAGCCGAAAAGCCGCCGCCGGCGGAGCACCGCCCCCAGCCCCGCCTCGGCCCCTCCGCGCAGGCGCCAGCTGGTCCGTTCCGGGGGGCTCCAGCGCCGCCGCTGCGCTCCCGGGGCGTGCGGGGCCGCGCTCGGTGGCTCCCGACGGGGTTCGGGGCGTCCCTCCCTCAGCCGCCGGCCGCCTTTTCTGGCCTTCAAGTACCTGAATTCGCCCCGTGGCTGGTCCGACAGGCCCGCGCGGTGGGAGCCCCGCAGGCAGGGCCAGGCCGGCGCCCCTTTCGCAGCCTGCCTTGGCTGCCGATTTAGGCTTTCCTGAGAGGGAATGCAGCAGGGAAAGGTGCACAGCTTAGGGGTACGCTTTCCTAAAGGCATTTTAGTTGCCAGGGAAAAAAAATAACGCAGAAGGACCCAGACCTCCTTTCTTCAACTCTTTCCTGTTTTGAAAAAATTTGCCTGTGCTACGAACCCCATTTTTAAGGATTTCTGTGCCATATTGCCAGCCCAGCCCTTTATGCCTTCCACATGAAGAAAAACATCAAGTTACGGTTAGGGAGGGATTTCGTGCTGAACTCCCCAAAGGAGGCGGCAGCCACGCGGGGTGGGCCTCAACCCCCCTCTGCGCAACTGCTGCACTGTTGTCTTACATGGCAAGATAACGCATCTATTACTGCTTCGATCGTTTTCATTGTACTGGAAGACTCTCACAACATCGCATATGGTGCTGTCATGTAACTGCTGTGGAATGGGAATTCTTACTCAAAGTCGTAACTAAGGAGAGTTTTCTCCTGCATAATGCTTTGTAACAGAACTCAGTTTCAAGGCCCCTGCAGCTCAAAAAATACTTGAATGACCCTTCTGGGGTAAAAATCATCATCCGTAACTTACAAGAAAGCATTTCCGTAACTAGAAGGTGACAGCTTACAAAAGCCAGGAGGAATGGTGACTGTTCAGCACCTCCAGAGAGGTTAAGTTTTAGTTACACACATACTTCTATCTCCTAGCATGTAGTCACATAATTCCCTTGAACATACACCCTTGCAGAGAACCCTGCACAGAGCTGAAGCTAACTGCCCTTTAGAATCTGGGGTTAAAAATCTTCATAGATTGAAAATTCATTAATCAGTCTTCAAATATATGCTTCTCATAAAGCACAAAACTCTGAGTCGTGACGGAGTGTTGAGAACAGAGTACAACATCCAGTTTATAGGAAGCACCCAGAAGAGCCAAGCCCTTAGCCTCCTGTGGTCACCCACTCCTGCAGCCAAACAGCAAGGCCTAAGACATAGCACAGGGGAGCTTAAAGAACTTTCACTGTAGATCAGTACTGAAGGCACCGTCTCCTCCAGTAACAAGGGGAAAAAACTTATGTTAAAGGAAGAGTGGAGCTGGACAAGTCTAGTAGCTTAATTTTATGTCCAACTTTCCCAAGCAATCTGCTGATGAAGGCACAGGAGGCCCTAAACCAGTGGTTTGCAGCAAGACAGGCAGACTTCATGGGTCAGACATAACTCCAGCCCTGGACGACAAGCTCAGGCCATACAGGAGCAACTTGGGCATCTGTGCTCTTGGACCAGAGCCCATGCACAGTAGAACAGGACCGACAGTTATTCATGTGGTACATGACTCCCGAGCACCGTACTTGCCAGCCTGGTTCTGCCCATCATTTCAGATTAAATAATGGCACTCCAGTTCACCTCCAAGCAGGACCTGCAACAAGCCACTTGGTAACAGGCAATACCTCCTACACAAACAGGCTTAGCTAAGGAATGTTTGTGCACAACATGCATAAACTAGAAGCAGTTTTAGGACTACACTCAGAACTTTGCCCCACTGATACTAGCCCGTTTAGAAAAATAGCCGAAGGTCATTCGATTTCATTGGCCATTGTTCAGTCTTCTCAAACCAACAGCAGACAACTAGCACAGTAGGTATCATCGATATATTTCACTGAAGTTAGTGGTTGAATGTTGAAGAACAAGCATTAACATATGCCACAGTGAACAGTTAAGATGCCATCCCCAGCAGAATTGACACAGGAGAAACATAGCGCTTCAACAACGTTCAGATTTCATAGTGTGTCACCACTGGTGGCTCTTTATTGGGGTCTCCTCCTTTCTCCAGATACAGGTCATTGAAGGGATATTGCTTCGGTCCCTACAAGGAGCAAGAAAGAATGACAAATTCACCATATTTATCCAAGCAAATAAAGGGGCAAGGGGAGAATGTCTCATCCCATCCCACCCAAGTCAAGGCTTGTCATTTAAGACTTAAATTTGTATTTCTTAAGTGCTTCGGCAGGAATATTACAGTACAAGGAAAGTAAACTCAGAGATAGAGTTCCTTGTATAAACTCATGTCCTTCAAAAAAAACATCAGGGTGGTCTGGCATTTAATCTCAACCAACAGTTCATCTCGTTCGTCTCACAGCACAGGGATAATGTATTGCAAAAACTGTCTGTGTATTCAGATGCATTTTTCAGGAGTACATTTCAAATGATATAGACCATGAGGTATAACTAAAAACACAGGGCAAGAGACAAGATAAAGCATCTCTCTTGAGCAGATGCACACAGTGAAGGAGAATTACTAGATCAAAGAAGGGATACTGTAAGCAGCACAGCTTAAAATTAGTTGCCTGTGAACAGGAACTCCTCACTATGAAACAGAACCTGTCAGCTGAGCCAAACCAGTTAAGAGAACAACTCAGGCTAGATGAGGCTGCATTGGTCCATCCCCTGCCAGCAGCAGGGGTTTGCATTCATGCTGATCATGCAGCTTCAGCAGCAAGAAACACAGCTACTTCTCCTCCCTTTACACAAGGGTGTCACTCACCACAGGCCTGTAAGATGGGTAGATCTCTCCAAGACCAAACATGATCAGCATGGTACTCAAAAAGACAAGGAAGTGTTTGCGCATGGTGTGCCAGGCAACTGGAGTGGGGGATGTATCAACACGGTTCCGAATGTACATGTCAAAGTCCCAGTGCATCTAAAGAACAAAGAAAAAACGCTGCACGTTTACCAACTGTGCTCAATCTGCTTTTATCAAGGAAGAAGTGCTTTACAGCATGCATGAAACTCCCAGAAGCTGTTTCATCTCCACCCCACAAGTGGAGATCAAGCCTCAGAGGAGGCAAGTAATTTACCTACAGTCACAGCAAGTTGTCACTTACACATTGGTGTAACTCAGGACTTCAAATTCCATCCTATGCTTACACCAGACAATATGCTTAATTTTAGGATAGCAGCAGCTTTTATTTATATACATAATCACCCCACCTTAGATTTGTTCCAAGCACTGTTGAAAAGGCATGGTATAAACTGGCACCCTCATTTATGGAAGTTCAGTCACATATCCAAAGAGAAGTAGCAGTGTTATTTCAGAGCAGCAGTTACCTTGCCACTTAGAAGCTGGTTCCTCAGAACACTAAGAGCACCTGCTACTGTTGCTCTGTGACAACAGCCAGGCTGGTAGCAAGCCTGATTGACACAGAGAGGTGTTCAACCTTCTGCCTTTAAGTATACATAGCAAAGTCCCAAGCACGTTCTACCTATAGCCTCCCTTCCCATTAATGAAAGCAGAGAACTCATTTACAGCTCAAGCACTGCCTCTAGCTCCCCAGCTTTCCCCTCTGCACAGAGCCATTTGCTGTCAAACCCAGAGCACCAGACTGAGCAGAACCCAGCTGCCTGAACAGAGGCATCAGCTGACCCCTGGAATGCACCAGCATACTCCACCTGGCCCCTCACTGCCAACCCCCTGCAAGGGCACCTGTACAAGCCTTACTGTACCAAGCACCACAACAACACCAAATCACCGTGGGTTTTTTCTTGTGCTTTTACAGTTGTTACATGCCCTTTGCTGTGGTACGCATGCTATGATGCTCTGGCATGTTTATACTATATATCACATACACATGCTTACATAATCTCTGCTTTTAGTCATGAGAGCTCAGGTCAATTACTAAGTTCAGTAGTCACAGCTAGACTGCAGTCATTCACAGACAGACTCCACACTAACTGAAAAGTTACTCCTGACACGGAGTATGAGGAACTTAGATTTTGAAAGTTAACATATATGCTCTATTCACCCATTTCTCTTACCGATATCTTGCAAACTTTCTTCAGAGAAAACCTCCCTATTTGTATTCTATCCCAAAACAACCCTGGAGTAATAAAGCAGCAATAGGCTACTTCCATTGTACTGAAAGGACTTTACTAAAAAACAGCTTCTTTGCTAAATCATTCTGAACTAAGCTCTCTTACTGAGTTCAGATCAGGTAAAGAAAATGGAGGAGACTTTCCTATTCCTACAGAGAAACTTAAGTTTGTAAAGTCTCCCTCCTCACATGTAAAAAGGCGTTAACAGTCCTCAGCACTTTCAAAATATTTACACTGATGGCCACAGCCTAACTTTCCTTCCGACTGACTGTCCCTGCTCACATAGGCAACACACACCTGCACTTGGCGATGCAGTTACACAAAGAATTAAACAGAAATCACTAACAAGATGTGCATGTTATTGTTTAGTAACAGTAGCATTGATCGGCAGCTTGAAAAGTGCTACTAGCATTCCTACCGGCTCTCCCCAGTTATGCCTCACGTCTGGCTGGTCCCACTGGTACCAGGGGTCTCGCTCATGAAAAGACTTATTAGGGAGCTTGGGATAGTCACCATACCTGTAAGAAACAGATAAAAAAACCCAAACATACAAGAAATCTATATTAATGTAGATATGTTTTATAGGAGACACTATAGGACAGGGCTATGGAAATCAAAGACTTAAACATTACCTTGGTTTTATAGCTCCTATATATACAACATTTTTATAATACATACATGCAACTAGCACAACGATCATCACTGTGATACCAGTTACTGTAACAAACAGCATTCCTCAAAGGGGGCTTTTTGGGCTACACTAGCTGGAAGAAAACACAGGCTTAACTGAAGTACAGAACCCTAGTTCTCTTGCACTTTGCACATGTCAAAGTATTTTCCAACATTTAAACATCTCCTGAAATCTTTATTCCAGAGATTACTTCAGTTCATCCCTCTCAGCCTTGCATTCCAACAGCCTATAAAGTCTCTCGTACAGTATTTTATTCACACAGGCCTCCAGCTCATTCCATTTGTTCCTGTTATAAAACTCCGATGTGTGCCTTCAAAGCTCCAAGCTCACGGCACAGCACCTCTGGGCATCGGACCGAGCCTGCCAGCGCCAGCCCGCAACGCGGAGCTGCGGGCCTCGGCCTGCCCTGCCCGCGGGCACCGACACCCCGGCCGCTCACCCAAAGCCATCGTCGGGGTAGGGCTCGTAGTCCTCCACCCGCATGTTGTACTTCCTTGCAGCGGCTGCCCGCTCCTCCGGTGTTCGTGGGTACGGCCCAGGCATCAGGTCCTTGGGCGCCTCCGAGGCTGGGGGGAGAGCCACGGGGCAGCCTGGCTGTGGGCTCGCCGGCAGCCACGGCCAGGCCGGGGAGGTCGCGCCACCCCAAGGGCCCCGGAGCCACCGGCCCGCCGCCCTCCAACCGGCACGCCGCCCCCCAGCCGCCGCCGGCCCGTCGCCACCAGCCGCCTCGGCCCCGCCGGCCCCAGCAGCCCCCAGCCGCCCCGGCCCCGCCGGCGTCCCGCCGCCTCAAGGACACCTGGCCCCGCCGCCTCAAGGCCCCCGGAGCCACCATCGTCCGAGCCCCCCGCTCCGTCCCCCCGCTCCCTCACCCGCCCGCGCCCCCATGGGCGCCGCCGCCCCGGCCCAGCCCGGCCGCAGCCCGGCGGCCGCCCGCCGCCAGAGGACACCGCGCAGCCCGACCGCCGCCATCGCCCCGCCGCGCAGGCGCGGCCGCCGACACACAGAACCCCGCCCGAGGCGCCCCTCCGTCCGCCGGGCCGCAGCCAGCCCGCCGCCGGGGCGGGGCCGGGGCGGTGCTCCAGGGCTGCGCGGCCGCCCTCGGCGCGTACCGGTGCTACCGACGCTGGTACCCACGTGTGACCGCCCGGTCCCCGCGGAGCCGGGGAAACGCAGGCGGCTGCAACGGCTTGTTAGTTTAGCGGTGCTGTTCTTCAAGCCTAAGCAATGCGTTACTGTAGAGAAAATCGATACGAGCGCTAAAGGACTTTGCAGTTTACTTGTTTAGTTCATTATGTAAACTCTGCGGTACTTGAGCTCGTTCTCCTTCAGGTAGTCAAACGTCTGGCTTTGAGGCACGAGCATCTGCGCGTGTGCTGCGGGGCAGGCGGGCGGCTGGCCCCGAGCCCCGCACTCAGAAGGGCGCCGCAGAACCGGCGGGGCGGGCGAGCGCCGAGGGGCCCGGAGGCCCCGCCCTGACTCCACAGCCGGCCCGCAGGGGCCATTTCCCGCCCCCGGCTCCCACTGCAGCCCGCAGCCCTTGGCACCGGCGAGAAGGCGGAGGGGAGCGGAGGC
Source organism: Falco peregrinus (assembly GCF_023634155.1). Classification (NCBI taxonomy): domain Eukaryota; kingdom Metazoa; phylum Chordata; class Aves; order Falconiformes; family Falconidae; genus Falco; species Falco peregrinus. The sequence continues at coordinate 53,518,097 of NC_073721.1, forward strand.
CACGCCCAACCTCCCGCCGCGCAGGGGCGCTGCTCTCCGCCGCCGCCGCTCCCTCCTGCCCTTTCGTCTGCCTCCCGCCGTCTCCCTTCACTTCCGGCGTGACCATGGGCGGGCAGCTTCCGCTTCCGGCTTTTTAGTTCCGGGTTCTCCGGTAGAGGCGGCGATGGCAGCGGCGGCCTCCTCCTCGGCGGCGGCCGCGGGCTGCCAGGAGGGCCCGGCGGTAGCGGCAGGGAGCGGCTGGAGCGAGTCCCAGTTCCGGCGTTACTCCTTCGAGACGCGGCCTATCCCGCGGCTCAGCCACAGCGACCCCCGCGCCGAGGAGCTCATCGAGAACGAGGTGCGGTGGGCAGCGGCGACCCGGCCCGGCGCTGGGGCTGCGGCGGGGCCGGTTTGCGGCGCGGAGGCTGCCCGCCTTGCCCGCCAGGCCCGGCGGGGCGGAGCGGAGCAGGGCCCGCAGAGCGGCTCGCAGGCAGCGGGGCGCTCCGGGCCCTGGTGCCGTCCCGGGGGCGCGTCCCGGCCCTGCCTCTGAGGCTACCGCGCTGCCCGCCGTGGAGTGCCTGCCGCGCCCCCCCGCCCCGGCGCGGGCTCGGCTGTGGCCGTTGTCGCGTTCCTCTGAGCTGTGGTGGGCGCTTCTTTTCGGTGCCACAGCGCTGAGAGACGAAACGTTTCCTGCAGACTTCAACAAAGTGCTTTGTTGTCCGGGCGAAAGTCGTGGAAATGTTGTGTAAAACCATGGGCATATGCTTGTTATTTTCTAAGTGAGAATGACTCCAGGTGTGAATGCTGCCTTGCAGAGCGGCTCTTGTATTTGTTCTGGATAAGCCCGATTTCGTTTTGGTAAGATTGCTAGCTTGTTGGTTTTTTTTTAAAGAAATCCTGCAAGAAGGAAAGTTGTGCATGCACAGCTTGTAAACACAGCAGCTATCAAGAGTTCTTGTTTAGGTTGCATCTATTTATAGGTGAGGAGATAGGTGATGCCCTTTGTCTTCTTTTCGTAGTTGTTGCTTTTTTGGTATAGAAGAGATAAGGTAGTATTATTTTTTTGATGGCTGAAGGTTATCTGCGATCCTCTGAGAAAAGACATGAGTACTGTCTCTGTTTCTGGATTCAGAAATACCTTTCTGCCAGTATTTAGCCCTTCGTAGCTAGGCTAGAAGGGATCAGGCAGAATCTACTGTGTTTCCTTGCTACATGGCAGGACCAAGTAGGCCTAAAACTGTTTCCAGCTAGTGTTTGTCTAACCTCACATGTTATAGAGATTAGCTAAGTAGATAGTGGAATCTGTCCTGTTACTACCAGGAACTTGCTGAGGACACTTTCTCAAAACTTCCTATCACATTTTTCTTGGTTTTTTTTCCTCAGACCAAGGTACCTGATTACTCTTAATGCCTTTTCCAATTCCCTGTTTCCAAAGCAAGCTCAAGTGATTGCAGTAATGAATGTGATCATTCTCAAGTTCAAGAGGGTCTTGAATCAATGGATTTCTTGTTCCTCTCCAGGAGCCAGTGGTGCTGACAGATACGAATCTGGTTTATCCAGCTCTGAAATGGGACCTGGACTACCTTCAGGAAAACATTGGCAATGGGGACTTCTCAGTGTATAGTGCCAGCACACACAAGTTTTTGTACTATGATGAGAAGAAAATGGCCAATTTTAAGAACTTCAAACCCAAGTCGAGCAGGGAAGAGATGAAGTTTGCTGAGTTTGTGGACAGACTCAGTGAAATACAACAAAAAGGGAGTGCTGAGAGGTAAGTAATACTTGAAGGTTTCTCCATTTCTGCAGGTCTAAGTAGGGAACAAGATTCTCTTCAGTGAGTGTTGATGTTTAAAACCTCTCAAGCTTTTCTTTTTTTCTTTATAGCCCTGCTTTTCCTGCAGGGCTTCTAGTTGACAGCAGCCTTGTTACCTGATTAAAGTAGTCATGCCATTAGTTAATCGAACTGTTTACATTGTCTGCAGAGTTTTGTTTAATTTTTTTCTCTGTCTGAGGCAAGGTTTGCATAGAGAAAGCATTAAGCTTCACTTTCTTTTGGCAGACTATAGTATTGATAGAGGAGCTTAGGTATCTGATGAAAAGGTATGGGCTATAGCACTCAGCCTTTTTTACAGAATACCAAGGCAGCTGGTGCTAACACTCTTTCAGAAAAATGAGAAGAGGTTGCATATGTGCAGTGTATTTGCTGGTGTTGATGGCCTGCACCACTAATGGAGCTGTAAGTTACCGAGAGGAGCTTCACGTTTATATGGAATATAATAACTATTAGCAATGTAAACCCTGTGTTAATTTTGTCAGTCACCAGCCCTCTAACTTATGGATGCTTAATTGTGTCTTAATTCGAAGCAACTCTGTGTCCCTGTCCACTTGTCGTCTGTACCTTTCTATTCTTTCTCAGCTTTGAGTGTGCTTTTTCCAAGAGAGAAGGTAGTCCTTGAGCTTAAAAATGCATTTTTCTTCCAGCATTGCAGACAGTAGTCTGTAATACTGTGATTGTTAATACAGATGTTTGATTCCTCTGGTCCTCTATGTCTAAAGGTAGGCATGGCTTTGAAGTAATTTGATGCTGAAACGTGCAGGATTTCCTGAGCCCTTTTTTTCCCTCATGCACTTCTAGTAGAAGAGGTAATTCTTACTGCAGATGAGTTGGAGTGGTGTCATTTATCTGGGGATTATTCATGAATGTGTTTGATATTTGACAGTGGCCAGCCAGTGTACAGTTTCCTCCTCCTGCATTACAAGGGGGATGTTCTTGCTGTAAAATTCTCCTTTTCCCGTACGATTATTCAAACAGAATTGAGTTCTGTTCCCTTCTGTACCAGAAAACCTTTCAGCAAAGTTTCAGGACTTTTTGAAATGCTTTCTTTCTACAGGTGTTTATGATGTGTGGTGGTAGAACAGAATCTGTAGGAGTTATGTCTCTTTGTTTTGAAATCTTTCTGAAGAGATGCAGAAGTATGTCTTTATCTTCATGGCAAAGCTTGATTTCTCTTTATCTCTGGGAAAATACAGGCTGTATCTGCAGCAAACACTGAATGACACAGTTGGAAGGAAGATTGTGGTGGATTTCCTTGGTTTCAACTGGAACTGGATTAACAAGCAACAAGGGAAACGTGGCTGGGGTCAGCTGACTTCTAACTTGCTTCTTATTGGCATGGAAGGTAAGCAGCTACCTCTGGGAGAAGATCTGGTCAGCAGTTCTGTATTTCAATTTCAGAAGGTCTTTCAAATGGATTTTCCACCAAGTGTTTCTTCAGAGCAGGCAGTTTAAATCTTTAGTTTGTGTGGAAATTGTTGTCACCACTTAACTTGGGTTACAGAGAGGAAACAACCAAAGGAATAGCCTGTATTTCCCCAGGGATGCACTGTGAATGCCTGGATGTAATCTGCTCGTGGAAAGACTCTGTGTGATGGTGGTAGGGCTGTGTTTTCGGTAATTGCTAATCATATTCTGAGAGCTGCTTATTATTTGAATGCTTCAGATGCTGTAGATGTAAAATGCTCAGAGCCTGCAGGTTTGAATTGCAAAAGGATTTACAAGTTGAGCAAAGTTAGTCTTCTGGGCTTTTCTTAGCGTGTCCAGTGTCTACCCAGGAGGAAACGTTGATTATTCTGTCAGGCATTTGTTCTTATTTGAGCTGGTACACTGTCGGGGAGAAATTCTCTTAAGAGCTGAATTTCTTCTTGAAAGTTAGAGGGAACTGAGGAACTTGGAAGATGGGTAAATCCCAGAAATATCTGGATAGAGGGTAATTCCAAATCCATGTGGAGACTTATTCATAGGCAAATGCTTTAGAAGACAGAGGTACCACTACCCTGTTGACAAGGAGAGCGTTCCAGTAGAAAGTAATATCAATAACTGGGCACAAAACTGTGTATGTTTCTTGAAGTAGGATGGCCTATAATCAGTGTGGTCATCACATCCAATTATAATTATTTGTTAATTCATGGCTATTCAGTTCTGACAGCAGATGTTTTTCCCCTTTGCAACAGGTCATACTCAACTTACAGCTGTTTGTCTTTGCCACTTGTTTTACTAGCTGAGAGAAGAGAACTTCACATAAAAGCAGTGCACCAACAGTTCCCTACAGGTCATACATAATGTGATCACTAAAATCCTGTTATCAACAGGTTATGTGCAAGAACCAAGGGATTGTCTTGAACCAGTGTGTACTAGGAAAAGGAGTGTCTTTACAGGAGCATTTGATTTTATGATACATTCAATGAAGTTGCGGGGTTAATTGTCATCTTAATTCTACTTAGTGAAAATACATACAAAGAGCGAGCTAAAAGAGTAATATCTGAATTGCAAGCAGCTTAAAAAACATAGTTGTAAGGGGTACAGAATGCCCCATTGTATTTAAAGGTTTGATTAAATTTAAGATCTAGTGGTAACAGTCAAGCTTCAGAACTGTTAATCAGACTGAGAAGGTGCTGTTGGGAGCCCCAATGACAAAAAAATATTTACTTGTTTTCTTGCAAAACTACTAGGACTTTTTTCAAGATCAGGCTGTTAGACTCCTTTTCTCTAGACTGATAATTTCCTAAAGTCCGTTCTACAACTTGTCATCTAAACAATGTGTTTTATGAAGAAGCTTCCCATCAACGTTTGCCATCTGCTGTTCATGGGAACAAGCTGGAAATTCTAATCCTGTAAAGCGTGAGTTGCTGAATATGGATTTAGAATGGAAATTAAGTGGAGTAGCAACTGCTCAATAAAGGCTGGCTGATACAGTGATCAGTTTGTAACGTTTTTGTGGTCATTTTCCATGTTTAGTTTTCTGAATATGTGGAAGTGTATTTACTGTCTTCATCAAAGAATGTAACTTGCTTCCATCTTTCCTACCTGTATGTGAGTGTGTCTTGATTATCATCTTTTCTCTCTCTGTAGGGAATGTGACACCAGCTCATTATGATGAGCAGCAGAACTTCTTTGCTCAGATTAAGGGTTACAAGAGATGTATCCTGTTCCCTCCTGATCAGTTTGAATGCCTCTACCCTTATCCTGTGCACCATCCGTGTGACAGACAGAGCCAGGTGAGAGTAGCAGATCTGTTCTCTGTTCCATGACAAAACAGGACATTTGTGAAGGTGCTAGGTGGGAGGAAGCTGTACTGGAATTAAAGCTGCTTTTGAAAAACCTGTGTTCAGATCTGTTAACTGGTGAATATGTTGAGAATAGATGGAAGGCCTGGTAGTGTTTCTGTTTGTGTCTGGTCCTGACTTGCAAGAACTAGGGCTATAAACACGCTCTTACTGATAGCACAACTGGGCTGCAGTTGGTACCTTTTCTGTTTCACTGATGACTTGTCAAACAGATTTGCTCAGAAACAAATTGCAGGACTCCTACCCAAGTAGATGGTACTTTGAGGGTACTGCAGGACATTGCAATGGAGTTAAGACACAAATGCGAATATGAAAGCCATATAGGGAAGGATGATTTGATACTGAGAGCCAATAATGAGGACTGTCATTGCAGGAAGTTCTTCTGAGTTTATTAATGTTTTCCTCTGTTAGGTGGACTTTGACAATCCTGACTATGAGAAGTTTCCAAACTTTCGGAGCGTGGTTGGCTATGAGGCGGTGGTGGGGCCAGGGGATGTGCTATACATACCTATGTACTGGTAAGAGGAATGGTGGGACTGCACAGTGACCAGCCAACAGAGGTTTAAAAGGTCTTCTGCTTGGGTTGGCTCTTAAGATAATTCTGTTTCAGCTTCATCAGCGAGTATGGTATTTTCTGTGATACCCTGGGCTAATCTGCTTCTACTTCCTGTCTGTTGGAGGGGAATGGTAACTCTCCCTGACACCATGTTAATGGTGCAAGTACTCCATTAATGTGTGTGAGAAGAGGATCTGTATTTAAATACAAAGACCTTTCCGGTAGTTCTGAGGTCTTGATGATGGTGGTGTAGGGCAAGGCTTGTCTAGTGCTGTCTGAACTCATCCATCTAAGGTATTTCACTATAAACTACAGCAATAGTGTCGTCTTCTTTGTGGTTTCCATGCAGGTGGCACCACATTGAGTCTCTCCTGAATGGGGGGATTACCATCACTGTGAACTTCTGGTACAAGGTGAGTACAAGCACTTTCCTGCACAGCTTGGATAGCTCTATCCCAGAGGATTTTTTCAGTAGAGATGTATTGGCATGTGTTGTCAATATGAGAACTTCGTTGCACCAAATCCTTTGCTTTAAAGCTGAAAGTTGCTTTCTCCCTTGAGTCGTGTGTGAGAGACTGGGTGGCTATTAGAAGGTAGAATTATCTGCCAATTTAGGAAGCATGACATGAGCTATTTCTGATGTTTCAGGGTGCCCCAACCCCAAAGAGAATCGAGTATCCATTAAAGGCTCATCAGAAAGTGGCGATAATGAGGAACATTGAGAAGATGTTGGGAGAAGCCTTAGGAAATCCACAAGAGGTACAAAACGGAACCATATAGTCACTGTTGTTGAATTTGTTATGGCTTAATGCAAAACTCGAGATGCCAACTATTTGGCTCTGCAGGTATCACAGTGAGGGTAGGAGAAAGCAGGGTTGCTCTGTTGCTGTGAATGGTTCTTCCTGCTGTCTTCAGAAGGTCCTTTGGCTACAAAAAGGCAAGCTCTTTACATTTTAATTCTGGAGAGGACCACTACAAACAAGGGATTAATTGTTCTTGTATGTGGGGGAAGGTGTTTGGCTTTGACTTTGGGCACTGCCAGGGAAGTGTTGCTCCCAAACTCTCCTTAGCCTTCTGTGCAGCAACGATACCCAGTGTTTGCCAAAAAAAAGACACTGTTTTACTTGCTGAATCCAGATCTCTTAAGATAAATCTCTTCTAAGTCATGTGTTTCCCGCTTAACACATGTCTCTGTCTCTGAATTCTTTGTGGTTTTAATCAACTGGTATTTCAAAAAGCCAGGTGGAATTACTAAGAGTATGCTTTTGAAGATCTCCTGCTGATCTGAAAGTGAAAATACTGGCTGTGAATAGAAATGTTTTCATGGTCTGTAACCCTTACCACTGTGCACAAACTTCTTTTTAGTGCCCTAATGTAAGATGAGCCTCTCCCCTGAGATTATCTTGCTTCTGTAGCGTGTTGAACTTCCCTCAGTGATCAGGCAGTGCTGAGAAATGGGAGTGGTCTTGACTGAAAGCAAAACCTTAGCAAAATTATCAGCCCTAGTCTTCCTTCCAAGTGACCCCAAGGACCAGAGAGGATTCAATGAGTAAGAATGTTCCTTCTGTGCCCTGCAAAAAGCAACCCCTGATGACTGTTGACTCCTTTTAATAGTATCTACTGAGAAATCACAAATCTAGGGTGGGAAGTGAAAAGGTTTCAAATACCATGGATGCAGTGTTTTGCTGACAGCTACAGTTGGGTGTTGGTAGAGAATGCTGCAATTTTGGTAGGGTATCTGAGGATGTGCTCAAGGGTGCCCCAGTATTTATCTGGAAAATACTTTGAAACTGATTCAGTGTACCTTAGACTCAGTTTGTGTGCTGAGATCCTCTGCCCTGGGCTGCTCAGCTCATAAGGTGTTGTGATGCAGAGGGAACAGGCTCTGCAGTTGCCGTTTCTGAGTAACTGTCCCAGCTAACAGTCTGGTTTTGTTTTGAACAGGTGGGTCCCTTGTTGAATATGATGATTAAGGGACGGTATGACTAATGCCTGCCTGCCCGGAGTGACTGATGTTGGAGCTGCTTTGTTCACAAGCAATGGAAGATACTGAGCGCTAGTATTGCACGCGGCACTTAACAGACTGATGGGTTTCCTGGCCTATCCTTGCCCCACTACAATAAAGGGGGCTACTGGAACTGCAAAACCGTTAGTACCCCATTCATCTTCCACTCTCATCTAACCGAACCTCCCAAGAAAGAGTCTGCACTTGTTGGAAGCTGGATTCATGCTCACTAACTTGTTTTTTTCTCCCTCTACCCTGTTTGCCACAACAAGGAGCATGGCTTCTGGCACTGGATGTGTTGCTTCAAGAATTTCAGGCATTTGAAGAAAAGCTTGGAGGAGAACCAGGAGTGATCTTGTTTCCTCAGCCTCACGGGGTTTGGACTTCCTGGCTGGGTTTATGTTTTGGTGCCTGCAGTGGATATAAGGTGGAAAGTGATAGGTTTCACAGTCCTCTGTTGTTAGAGGACCTGTCCATGCTCAACTGTGGCACCTTTTTGTATAATGGAACATGTGAGATAGCCTGTGTGTGATGAGCAACAGGATAAATGATTCTGTTTCTTCAGCTTAAGACATCTATGCTTTGGACTTAGCACAGGGTAGAGATCACAGTGAATTCATCTAGTGTGTGAGCGCCAAATCCTATCCTCTCCAAATAATGTGTTGTAGGAGTCTAGATAAACCTCTTTTCTGACAGCTTTCTCTGGGAAGTGAAGGCTGCTCTCCTGCTCTTTTGAAGCTGCAGTATGGTTAAAAGGGGATGTAGCATTATGAAGGGAGGTGCATAAATGCCAGGGCATTCTCCGAGTCTTGGAACAATTAAGCCACATTTTTAAATAAAATTCCCCAGGGGTGCTGAGCCAGACTGTCAAAATGCAGTGTCAGATAGGTACAGAGCTTCCCGTCTCCCCACCAGGGGTGCTGGCTCCTTGGACTAACATGGGAAAGTGCCCTTTTTACTGAAACTGCAAGAACTCAAGTGTGTGTGGCTGCGCACAGGTGCGCATGTTTGTGTGATGTTGTGTGGCTCCTGTCCATCAGTTAAATCCATGCCAGTGTGTGGTTCCCTTCCTTGTACAGTCATGTGAAAGAGGTCAGGGCTTTCTGTTTAAATGTGGTTAAGGTTATCTTGATCCTTTTTGTGTGCTGGGACTTGACATGGCAGGCTGGGAAGTGACAAGACTGGAGCACAGGAACCAGACAAGCCTCTTAAAGAGTCCTCAGCAATCACCCTGAAAAATAATTTTGCTTTCCACTTCCATGCAAAAGCCTTGAGCTCGTATGGAGGCTGGCTTTTGCTTCCCTGAAGTGTGCTGCACTGCTCTCCCTGGTTTGGGGGGTGGTGCAAGGTCTTGTGTATTTGATGCAAGTTGTAAGGATCCCAAGAGCTTAGATGTAGGAGATGTTTCATAGCCCGTTAATCTCATCCCAGAGAAGTGGGGAATTTGTTCTGTTGAGACTTCCCAATGTTTTTCTCTGTTCTTCAGGACTTGTTCTGACATGGGATTCTCATAAGAGTGTTGAGAACATGTGCTCTGTCTTTTGTTGGGATGGCTCATGCACCACCTGCAGTGAGCTTGCCTTGCACTAAGCTGAGAGGCCTCTCAAACAGGAGGTCCTAGGGGCTAGTTGGCTGCTTTACAGGTCAGAACAACTGAAGTGTAATTGGCAGCTGTGGGGTCCTTGTTTAAGAAATACATCTGTGTTACTGAGTAGTGTCACTGCCATGTTTACTTGTTACAGACTCTCCAGAGCTGTGGTTACATCCAGGTGAAGGTTGCTCAGCTGGATGCTTATCAATGCTCAGCCTTTGGGCAGGTGGGGAAGAACGCTAAGCTGCTCACTCTGGCCAAAAGCAAGACCTTCCCAGGAGTACTGGGCACATGCCTGTGGTTGAAAAATGCTCAAATGAAATCCCACCTCTGTGCTATTTATTCAGCACATGGTAGTCTCCAGTACTATTTGTTGGGACACTGTCAACTCTTGAAGCTCAGGGTGGGAGTTCATATCCTATGTGGAGAGAGAATGGTACTTACAGAACTTCAGAATCCTTTTGTTTTTTCTTTATTTGCCAAAGGTCTAACTTTTAAAGTGTCTGAACAGGTTTTGCTGCACTTGATTTCGTGAAAGCTTATTCACAATGCACTGATGGACTGACTCCCCCCCTTCCCTATTCACCTTGTGCTTTCAATGCCCCTTGCCATGGTATTGGGAAGCTGTGTGTGTTCTCTGCTAGGGGTGTGTGTGCGGGGGGTGGGGCGTGACACACACGGTACCTTCTGAAGTGTAGTTCTTAAATACAACCAATGTTGAACAACAGAACTGTGTGGCTTTTATTTTGTGAGTGGCTGTACAGGAGAGCTGTATAAGGAGATACACATATAAGGCTACCTTTCAGTCTTTCTAGTAACTCCATGTGCGTTCTTCACTGATGAAAGCTGCTGGTCTCCAGAACTGCCTTCAAAGCACCAATACCAACTGCATTATTGTGTCTTCACAAACTTTCCTCATGCTACTTCCTTAAACCTGAAAGGAAAGCTAGGAGTAAGATGGTATCCTTGAACCCTGTCAACAAGTGTTGGTAGGGAGGGAACAAATTATCCTCCCTACTGACTCGAATGGTGTCACCATGATCTGGTCACTGATGGGATGACAGAGTAAACTACACTATTAGGTCTAATGAGTTCTATCAGTTGCTTGTCCTTTGGGATATCTTATCCTTCATTTGGTCCTTTATCTGATTCATACTTTGGTCAAGGAGATTTTGGGTGGAGGCTTCCTCTGTGTACCTCTGCTGTAGCAGCCTTGGGTGGTGGAGTTCTCTCTACCTGATAAAGACACAAATTATTTTATGGTAATATTAACTACAGCAATCTTGGTACCTAACTGTCAGTGAAATATTGGCTAAATCTGAACAAATTTCTAATGTGTAGTAAAATGGGGAAGAGCTGAATATATATTAGAGATGGTGGGGCTGGTGAGAGGAGAGAGAGGCAGCGGTCTAAGCCTTTGGTACCACAATTGGCATTGTCTCCTCATGCCCTTGGGGAACAGGGTGAATGTGGAGGGAGTGGAAAAGACAAGAGGTTAAAGTTTCCTGTGACCATGGGTGTTCACCCTTCCCTCCTGTGCCTGCTGGGATCATCAGCGCTGAACACTCATTTGCTTCTGTTCCACTGAACTTAGTGGTCTGTTATGGCTGATCCTGTAGCCTTTCTGTTGTGCACATGCCTGTGGGTAACATGCATGGCTGGCACCACAAAGCTTACAGATGTTGGGTTGTGCAGAGAAGTGGAGGAAACAGAGGGATGAGGTCTGTGTCATTTGAAAAACAGTCTCCAGGATTTTTCCCTTCCAGTTGTTTTCTTGTTTGCTTTTACTACCTTAGGTCCTTCTGTTTTGCCCACTTCCCTGTTCCTTGAAAAGTGAGATTTTTCTGGGGAGAAGTGACCTTTCTCTTAATCCCTATAGATCGTGGCTGCAGGATCTTTCCCATGGAAAGAGAAGAGTGTGGGTTTTCAGACTGATGCACTGTCTTACCTGCTTTGTGATCAGGCTCAGCTCGGTGATCACCCAGGAAAATTGGAGTGATAAAGCAGGTGCAGAGTGAAGCCGGCTGGTCAGGATCAGAGCCATGGTGGAGGAGGTATGGGACATAGCTGCAGTGCAGGGGCCAATCTAACACAGGTGGGGGTGAAGGGGGAGAGACCCTGAGCATCGAAGCAGCTCTTGGGGGAAGGGAGGGGCAGGCCTCCGCCAAGACTGCTGTTTCTTTTCTTTGCAACACTTCTTACCGATGAGTGAGCCAACAGTGAATGCTGCCGCTGCTCTAGTCCTAGAATGGGGATGGTGCGCCTGGAGTTTTGACAATCTCTTGGCAGGCGTCTGTTGTTGGTGCACGGTTGATCCATGCTGCCACCATCCCAGCCCAGGAAGCAGAGCAGCAACTGCAGCAGCGGGTGCTGCCTCTGCATGTGTGTGGTTTTTTTCAAAGTGCTTTTCTCTAAGCCTCCCTTCTACCCCGTGTGTGTGAGGAGCTTCCTTGCGCTCTGGTTTATGGTCTTCATGTTCCGTTCCTGTTCTGGAGATGACACCTCTCACCAATGTCCTGGGAAGTCCTGAAGTCACAGTCTTCCCTGGGCATTTTTCTGCATTGGTGCTGTTGCCTGGAAGGAAAGGGAAAGAGATGCTGTTACTGTGACAAACGCATGCAAAGTAAGTTCTAATTACTGCCTCGCAAAGTCAAATATTTGTTGCAAGCAGAGGACTAATTGTGGGGGGAGGGAGCGGAAGTGGAGGCTCTTGGAGTGTAAGTGGAACAGATGCCCGGACGCCTTGGGGAAACGCAGCTTTCCTCTACAAATCAGAGCTTTAAATTACAAGGCTTTTACCAACGAGAACAGTTGTGGGAAGTCGTCTGCTCTCATTTGCGTAATGGCTTCTGTCACTGGTGATTAGACACAGGATGAAGGAAAAGAAATTTGACAATTAGGAATGAGTGATCATTAATCAGAATCTTTGTTAGAAGGAGGGAAGGGGGGGAGAATATTCCTCAAACAGTGGAGGCAGCCACTGGAGCCACAGCAAAGTCCATGAGATGCATAACTCTCAGTGCTACTCTTGCTCTGCAGAGCTCCCTCTGCCTAGGTATGAAGCAGCAGCCAGGGTCTTGGCTGGGTTGGAAAGCTTGTGGAGGAAGGCAGCTAGACAAAATCCTTCCTGTGCTGTTCAGTGGTTCTTGGCTATCTGCTTAGTAAGGGAAAGAGCGCATTTTGGAGCACTCTCCTTGCCCCAACGCCTTGCACTTCCTTCTTGGTGCTTGGCCACAAACTGCCAGCAAAACCCACAGAAACAACTTCTTAAATTTTTGCAGTCTCCTTTCCCAAACCTTACATGCAGCCTTGAAGTTTCTGGTGCAGAGGAGACCAGGCACAGGCCTTGACTGGCATGCAGAAAGATTAGGACGAGCAATATGAAAGAAGTTCCAGGCTCTTTTCCTATTAATGTCATTTCTTACAAGAGCAAGGAGGAGCCTGATGGGCTGCATGACAGGTAAAGAAGGCAGTGGTGACTTCTCTGTGTCTGTTGTTTGCTGGCTTAGCTCATCACCCCACCATGCACAACCCAGTATATGCATTTGTTTGGGTTTTGAGGGTCTTGATCAAGATACTGGTATACATGAAATCTGTTACCTGTTTTTCCTGCAGCCGTCATTTGAACTCTTGTCAGGTTAAACGTTTTGGCATAGTTTACTTGAAGAGGCACTGCCTCTGATTAGATCAACAACTATAACTTGCGAGGGGGGATCACAGACCGCTTGTGGGGCACATGATGTTGGTTAATTCATCTCAAGACTTCAGCTTACTGTATTAATTGATTTCAGTGACAATTCCTGTCTTTGCAAGGCTGGGTCTTTCTCTTGAGGCAGGGGTCTCCACCGCAGTGATTATTCTTTCTGTGACTGGAAATCAAAGCAGATACCTGCAAAGGGAAGATCTGAAGCCATGTTGCATCATTCCCAGCTGGCTCTAAGCTCGGATAAATGACAGCAGCTTGGATTTTCAGCCTCTTCCCATGGCTGGCGTTGTTCACCACAGCAACTGAAAATGAAGGAGAAAACAGCATATCTCAGGACAGCATCTAACAATGCTTATCACGAGAGAAGGTAGGAGAATCACTGGTCGCATTGTTCAGGGTGGGGAGATGTGTCAGGTAGTGACTTTTATTCCCTTTTAACTGCCTGAGAGAAGGGCTGCTTCTCATTCACAGTTGACATTTAAAATGCATGTTTCCATTCGGAGGAGTGCACCTCAATGCTTTTTGTGGAGAGTAAGGCAGCTTCTGATGTTGTGGGGTTGCTGTTGGAATTCACCTCACAAACTTGCTGTAAGCCCTGAGAAAGCCCAGGCTTTGACACTGCGGGGTACTGCCCTGGCTGCAGGAAATGTCGCTGTGCTGGGTGGCAGGAGCCACAGGTGTGACTGTCATCTCAGTTTCAGCGGTGTGTTTTTTCATGAATAGTCAGGTTTCAGCATTGAATGCCTTGACAGGGAGGACCTTCGGGTGTGACTTGAAACCCCTTGGGAAGCCAGGAAGAAAGGACAGTGTACGCTGTCCTGTGTGTAGGTGATCTGTGTTATGAGATCTGGTGTGCGCACTGTGGTCCCTGAGCTGCTTAAGCACCGCTGGCCCCATGCAGTGAGCTGTGCGAGGGCTCCCGCTGAGCTGAGGGCAGCTAAAGGGCTGAGGTCAAATCACTTCCTTCTCTGAAAGGACAGTCCCCATGCCCACAGAGAGAGCACGCGGGGTTATAACAGCATCCAAGGGGGTTGTTTCTGCAGGAGAGCTTAGTATCACAGGTGGTGGACTGACTCTGCCCCAAGTTCCTCTGACAGTCTCTCAGAAGCTGCTCCCATCCGTCTGTGTTTCACTGGAGCAGAATGCTTCTCGCAGCAAGGAATGGTGCTGATGGGTATTCAGGTTGAATGCCTGCCACTACAGGCTGTGGAGCTGGAGGGCATGGGGCAATAGGGCCTTGCTTGGCATTTGAGGTAATAAGCTTCTGGTTTCTCGGCTCACGTGAGCTGCGGAGATTTATAGAGCTGGGGAGTCACAGGGCTGTGTTACTTGGGCTGTCAGGTCTGATGCCACTCTGGCAGGGCAGACCTCGGTGCTCTAAGCCTGTGTTCAGGGCTGGTGCAAACCTGTGGCGTGAGCAGGGGTGGGAATCTGCAAGTGGGGCTTGGGGCTTTGAGGGACCTGTTCACCCCAAGCACAGCCTGGGGCCCCTTGCTTCGACCTCCTCCCCAGCATGGAGGCAATCCTATGTCTCCTGCTTTTGCTGTTTGTTTATAGCTCTCCCCATCCCATCTGTCTTTCTCTTCTCCTTCCTCCTCTTCTTTCTCCCTCCCTCTCCCTCCTCCCCCTCATTCCCTGTAAGCGATTAATCATTTTGACAGGCTCGGCGATGGCCTTTATTTCCTTGAGGCGGCCAAGAAATGTCTTTGAGCACCTTCTCTGACACCCCTCGTGTTCTCTCGCCAATCAGATCAGCCACCTCGCTCAGAGTGACACCACCAGAGATGCGGGGAGGGGAGGTGGGGGGGAAACTTCAGCAGAGCCAGCTGGGCAATGGGCAGTGGGGCAGCATCTAGTTGGGGTGCCATGTGGGCCCCCGTTAGCTGTGATGAATATGTCATTTCACTACAGCTTGAATGTGTCATACTTCTCTCCCTCCCTCTCCTTAGGCTCTTCTTCAAATCTTGGTTTCAGTGCAAAGGCAGTTGGGAAGAAATCTGGGTGCTCAGAAAAATACCAGCCTCCAATAGAGTGTCGGAGAAGAAAGAAGAGCAGGCTGGGATCATCGAGGGAGAAAGAATGGGGATGATTTTGCAGATGGATGTGGAAGCCTTCCTAGGAAAATCCCCTTTGTCTTGTGTGGGAAGGAAGTTGCCTCTGAGTCTCTGTCATGGTTCACTTGGACTTGTCACGTTGTCATGAGGATGCCTTCTGTTCACCTGCAGCTAAGGGAGCTCTCAGGCCACAGTACATACTATTGCAAATGCTCTGCCACCTAACCAGAAAGAAAATGGGGTGGATTAGGGTGCATGATGTTCCCAAAAGGATTTTTTTTCTTGAATCTGCTTTAATCAAACTTTACGGCATCCTCTGTCCCCTTGACATGGAACCCGGGAATACTGTGCCTCCTAGAGTTACTCTTTCCTTTTAGCATGAAAACAGGTATTCTCCGCAGGGGGAAGGAGAAGTCCAGGAATAACCATTCTGCCCAGGGCCTCTGGGGATGTCTGGAGACCCTTTGTGCAGAGCAATGGATTGTAACTAACATTTACAGAAATAGAAGAGATGGTGAAGGGGAGAAAGAAGTTGAAGATGATGCACCAGGAGTCAGAATGTGATGTAAAGAACTTGCTTAAGGTTGTCAGGTATCCTAAGGCAGGAGACTCAATGCAGTGGCCCAAGGGATACTCTCTAGTCTCGCGTTCCTATTAAGCAAGTAAATAAGCCTTGAGTTGAGCTTAGAAGACAGTGAATGGGCTCATCCTGAATGAAAGGCCCTAGAGTAAGACTGCCCCAACTCTTCAAGTAGGCCAAAGAGATGGAATTGAGGTGTCTGGGCTTTGAAGTCTACCTCCTGAGATGGGGCAAGGCAGCAACACAAAGCCAGACCCCCTAGCTCGATGCAGATACCTCTCTGGGAGGTGCAGCCAGCCAGGTGATAGCTCCCAATTAACTCTGGGAAGCTCACATCCTCTTGGGAAACATCACTGCTCGCTATTGACCACATGGGCTTTGGTTCTTGTCCTGCATGAAAGGCGTGAGAGTGTTTTAGCAGCAGTTTGGATGGGTTCAAGTCAAGATGCTGAGGAACAAGCACAACCTTGCTCCTACACCTCCCTGTTGTTTGTTTTCTCCTTGTGAAAAGGTTGCCTTTCAGGTGCAGACCTAAAAGCTGATACAGCCCGAGTCCAAAGGCAGGGCAATGACCACACCTGGAATGAGCATCCTTGGCCCTTGTGGGTGGGCTGCACCAGACTTCTGGAAGGTAGGAAGGCTCAAACTAAAGGGGAGTTAACTGGGACTTCCCAGCAGATGAAAAAGCAGCATGTGCCGCCTCTGACAGACATGCTGCCCCACGTCTTGGGAGTGACCTCTGCCAAGGTCACTGCTGAGTTTCTCTAAACTAGCATTTCTCTCAAGGAAATATTGATTTTGTGTTGGTGGTGCTAAGCAGTGTTGTTGAACAAGAGGCTGTTAATGCTTGGCAGAACGGTGGTGGCCCTTCTTGGCAGCTGGGCTCACTGATCTGGCTTGCTTTCTGCAGGCTTGTGCTCATGTGTCCAGGGTGAGGAACGCTGGCTTCTGGCTTCCAGGGTAGTTATCACTAATGGCTTCTGTGCCTCTTCTCCAGTGTGGGCTAGTTAGGTTTGCTCCTTTGCATTCAGTCAAGGACGGGAGTTTTTTGGCAACAGCAGAAAGCAGCCTGTCGCTGGACAGTTTACATTTAGTAAGAGGTAGTAAATTTCTTCCTTGAGTCTAACATGAGGGCACACGCAAAGGTCTTGAGTAGCTTATCTCAGCACTGGGAGTTTTCAGAGAGAATGTATGAGAATTTCAGAAATTTAAGTCCAACCAATGCAGTTAAGACTGGCTGTCCTAGAAAGCCTGTTTTAAATCATCAACAGCCCCAGTGTGATCTAGATCTTAAGGGTTCCTGCCTGTTGGGTGCAGTCAAGGCTTTGAATCACATAGGGCTGCAGTGACAAAGTTTGTGTCTCAGCCCTCCCAAGCCGTGAGCAGCAAGCAGAACACAATGCTGGCTCTTTCCTTCTCTCTTTATGAGGCTAAACAATGCAAAGAAGAGCCCGAGAGGGTGCAGCAGTAGGTTCTCACTGTTGCTTTTATCTGTTAAATTAAACTTTGCTTGCGCAGAGGGGTTCTGGTGTCTCATCCTTAGAAATACAAACTTCACTGGCCGAGGCCCTGAGCAACCTACTCTAACTGTACCTGCTTTAAGCAGGAGGTTGAACTAGATGATCTGAGGCCTTCTCCAACCCAGATTATTCTCTGATCCTATGGGTTTGCCCAAGAGAACTCATCACCTGATGTGCTGTATTTCGTCCCACTGCATAAAATTATTATGGGGTGCCAGAACCCCAGGGAAGCATCAGGTTGTTCTGCCGCTGTGCAGAAGCCTTTGTGGCAGGATGTTGTAGGCTACTTTCTTTGGTCTCCAGGGCTATGAGAGCTTCCCGATGGAACCTACACTGTGCCGGTCAGCAGAGCAGGTCAGTAAGGCAGGCTGGGGTAGGTGGTGAGGGGCTGAGAGCTCTTGATCATCACGTGGCAGATGCTTGTTGCCTCACCCATGCAGAGGGAGGATGGGACCTGGCAGGGAGAGGGCAGAGCTGTTTGCAGAACCAAAGCAGCGTTGCCACATCAGCACAGAGCTGAGGCTTGGGTCGCTCCTGCAGGGGTCTTACTGCTGCAGCTGAGCTGGTGCCCTCTGCTCGGTGCTGTGCTGAACTGGTGCAATAAATGAGCTTACATGGGGCTTTCTGCATTGCTGTGTAGATGCATCTGTTGCCTGCTGCGCCCTGGAAGGCTGTGGTGGTTGCACAAGCACCGTTGTGGCCCTGAGCCAGCTGGAATAGAGGGAACCCCTGTCCTTAGGCAGGGGCTGACCTGGCCAGGCTGCTGTGTCCTGTGATGAAGTGACTTGCCTAGCTGCAAACGGGAAGGTATTGCAATCGGGAGCTGCGATCCCCCCTACGGACAAGCTGGACTGTGCCCAGTTAGTTGGAGGCTGGACAAAAACTTGCCACTGCTTTCAGGGACACAGGATCTAATTTCAGAACTGGTCTGTGCTGTGTGCTGCATTGTTGCTGTCTCTATGGATTTCTGCAGGTTCAGGTGCTAAGTGTCCTTGCAGTGGCCTGGGCCATCCCTGTTCTCTTGGAATATCTGAGCTATCCTTGGTTATTGGCAAGCGTCTCCACGTTGTGCAGCTGTTCCAGACTTATGAGCAGCACCAGGTGCTTAACAGGAAAGCTGGAGCGTGAAGCTAACTTTGCACGTTCCTTTAGGTGACAGAGGTGCTTGTACCCTTGGGGACTTCAGAACTGGAGGTTGGGTTTAGGAATCTCACGTTTTGAGGTGCCCTGGCCAGCGGAGACATTTGTATCTGGGCTCTGTCTGTCTGGGCTGCTCTGAACGTTATGGATGTGTTGCTGCTGTCTTTGTGGAGTGGATGAAAGTGTTTGTGGTAAAATGTAATCAAGTGGAAAATTGCAGTGCATATAAACACATATGGCACTCAATGACTGGGCATTAGGCACAGTGACTGCAGGCAAAAAAAAATTATCTGTAAACGTTTCGCAGCAAGTTTTGAAATCTTAAAGAACAATAAGATATTAGCAATTTAATGGGGTGATTCAGCGAGGCAGCGATCCTTGGGTTGGGAGAACGAGGATGCATGCAGCTGCAGTGATGGGAGCGGCTGGGATTACTCAGCCAAGCTCAACAAGCCCTGTCTCCTAGCACAAGACAGCTGCCAAAGGTTTTCTTCACATGGCAAGGTGGCTGTGCTGGAGAGGAGAGCCAGGAGGTGGCCCGTGAACCTTACCAGTGCCACCTTCCAGCCTCCTCCAAGAGCCTGCTGTTTACAGCAGCATTTGGAAGAGGTTGTGTGCGGTCGATGAGGCAGAACTGATGGGCTAGGTGGATCAGGCTTGGCGCGGGCTGGGAGCCACAGAGGCGCTGCAGGTTAACAGCTGCTCTGGCCTCCAGGAAGGGTGAGCTGGGTCCTGGTCACCTCCTGTGCCTCCAGGCTCCCTCTGCTTATGTTGACAGGGGTAGCACCTTCCCAGCTATTGCAGAGCCTATGGCAGTCCAAACCATTCCTGGAGACAACCAGTTTGCACCCTGCCAAGGAGCTTTGTCACCTGCTGGAGCTGCACTTGCATCTTTCACGTCTAACACCATGGGCTGTGGCTGCCTGGGCAAGCTGTCTGTCCCCAGACCTCTTGCTTTGATCCTGCTGCTTACGGGGGACAAAGGCATGTCAGGCCAGTGAAGGAGAGCAGTTCTGCTGAGTGACAGACATCCTGGTGTTTTTCTTCTCTTGCTGCATGCTGGCTTCCCTTTTTCTGACATGAAGGAGGTTACCTGTGGGTGGTGGGAGGAGGGACACACCTTGCCAGTGCCACCTGTCTGTACCTCTCCCCAGGGGCGCAGGAAAGCAGTCTGAATACTGGGAGGAACAGCTTTGGCGTCTCTGCTGACAGCCCTGAGGTCTTGGGTCCCTGGGAGCGAGGCGGGCTCAGCGCTTGGTGAGGGAGCATCTTCTGAAGGACCGGTGAACAGGGCATCGAATGGGAAACCCCAAGGGTACGGGCAGCTTGGTGCAGCAAAGCAAAGCCTGACTGATTCCAGTCCTGTCCAGGGAGAAATCCTCCCAGACTAACCAGTGGCAGCAAGAATTGCCCAAATGAAATAAAAATAAATGAAATCAATGTTTCTGACTGCTTTCCAGGAATGTAAGGAACTCAGTGGGGCCCTGAGCCGGTGTGAGTAGAGCAGTAGGTTCTCTTCATCTGCACAGGACCTTTCATTTTCATGCTAGTTTGTACACAACCATGAGAACATGCCTTTTCTCAGATCTGATCCTTGAAACTGTGGCCCGAGTTGGATCATTAGCAAAGTATAACTTCAGTGATATTACAGGCAGGCCTGTATTGCTGTCTTTGGCTCCACCTGGCAAACTGCCTAAGGCTGCACTTTGTAAGACAAGGTACCTGCCACCCTTGTGTATTCAGCTCTGGATGGAATCAGTGAGAATAATGGTGGGAGATGCTTTTAATGAATTAATATTAAAGAATGTTTATTTTCATTATATTTTTCTATCAATTTAAGAAATTCCTGCTTTTAATCTTATCTCCTTAAACATGGTATATTAGAAAGAAAGATTATATTTCTTGTCTTGTGTCATCTGCTGGTTTAGGCACTCACAGTGTTTACAGCTATAAGCAGTGTTGCGCTTGCTGATACATAAGTACCACAGGGAAGTCATTGTCCTACTAGCAAAGCCAGCGGATGAGGCATTCCCACTTCTGTTGGGTACAGATACATTTACCTACAGAATTCCCCTGTCTTTGTAACATTCAGATAAGGCCAAGCCCTCACAGGACTGTTGAGAGAACTCGCAAAATATTCTGTGGTGATCAAATCCACATATGTTGTTCTTCTCAAGACTCACCTCTTTTACAGGGCTCTGCATTTGCTTGGACTAGCTCCCTGCCTATTCTACTCTCTGCTTTGCTACCTATTAAGTGTAGCTTGTTGCTGTCTTCATCTTCCCTCTGAGTGTTTCCATGCTGCTTTTGCAGCACTAAACCCATGGGTTTGAGCCAACTTTCCTTAGAGGAAGAAAGGGGTTAATAATGCCTGTCCTTTGCCTCTTTGATCTTATCAGTCCGCCCATGAATCTGGGGGCAGAGCTCCTGGACCATGTACATAGGGTGCCCAGAGTAACAGAGTCTTTACCTACCCACCTCGGCTCTCTGCTGAGAACATCGGCACTTGCCTTCTGCCAGCTGAAAGGGAGGATCATGTCTGCTGCGATTTGGGTGGGGAGGGAACGCCCGATTTCCACAGGGAAGGGCAGGGCTGTACAACTGTAAGGGTTTCTATTTCTGGGTATGTTGCTATAATCAGTCCCAGCTAATATCTGCCCTTTTATCTGTCCATCACCTTAAGTCCTCTTGTGCAACTGGCATGCATGGTGCCAAATGAAAATTCATCCTCAGGACCTATGCACCCACTCAAGGCTCTCCACAGTGATGTGATCTGTTTGCTTCGAGCTCCCTGGATTTCAAATACATCAGAGGTAACTTCATTATCCTGCCTTAGAGCTGAAGTCAGATCCCTGGTGGGCAGGAAGCCTCTGGGTGAAGAAAGCAGAGCTGTGGCGCAGGGTTGATGGGATCCAAGTGCAAATGGAGTGTGATGTGGTGGCTGGATTTTCTTGGAGGCATTTATTCTGGTGCGTTTGCGTGAGGCATGCATTAGCCTAGCTACAGTTCTGTGGTGTCTGGTGTTGTAGGGGGCTTCTACGTGAGCTCTCATTCATGGCATTGCCCTTCAGCATGAGCAACTGAACAACAGGCTGAAGCCGGGCACTGCACTCATGAGCTTGTGTGTACCGGTTTCCTGGGAAGTTGCTGGGAAAGTGTGGGCTTAGTTAGGAAAGCCTCTGCTGGGCTGCTTGCAGTGGTGAGGTACTTCCCAGGAGGGCTGTTAAGAGGGGGGACTTTATGGTTCCCTGTGGACAACTGTTACCTGCTCTGAGGCCTGAAGTGTGATTAGGTCCTACCTGCTTTGGCATCTGCTTCTGTGCCCAGGGGTTACGGTACAGTTGCTGTCACCCTGGTGAAGGTCCTGTGGAGGATGACATGTGGGTCTTCCTTCTGGCTTATGCCCAGAGGAAGGGAGAAAGTCTGTTAGCAATTGTGTGAGACTTTGTAGGTAGCTGGTGAACCACAAGACTGCTCTCTTTGAGTAGGCACAGTCACCTCCACTGCTGCTGTGGCTCAAGTGCTCTTCTGAGACAGGCGACTGGTGGTGCTCTTTCTGCAGGTTAAGAACAGAAAAACACTCCTCTTGCTTGCTGTAGCAGGTGGTTTGATGCTCGGATAGGCAAACTAGAAATGGTAGGGTTGATAGAGTGCATGGGCTGGCTGTTTCTGTGGCAGATTATGAAGCCACCTGAGTCACTGCCCCATTGTCCCCACCCACATGGAGGCTATGGTACTGGAGTCAGGTCTGCCTGTCACACCTGAAAGAGCTGTACAGCTGAAGCACAGCAATGGAGAGATTTTAAGTTGAGAAGCAGCTGTTCAGTCACTCGGTGTAAGCTTGTGGGTAACTGAGGGAATTCTGGTTTCTTTTGTCTAAACCCCTCCTTCCCAAAGGGCTTCCTGTCATGGTTTGAAGGCACTGGGACAGAAAATCTACTGCTGCTCCGAGGAATTTTCTCCAGAGGTGAAAGGCCTCCATCACTTCATATAAAACCCATCACTGGATCTCATTTTTGACTGGAATTTGTCTGGGTTTACTGTAGGTCCTTCTTTCTCTGTCAGTATCAGGAACCTGTGTGGAAACGTGCACGCTCCCCTGGCCCCCAATACCCAAGCTGCCTTTGACCTGTGGGTGCTGCTCCCCATGCTGTGCTGATTTTTGGTTTATTTGGCCTGCAGCTGCCCTTGCTGAACAGTAGCCAGACCTTGCCGGTTCACCTGGCCTGGCATGCAAGAGTGTTTGCCATCAGGCCAGCTGCTGCCTTTATCCCTGCGTGCAGCCTCTGGTGCTGTGATGACAGCCTGCCTTTTCCCAAAGTAGCTCTCCAGCTCTGTGAGGGTCACT
Source organism: Falco peregrinus (assembly GCF_023634155.1). Lineage (NCBI taxonomy): Eukaryota > Metazoa > Chordata > Aves > Falconiformes > Falconidae > Falco > Falco peregrinus. Next base: position 53,540,700 of record NC_073721.1, read on the forward strand.
CTGCTCCTCAGGAGCAGCTGTGATGAGCTGTCTCCCCTGGTGCAGCTGGCCCAAGGTGTTTCTATCACTTCTGGCAGTTGCTTGCAGCTGTCAGGCCCTCTCACTCCTTCCTGAGCAGGGCAGGGCTGCTGCTAGTGCCTGCTGGTGCCGCTATTGCTTCCTGCATCCAAGAGGCTGGACTGTTGCTGATGTTTCATTAGATACAGCCTTGGGAAGGCACCATCAAATACTGGTCTTGTGCCCTGACCAGACGGTCACTGCCCGGCAGCTTCCAGGCACGGGGACAAATGTATCTACCTTGTGCTGGATGTGCCTGCAAGTGCCTACGCACACCGGGGCAGCAAAAGGGCAGGGGTGAGTGGGCAAATTTCCACAGTGTGGCTCTGCATGAGGGTTGCAGTGAAGGGTGGTGGCTGTGGTGCCCAAGCCCCAGGACCTGACAGCTCAGGGTGCAGCATTGCTTTGCAAGTACTTAAAGGCAGGCAAATAATCAGAGAGCGAGTGAGGTTGCCCTGTGGGTCCATGAGAGGAGAGCTCAGACCCAAAGGAACTGAGTTTTGAGGTGTCTGGGCTGTGATCAGGTTTGGGGACCCAGTGCTGATGAAGATGGAGGTGTCGGAGCTGAGCAGAGGGGGAGAGCAATGAGAAAACCCTCCTAAGAGGAAGGCACAGACAGGTGAAGCCACCAGCCGCCCTTGTCAGAAAGACAGTGAGGGAAAAGCTGGGGCCCTGCAGCCGCAGGTGTGCATGGCAGTGTGGGCACAGCCGCACGTGGCCAGCCGGGGGCTGGCGGTCCTGTCCCGCCACTGCCCTGCGTGTGCTGCGGCATGGAGCCCCCAGCATGGAGCCCGCTATCCGTGCGGGGCTTCGCGGGCTGCCCACGGGGAACAGGGCTGCCCATGGTGCAGCCGGAGCCCTGGAGTGGGTATGCTCTTGCCCTGAAGGGGTGCCAAGCTGAGCTGTTCGGGAGGGTTAGAAAACTCATTCTGGACTGGGATCTCACAGGAGTAGCTTTGCCATGAAAATCCTCTCCCTGGCAGAGTCACGATGCGTTACAGGTACCAGGCATGAACCCGAATCCCATTTCAGCCTCAGCTTTGGGAGCCAGATGCTAGACCTGGGTCTAGCATGGTCTTCTAGACCATATGTACAGGTGCTGGGGATGTACTTGAGAACAGGTACTTACACCTAACGTTAGCGTTGCAGGATGGATGCTGACTGTTTGGATGCTGACTGCTGTGCTTGGTGCGGTGCAGTTACAAGCATATGATGCAGGTTGTATTTGTATTGTGCCATGTATATTGTCCTACACTTACACGATCCCGCTGAGGTCTGCGTGTACTCTAGTCACACTGCTGAGAGGGAGTCTTTGTGTGAGAGCTAATGTTGGCTGCTCACATTTCCCTGAGTGGTTTTATTTTCCTACTACCATAAAAAAACCCCAAGCATTCCCCTCTTTAATCTGCTTCTCTAGCAGGTAAATCCAGTCCAGGCCTGTTTTCCATGGCTCACATTGCTTTGTTTCTTTGCACCACTGGCTGCTTATCTGTCTTTCCCAGCACTAGAAATAACACTGGGGTGTACTTCAGGCTTGGAAGATGCTTTCAGGACCTCCCTGTACTTTCAGCCACTCATTGAATGGCCCCAGCAGCCCGTGGACACGTTGGGCTCAGCTGTGACATCTGCCTGTCCGGAGGAAAGGAGGAAGGAGAGATGACCTGTGATGCTCCTTCCACAGCGGAGGTGATGCCCTAGCTCCTGTGAGCACTCTGGTGTGGGGGGTTCTTGTTCTTGGCCCTCTTCTCCCACCAGCAGGGCTTGGACCGGGACCTGCCCGATGCCTTCTCCGGGGCCCCTCTGAGTGCTCCCTGCCCTCTTCCCCTGCTCCAGACCCAGCCCACCAGCTGCCTGCCCCCTGCCCCTTGCTCTGCCCCCGGCCCAGAAGGCTCTCCGCAGGGGAGGGTGCGGGCGAGGGTGCTGCGGGGCGGCTGCGGGGGCTGCAATGTGCGCGCCGGGCCCAGGAGGGCAGCAGAACACTGCGGGAGAAGCGGGCTCTGCGCCGAGGTGGCCGCGGGCTTGTGACAAAAGGGCCCCCGACCCCGGGCTCTGAAGAGTCCAGGGCTGCTGCCCGGGGGCGCGGCAGATGCTGCGGGAGATGCTGCCCGCCTCGGGAAGGACCCACCTCTGTCCCCAGTTGAGAGTGGGACTCGCCCGGGGCTCACTCCGCACGTCCGAGGCTCAGGGCATCGGGATGCGGCTGTGCCGTAGGTCCGGGTGCCCGAGGGGGTGGAGGTGACAAACTGGCATGGCGCTGGTGTGCCCTTGCCCGGGCACCTGCCAGAGCACGTCTGGGTCTGCTTTGCGCCTGGCCATCAGCCCCCTCGCAGGGCAGGTCTGTCCTGGAAAACACATCAGAAGGGGGCGGGGGGTGTCTGTTCTGGTGGTTTTCTCTGCACCTGCATGCTAGCGCTCTGTACATGGCTCTCAACCCCCACCGAGCACCCTCTTTTTTTTTTTTCATGGCTTAGAGTAGCTTTTCAGTGCACCTCAGGTGGAGAGCATCCTGCCTCTGGCCAGGTGCTGTGGCTGGTGGCCAAGCTCGTGCCTTCCTCCTCTCCTAGCAGAGGCAAAGCCCTCTGGGGAGAAATAAGAGGGAGTCAAGGATCTGTTGAACTCCCCAGTGGAGCCACACAGCTCTGGTTCTCCAGAGCTCCCGAGGCTTGGGGGTGCCAGAGGCTAAGGCAAGCTCTGACCCAGACTGTCAATACAAAGCCCCAAATAAAGCAAGGCAGTGCTGTGAAAGAGCTCATTCCCTTCTCACCTGTCACAGCATCCAGATCATGGGCCTGGGACCAGCTCCTCAGCACCCACTGGGGTGAGCAAGGCAGGGGGGACTGCTGGCCCTTCCTCTGTGGGGGACATGTGGAGGGAAGGTGCTGTGACACAGCGTGCAGAGGAGGAGGCCTTCACTTCCACAAAGCAGGGTATGGCGGCTGCGGGGAGCACCTTGGAGAGCAAGACAGCACAGCCAGCCACTGCTATCCCAGATTTCCACTTAGCAGGGCTGTGCTCCCAGCCTGTCTCTGCAGCCCCCCCACCCCTTCCCCTCCTTTCCAATCCTCTTGTACTGTTTTCTTGGCAAGGGTGCTGGCTTTCAGCCCCCGCACCTCATGTGCCCTATTGATAGCTGGTAATTTATGTAAATCTCCTAATATATGGATTCTGGGATCAGGACGGAGGGTTTGTGTGTGAGATGAGATTAATATGTTTGCAGATTCTCTCTGCAAAGAGAGGGAGAGAGGCAGGCAGGGCTGGGACGTTCACCCTAGGTCTCTATTAGCCCCTCTGCGTGCACCAGCCGTGCCCAGTCTCTGCCTCCCTGTGGCCAGCGGTGGGGGCGACTGTCCCTGCTTTGGCCACCCTGGTCACCCACCGCCAGCCTGGCTGGCCAGCCGCCCTAGAGAGAGCCCGTTTCTGGGAGGCCATGCAGCGCCCGGCAGCAGCTGCCATCTCTGCTCCCCCGAAGTTTCAGCATCTCCGGAAGGTGGCCGGGCTGAGCTGTGGCAGAGGCTGACGCCGGATCAGGTGGCCCCTGGAAGCGCCGGAAAACTACGACTCGGCTTTATTCTCCCTGTGACAGCGCAGGACAGCAGAGGCTGCCTGTAGCTGCCGACCTTTTGGTGCAGCTGGGGCCCAGGCTTTCCTGGTCTGGGTTGAAATCAGGGATGGGGTGGTGCAAGGGGCAGGGCGGGGGCTGGGGGGACCAGGGTACCAGCCGGGTGGCACTGCACAGAGTCCCGGGCAGGGGGAAGATGGTGAGCCCAGCTCCCGGTGGCTGCTCACCAGCCTGACGTGGCTGGCTGAGTTTGAAGGACAGGGAGGGGGATGCCATATGCTCCTTTCCTGTCCCTCCTGGGGACTGTGATCCCTGAAGCAAGAGGTGCTGCATGCACACCCAGCCCTGTCCCAGGGCTGCATGCCTCGTTCGTCCGCATCTCCTGGCTTGGCACCTGTGTTTGGCTGCCAGGGCTGGGCATGGTGCCGTGTCAGCAGGTTGGATGGGGAGGCAAAGCCCATGGAGGTGTGCGGGGGACCAAGTGGAGCTGGGGAGCAGGAGGTGGGGAAGGGAGCACCCCTCTGATTCAGATGTTCCTGAGAAGTTCCTGTTCCACACCTGACATTTAGAAACCAGGAATCCTGCTGACGTATAGGATTTGATGTGGTGGAGTATATTTCACACTGTGTTATTTATCCTGGTGCTGCCTCATGTGAAATGTCAGCTGTCCAGGAGCTTTTCTGATCACTCTTCAAAGTACTGGTTTCTCATAAACCCAGGAGAAGGATGCTTTCCCCCCGCCCAGCTCAGGTAGCAGGAACGGCAACAACTTTTCTCTGTGTACGGTCCCTCGATAGGACCTGCCAGCTCAAGCCTAAGTACAGAGGGTCGTGGTGGGGGTCCTGCTGCCCTCCCTTCCCCTGGTGCACCCCTGCTCTTTTCTGGGACCACACAAACCCCTTTCTGCCACCCCACCTCTCTCTGACAGCACCCTGTCTCATGCTCCCTCTCCCTGCTTGCATCTGGATTTGCTCCCAACACTCTTTTTAGCCTTTGGAGGAATATTTTTAACTCTCCTGGGGTTGCTGCTGTTGACAATGGAAATCTATTGTGTTTTATGTGCCTGGAAAATGAATTTCCATGTCAGAAGAGGAGAGCAATTACCACAAGCAAGACAGATCAAATTGGGTCTTTAAAAAGAAAATAAAGTTCAGATCTTATCTGATTAATGAGATTTCTTCCAAACCTTAACAAATCTTAATTACAGTGACTCTGCTGGAAGGGATGAGGTAAAGCTAGGATTGGGGGCTATCTAAACAGAACCGCTCTCTTCTGAGCTAGAGTACATCCCTGCATGAAAGCAGCAGGGACGGCCATTGAGTGCGGAAAGCTGCTCAGCTGGAAATCGGCAAGGCAGGATTCTCCATGGAGCCTGAGCAGCTCCTTCCCCAAAGGCTTGCGGCACTGGGGGAGAGCCCCGCCGGTGCCGCCTGGCAGCGAGCCCACTGCCTCGCTCTGTCCCGCATCCTGGCATTGTTTTTGCTTCAGACCCCTCCTTGCTGCTATGAATTTTTCACCTCCCCCCCCTCAAGAATAATTGTTTAGATGTCAAGGATTTTTATTCTCACTTTCCTGATTTTTTAAAAATAAGCCTCCTGTTTGAAATAAGATGAGAGATGAGAAGTCATTTATTTCGTTTAATCTCACAAAACATTTTCTGATGATTTTATTAGATTGCCTGCCTGACACGGGCCAGAGACTGTCCCCCCGTTACCCCTTTATTGAACACAACAACTTTCTTCCCAAAAGAATACGAGTCTTGAGACGAAGATGTTGAGAAAGGGAGACTCCAGCACTTCCCGTAACAGCCTGCTCTAATGGTTAATCACCCTGACTTCCTCCGACAAAGTAAAACAAAATAGAAAAGGTCCAGGACTTTATTTTTAATTGGGACTTGTCTGGCTTCAGCATTTATCCATTGGCTCTTGTTACAGCTTTCTCTGGCAGATTAAAGAGGTTTTTAGTACCTGGAATTTCTTCGCTAGGAAGAAATTTATATGCGGGAAGCAAGTCACCTCTTGATCTTTTTAATAAACTAAATAAATGTCCCCCTTCAAATCCTTGGTGTGGTACGTTTCCCCCCCAGCTTTTGGTAATGTTTGGGGCTCTTCAATCCTGTCACCAGAAAACAAGCTGAGACAGAAAGACGAGGAAACATAAATAAATCCAAAACCCTGGAAAATCAGACAGCCAAACCCTCCCTCCCCTTTGTCTGTATGAATACATTGTTTCCCTTCCCCATTGTCTGTGGAACAAATTTGGGGAAATATTGTTCATCTAAAAGATGTTTTCCCAATCTCTGTATCATTTCAGATTAATTATGAACAGCTATTACCAGAGATGGAACAGCCTGTCAGCATTTGAGTGAGGGGTAAGAATGACAAGAGATCCGTTTGTTTCACATTTTCAGGGTGTTGGTGGGATTACAGGACAGGTTGCAGAGTGCCTGAGCATCCCTCTCGGCACACTGCCACGGAGCCGGGCTGCAGCGGCGAGCCAGCAGGCCTGGGCAGCGATCCTTCGATCCTTCCCCGGCCGCCGGGAACAAGGCAGCCCAAGCAGCCCAAGTCGTGCAAGAGAGCCGGTCACAGCAGGATCTGAAGAGGAGGAAAACAAAGCAGGTATCAATGATGCACGAGTCCTCTAACAACTTTCTGCTGTTGGACTCCCAGGATCTGTACCTAACGTTTCCAGCTTAAACTGTGAGGCACAAATTTTGCTTGTGTCCCTGATACATTCACCAAGATCTCACCCTCTCTTCTCAGTCCTGCAAAATTTCAAAATGTGTGAATAATTTAAATTATTTTTGCCTCATTTCCACTCTCTGGTATGATTCTCATCTGCCTGTCTTGTTTGCCTGATTTATGAAGGTTTGGGTTTTTTTAGGCATCACCTCCATTTTTACTAAGGGAAAAGAATTTTTTTTTGTGTGTTAAATTTTGTTATTTTACTGCCCACTTTCTCCTCAAGGCCCCCAATCTGGTGAATCCCTTCAGCAGTTACTCCACTTCAGGCATGCAGTTAAATCTTCTTAGAAGAAATGGTCTTGGGTACAGAACTAAAATTAAATATTTTCCTAAATTGAGTCAAATCTTCAGCAAATACTCCAGCTTGCCCTGCCCCTAGTTGTGACTATATTTGCAACCTTTAATTTTTTGGGGGACGTTGGGAGAGGGGCAACCAAAAACACATTTAGAGAGAACTTTCCTTTTCCTTCTATTTCTTTACACTTTGCAACAAAAGCTGCTTTTCACATAAAAGAAAAAAAAAGGACACCCCTTCCCTAGCATTGACAACGTTAACTGTTCAAAAATCAAGGAGCAAGCTTCCAAAACAGCAAGATTTTTAAAAAAATATAGTTGCGATTCTTGTACTGGCTTTCTGTTTTAAGGGAATGGATGCATTGTATTTTCAAGCCATTCTCTGCATTGTCTAAGGTAAGAAAGTTACTTTTTAATTGAAGGCTGAATTCCTGATCCTAACACGTGCCTTTTTTCTTCCTGTGCCTTCTTCCTCCCCAGGCTTCATGTATAATTTTAGCTGGAGAGATCCCATTTCTGCCTGTGATACTGCTCTCCCAGGGTGATGCCACTGGGTTAGCAGCAGGCAGCTGGGTACTGCAGCTCACCAGGCTGGCGTGAGTCTACGAGCAGAGCCCAGCTTGACCGGGCTGACTTTTCAGAACTCATGGGCTTGATCCCCATTCACCTTTCATAGTTGCAAAACTGGCTTGAAAATCACCATGTAAAAAAAAAATTTTAAAAAAAGGAATTAGCAAGTGGCTTCTTTTTTGATGCCATTGTGTTGTGGAACAGCAGGCCAGCTTTCAAGCTTTTTGCTGCATCCGCAACAAACAGTTATTTCTTAAGAAAAAGGATTATAAAAGTCTGCTCAGAGCTTTGCATATAATCCTATGACTCCGGGACCCAAGGCTTTGAGTAATATCAAAATCGAAATAAATTCTCCCTGTGAGAATCATAAGAATCTGCCAAATTAGTTCACAGGGGTAAACAAACAGCAGAATATTAGTATTCCACACTAAGAGCTAAATCCTATAAGTGGGGCCAGGGTTGCACATGGATTATCCTTTTATAGTTCAGGCATGGATTTACCAAGGGGATTATAGGCCTTCCCTCCCCACCCTCCCGTCCTCTCCTCCACCCCCAGCGCTGCCCAGCGCAGCACGCTCCCACCGCACCGCACCGCCCGGCCATCCCGCTGCCAGCGCAGGGCGCAGGCTGCAGCTGCCCCTTGCTCCTCCACCTCAAGCACACCGGGAGCAGGGGCAAAGTGTTACCCCTGAGTCCAAGATGACAATGGCAGGACCGGGAGCGGTGCTGAGGTCAGTCGGTCCCAGGGCCTGAGTGGGTGCAGCATCCCTGGGGGGTGGGGGATTAGCCCCCCAGATGTCCAGACCTCCTCTCTCCCCACCACTACCCTGCACTGCCTGACACCGTTTCCCAAACTGGGATAACGACAATTCGAACTGACACTCTGCTTCAGTTTTCCTTCCCCGCTTCTCTGATGCTGCAGTCCTGATGGCTTGTCACTCTTAATACTCTGCACCCTTCCACTGAGTCCCTCGAAGCGTCGGAAGGCTTTGATTGTGCCCAGGGTAGTTTGCATGATGCCGAGGTGCCACGTACTTAGAGATTTGATGTACTTACTCCCTTCTTGACTCTCTTTCCCTACTGAATGCATACGTATTTTTTTTTCTTTCATGTGCATGCACAATCACAGACACACGCATATTTTTATTAAAGTAAACTGCTATTTTTAGCTGGGGTTTTGCTGCTCTTTTCAGGCAGAAACAATTCTGCAACATCACTTGCTTGCTCTGATCCTTTTATTTGTGTATTTTATAGACTATTACGATTATATAAAAGTGTCCAGTGCTTTACAAGACACAAAATACAGATAATCTCTGTCATGAAGAGTGCGCAACCTAAACAAAACAGACAACGTAGACAGGGCTCTCTGAGAAGCACAGAGGAGTGAGCATTGGTCTTGTTTCGTTTTCATAAATATATTGCTAACATTATTGGACAAGAAATAGACACGTTTTCTTCTTCTTCTTCCCTTTCCATCCTCCCATTTAATAATACTTCCCTCTCATTCGTGCGAGAGAGTTATGATGCAGCATGAAATAAAGCCTGGTTTATGTTGCTGGCCCTGATTCAACAGCCCCGAATCCCATGCTTGCTCCCGAGTGCTCACATGCTTAAGATTTCTCTGGATTGGTGCCTAAGATCACGCAGTCTATTGACAGCTGCCCTTTTGCTTACAAATGAAACCATCCCTAAGTCAATAAGAAAAAACCCTTATTCTCCTCACCTGTTTAATGCCACGGCTGTGGACTGCCATAAGGTTTGTTAAAAAGCTGATGTCTACAGAGAAAGTGGTAAGACAAAGAACATCTTCCCTACCAAAGGGAGACGGTGCTCTGTGTTTACATACAAATCAGTTTCTGGGGCTTTTGTTGGTTGGCTCTAGAAATTTGCTGGGTGGATTGACAAGCAGGGGCTATTTGGTGTACTCCTGCCCAATGCAGAGCCTCATCACTTTAAACGGACACTCACATTTTGGAACGAATCTGCATTTGGGTAATGAGCACTTCTCAAATAATTTTTATGATTTTTTTTTTTTTATATAAAAAAAGGTCATTTCTTGCCTGCATTCTCCATACCCATACTTACCTCCCATCCTAATGGTTTTAAGTATTTGGGGGTTGTAAGTGCAACAGAATTCTGCGATGCGGAGGAAACCATGTACATGGTCCTGTACAAAGGCAGTGGAATAGGGGGGTAAAGTCGGTGCCCAACCGAATCAAGCACAGGTCCCCTGGAGTGGAAGAATTGTCTGGCTGCAGGGGGCTCACCTGGCATTTGGCTGACAGATTCAATGGCATTTTCTTGCTATGCGACCCAGGTCCAAGTCACTGGATGAGCCCTATGGCTCAGACTCCTAGCTGGAAGATAGAGATGCCTTGCAAAGTTAGGGAAGTTCATGCATGCAGAGGAAAAGCAACTAGCGGTTGAGATGCTTTGCACATGTTTCTCATCTCAGCATACTGAACTGCTCAGTTGTCACTGCCTTCACCTTTCCAGATACAGCGTGTGGAGTGATCTGTCCCCTGGGCATCAGCCTCAGAGACCCGGAGAAGAGGGCTGGCTGCAGAAAGTGCCAGGGAATCATCCACAGGGATCCTCAGGTGGGAGGAGGACACTTCAGGAAGGTACACTGGAAAATGCAGAGATGAAGCTGGGATATTCCCATTTGATCTTCCCTTCCCGTTTTCCCTGGAGGTGGCACAGCCTGGAAGGAGGCAAGTGTGGCAACATGGGGGGTCTCAGCCAGAGCAGGACATAGGAAAGGTGAGTCCTCATTCATAGGTGGCCACCCATCAATTCATCTATGTAGGCATCCTCAAGACAGGGGTGCCCCAAACGCTCTTTGACTTGACTTGTGATACCCAACAAGAGCCGTAATGCCTGTGCCCCAGCTGTGCCGGGCCACTGCCTGCCCCATGCCTTGTGCAGCCACTCGTCTCGTGGCAGGCCTGGAATGAACTGCTTCTGCTGACGGCCTCCTGGGCAGAATGGGATAACGTGTGGGATTCCCTTCCAAGTTTGCTCTCACAACCCTCCCGCAGCATGAGGCAAGGAGGCTCCTGGTGCTGGCGGGGGGAGGTGTGAGCGCTGGCCATGACTATGGCTCTGCAGCTGGCTGGCGGGGTGGCCTTGGACCGGCCACTTGCCCCGCTCTGGGCCCTCTGCTCTTGCCCATTTGTTGTCTGCCCTGTTGGTTGCTGTTCTGGGGCAGGTGAGCCCTCCTCTTTGGCCATCCACAGTGTTTGGTTGCTACCGAAACAAGGAACAGCACATCCGTGGCAGGAGGTTCCCTCCCTCTGCCTCCAGCCACAGCGGGACACATTGCTGGCATGCCACGGCCGTGATTCAGACCCTACCGATGACCCACATTTGCTTCTGCACCCAAGTTGTGTGTCCCGCATCAGACCAGCTGCTTTGACAGGAGGTTTTGGCTACTGCCTCTGTGAATTAGGTCTCGGACCCTGCTGGTCTGATGCTGAAATCGGGTGGCTCTCCCTGGGAGGGTGCCTAAGCTGCTGTGGCCCACCCGTCTGCCTGCTGTTGTCACCCATGCGCAGTTTCATTACCAGTGCATTCTTCTTCTGAAACTGATACAACAGTTGTAATTAGTTAAGGTTTTCTCTTTCTATCTCGAGGAGCCTCCTGTCTTCAAAGACCAACTTTTAAACATTAACTCTTCTAAATGTTTCCCCCCACGTGAGGCCCTCCCCACCCTGCCTTGTAAATTATGTTCAGTCCTTTACTTCGAGCAGGCAGGTACTTAGTGTGATAAATTCAGGTTAGTGTCTCCTTAAGTGCGTTATGTATGTGTGTGTGTATCTGTGTGTGTGTGTGTGTGTGTGTAAAGACGGAGTGAAATAAAGTTGTATCAAGCCATAAATTACTGCTCTAGCACCATAAATTGCCAAAGGAAAGCTCAATTTTTGGACTTTCCTTTCAACTAAATGAGATAATTAATGTAAGAGGGAAAAAAGTGGGGGAGACCTTCCCCCTCCCTGGAGCCCTTTGCCTTGATGTTTGGCTATGAAACTTCAAGGCTGCGGTGGGGTGGAGATCTCAGTGCTGGAGCGGGGGAAGCAGCAAAGGAGCCAGAGATCCAGGAGGGTGGGGGTCATGGCGATGGGTGAGTGTTTTCATTTTGCCAGGGCTGTGGGAGGGACTCTAATGCGGGCTGTGACCCTATTTAATAAAATGCCTAGGAAAGCAAGGGGCCGGGGCAGGGGCGGGGGGGCAGAGGGAGACACGGTGGCTGGGGCTGGCAGGAGACTGTCATGAGATGAAAGTGGCCCTTCGTCCATTCCTTTCCTCCCTCTCTGCTGTCAGCACTTTTTAATGTCAAACAGTGTGAGTGGTCAGTGGGGCTAGTTTCTGTCTCCACATACAATTTTTTTTTTCCCACTTTCCCCAGAACTTCAGCCAGATGAATTCACTGCTTGGGAGCGACTAGCAGCGCGGTGCGGGTGGCCCTGCAGGCATCCTTTTCACCAGGACCTTCAGCTGAACTTTTTTTCAAGTCTTTCTCTGAGGCAAAATCTTGTTAGGGAATGTCTCCTTCCTGCCGTGCCACCCTCAAGTCCTAGACCACCCTGGGTCTAAAGCTGGTCTTACACAAGCCACCACCGAGACCAGCGTGGGCATCACACCATGAATATTGTCCACATGATAATCTGGTCCCTGTGCACTGCACTGAAATTCAGGGAACTTACAGGTGTCCCTGTGGGCCCTGCCACCGGTCTGCTGGGAGACACTGGGTCAGCCATCACACAGTGCCTTGGTTTCCCTCCGTTTAAAATGGGGGCAATCACGATTACTTCATTTGCGATAAACTTTGAGATGTACAAAAAATGCAAGGTAAGAAACTGTTGCTTCTATCAGCTGTGGTAATCTGCAGGTGAGATGGTACCATACAGCCCAAAACTGCCTCGCAGTGAGGTGGCTGCCTGTGCTGGGACTATGGTCACAGGGGTAGGTGACCCTGGAGCAGCAAGTGCTGCCAAGTGTTGACTGTATGTGCGGTGTCAAGTTCTGCACACCTCCGCTGTGCCTGCGGGCCTCGCTGGGCCAGGGCATGCTGCGCCAGCATGTGGGTTGAACATGCACTGGTGGGTAGCACCAGGCCCTGCAGCGGGGCGTCTTGTGTGCAGCACCCGGTACCCCTCGTCCGCCGTGTAAGCGACCTTAGGGGGGTGCTGGCTGCGTGTGGCTGTGGCTGAATGTGGCAGCCTCTCTCAGCTGAAGAAGGGCTGCAGTTCTGATATCACCATCCCGTGCAGAAGCACCGTCAGACATCTAGATTTTCTATGGTCTGGGTGAGCACAGCCATGTACCCCCCTAGTGCCAGAGCCAGCACCACTGTGGCATGTCACATGTGTACTCTGGTGTGTGTGGGCAGTCCAAGGATTGCTTCAGAAGGTAAGGAGATCCATGTTTAGGCTTCAGTCCTCTTTTTTGATACAGACTCCTTACATGGCCTCAGGACCTAGCTCAGCCCAGGTCTCTCTCCTTTTTCTAATCTTGGTCCAGAGGGCACAGCACCAGGCTGTCACAGCAGTGTTAGGAAAGTAAATATTTCCTACACTGGGAGACAGGTGGGCATCTACATGGTGCCAGACATGGTGACACTGGCTCCATGTGTTTGCAGTGTTTGGGATGGGCTGGCTGAGCGTGGAAACTGGCAGGAGGTATGCTGACACTGCCATTTTCCACATAGCCTGTGTTGCATCACCTGGTAGACCTGTGTGCTGAGCCACGGTGAGTGACTCTGGTGTGGGTTCATTTTTAATCACCCCGTGGTTATTTTAGAAGGCCCAGAGGGGCTCAGCCCTCATGGGTGAAGACAATTCACCTGTGCAGTGGAGCCCGGCCACAAGACTCCCTGGGAAAAGTGATTTCTTGCAGCTTTGTTGATGGGAGCTACCTGATGAAACTGTGGCAAGCTGATTGCTTACAGTCATGAGCCTGAACTGTGCTGTGTTCTGCAGATGAAGATGAGGACACATTTTGGCACTGATGAAACTGAAATTGTCACCTTTTTGTAAGTTTAAGCTCAGGTAACCCAGCCTAGGCAATGGCACAGTTTGTCCCCTCCCTCTCCACAATGTTTAACCTACCTGTCAATGTCAACCATGCTTGACACATGGACAGAGCCCACCAAAGTATTCTGTGCCTGCAAAATGTGCCAGAATTAATGATGGGTTAAAGAAGAGAGGCTCACATTGGTGCCAATGACAGACTACTCAGCTAGTCTTCTCTGCTGGCCAACCAACACCTCCGTGCCCAGTGGCCCAACAGCACGTGGCTTGGAGCCAGTGACAGCAGGCAAGCTGAGGGTCCTTCTGGGGCTGTGGAAGGCACCAGAGGACAGGTCATCCACTGCGGTTATTGCAGTGGTGACAGAGGGAGGGCAAAGGAATCAGGACCCAATGCCATCAGAAACCAGGTTTCACTGGTCCTGCTCATCCCAAGACTTGCTTTGTCTTCCCCCTTTTTTTTAGGTCTGTGGAAAATCCTGCATCTCCTCTCTGGCCTGGCCATGCAGTCTGCTTGGATGAGGCAACGTAAAGCTGCGAATCGTTTTCTACCTGGAAAGGTGCAGCTGGGAGGGGAGGAGATGGGAGGGTGGGGAAGGGTCTGACTTGGGCACCTCTTTGTCCCTGGTGCGGGGTGCCTCTGTGGGGGCTCACCTGTGCACCCCAGGGAAGGTTTGGGGGTGGCAGGAGGTCCAGGGGCACCTGGGTGGGAGCATTGCCGCCTTGCCCATGCCACACTGGCATGGGGTGCAGGCCGAGGGGACACTGCTTGTCCCTCGGGGGTGTGATGTGCGTGGGGCGGGGGGAGCGGGGTGGCCTCACTGCAGCTGGCAGGCGCGTGCTGTGCTGTTTCGCAGCGGTGTGTGTGTGTTTGGTGAGGAGCTTTGGCTGTCTTAAGCACCTTTCGAATACATTGGGCACAGCTCATTGAATCCTCTAACAATCCGGCTCCTGTCTTCTTTCCCCCCTCTCCCCCACAGCCAGCGCCTTTTTTCGAGAAGCAGCAACAATGCCTGTGCCCCACGGTCCTGTAGGCTCCTTCCCCATCCCTCCTGCCCCCTCACTGCCCCATTTCACAGAGCCCCTCTGAAAAACAGATTTTGTTGCTGGCAAAAGGTTCCTTGCTGGTGAGGATTTTCCAGAACTCAGCAATTCCCAGGCCCTACCCTTGCATGGGGAGAGCTAGTTAATGGACCATTAACCAGAGGAAGGGGAACTCTCTAGTGGCTGCAAGCAACAATAACAACAAAACAACTCAAAAACAACAAAGCATACCCAAGAAAAATGCACCAAACATCAGGAGGAGTTTCAGGGAGAGGAGGAAAGAAAAAAAAGCAAATCTAGAGAGATGTGATTGTAAAACCTTGGTTAAAAACCAAAGCCTTGGTAAAGTAGTTTCCTTCTCTGGTAAAAAGGAGAGGAGTTAAGACTTGACTCACACAGCCCCAACAGCTCCTCTTCCCTCTGCCTGCTCCAGCCCTGTCGCAAAATGCTCATGCCCGGACTGAGGATGCTGCAGGAAGGCAGTGGAGGATGGTGCCTTGGGACCCCATCATCTGCCCCCATGGTAGTGGCCCGGCTCTGGGGAAGGGCAGAGGGCACGTAGGAAGGCGATTGATGGAGTGAATATAGGCTCAGGAATGTGGGTTGTCAGGGAGAGGATCCTCTTTGGGGAGTGCAGGGATACATTGGGGCTTGGGGAGTGAGAAGCTGGGGAGCAGCAGTGCTGAGTGTATGCAGACAGCAGCTATCCAGGGAGGTGATGAAGCACAGAGTTTGAAAATGAAGCAATGCAGGAGCAGACTTGGTACTTGCAGTACCCACAGTGTCCCTGAGCTAGCTAGTGTCAACGGCTTATAAGCCCTTAATGGCCTACCCATCTAGTTGAGCTGTGCACCCAACATAACAAAGCTCTCTGGGCAGGGAATGAGCACCCACTTGGGAATTAGAGCCATGTTGCTGTGCTGAGGCACTTCTCTCACTGGTGCACGCCTGGGGAGAAGCTCTCTTGCAACCCGATTGTGGACTGCCTTGCACGGGAGAGCCCTGCGGTCTCTGCAGCCTCCCAGCACCCTGCTGCAACACAAACAATGCAAATCATTCTTTCCAGATCTGCACCCAGAGTTTCACTGTTATCATTGCAAATTCACTTGCTTTGCTCTCCAGCTAAATACTTTGCACCTGGAAACATGCACTTGAATGCCATTTTCGTGGTGCTTGCTGGTTGGAAATCAATATTGATTTACTTGTGCGTGTAAATACAGAAACGTATTTATAAGTTTCAGATCAGTTGCAAACACATGCAAATTCTGTACATAAATTCTCACTCATTTATGTAATCTGTTCAGTAATATATCATTAAAGAGAGCACATCTACTGCCTGACTAGAGTTGCATTTGCAATGCGCTGAGATCAGCTGTGACTATTCACTTACCACACTCCCATGCCCTTGCAGCTCCCAGCAGTGGGTGATTCTCTGGCTCCAGGTACCTTCTGCTCTTTTCTTGTGATGTGCTATTACTGTTTTCTTTTTTTTGTGTGCATCTTTTGAGCACAAGTAGGTTTGGTTCAGGATTTTGGGAAATCTTCTGTGGTTTGTGGCATAGGGAGTGGTTTCTTTTAGGCTAAACACCTGCTGCAAAGCGATTGCAAATGCTCTGGACTTGATCGCATAGTTGCTCTTCTCTACTCTAGTGTCCCTCCAGTGACAGATCACAAGTAGAGTAGGAATTATTTACAATTCTACAAAAAAGAAACATGGTCAAGCAAGACATCATTAAAATACACTCTTAACAAGACATGGTGTGTGTATTTCTCAGAGTTGTCATTTGAGAACTGCCCACTAAATTACTGCTCAGAGAAGTAACTCTGAGTGAAAGGAAAAATCGTCTGGTTAAACATATTGTATGTAAGTGCTGAGAAAATCATTAACATATATATGCTGTAGAGAAGAGAATTCACCAGCTAAAGTCTATCAATAAAGATATACCACATTTTTATGATGCTGGAATTAAAGAGACCTGATAGAAAAATACCACACTCATTTTATCAAAAAATATGGTCTTGTCAAAGCTGTTTCCTTTCCAGGATAAATGAAACTCAGCCATATCAATATTACTGATTTTAAATTGTCATTTTTAAGCTCAGTGCTTTATTATTTGTAATTATTTAATAATTCCAGCAGATGTGAATTGGTCAAACCCCTGATTTCTTCTTAAGCCATTTTGACTATTGGAAATACTACAAAAGCAACCCTGAAAAAAAGGCACTGAATTTTATAGGCACAACAAAATATTCCTTAGTGTTGCCACTTTGCACACCAAAATGTTTCTGAAGAAGGCTTTCGGTTCAATGAATAGACCTGCATTAGAAGTTGTAAAATGAAGCACACAGGAATGAAGATTCTTCCCTGTGTATACCTAACCTGGAAGAAAGTGTCTGCTGTGTTGCGTTATTTGATGGGTAATTTATGGTTATAGCAGCTGACAGAGTTTTAGCCCAGGGCAGAATTAAGGCTAAATATTAGCTTTTGGCATTTCTATTTCTTGTTGCATAGTGGTGTGCATTGCATAAATGTGAATTTTTGCATTTGTTTCCTGAACAGTTTTAAAGAAAGAAACATGAGACAAAGACAAAGAGGAACAAATCAAACTCAAGAGAAGGTGCATGCTGATGGCAAGAAAAGGGGCTAAGAGCTTCAACCAGCCTGTAATAGGTCCAGGTACTCCAGCATGTACGTACGTTAAAATGTTCTGGGTGTGATTACTTAGTTCACGGACAGGTACCAACCCACGATCACAGAAAGCTGGAGCTCTCTCCAATTCCCATGGCAGCTTCAAGAATGAGTTCACAATAATGTGTCTCTATATAGGGCATACTGGTATTAAAATAACTGTCTCACAGATACGTTTTATGTGTGGTGGGTGCAGGAGATCTTTGTTGCATATATGCTGGCTCAGTTTTTCTTAGCTGAGGATGTGAATTGTCCTCCAAACTGCCATTAGTTTTGATGAGGACTGGGTGGCTATTTGACTTGGATGTCTCAGCTGACGGGAGCAAATCACACTGGAAAGCACTGCTGCAGAAGCTTGCGCGTGCGACGCAGGCAGGTTTTGCACGCTGTGGTCCTGTGGTCCCGTGGCTTTGGTCTGGAGCAGGAGGGAAACTGGCCCCGGGCAGGATGGTGGAGGGGTGTGGGGTAATCTTTGTTTGCCTGCATGCCACGTTGGGGCTGCAGAGCTCCTGCACCTGAAGGGATGTGTGTCGGTTACACTCCGTACACACGTGCTTGTTAGCAGGTAATCTGATGGTGCCATTCGCTGTGGCTTGTGCAACTGAATGACTGCACACAGGGGGCTGGGTATTAATTACACGCTTGAGAGGTGCGTGTCTGCATGTGTAGCTGTGGTCCTGGGGAAGACCCTGAGTTTGTGGCATTGTCCCTGTGCTTGTGCAGCTGTGGCACGCGGTGCGGAGCTGTGACACGCCACCTTGCACCCTCGACAGGTTTTGCAGACCTCGCCAGGCAGCTTCTGCATGGGGTGCTGCTACAGCTGGCGCATGTAGGGTGGGTTTGCTGCCCACTGGGTGGGTTTTATAGACTGTGCGTGTGCCTCCCTGAGCACAGCTCTGAGACCACAGCCAGCCGCTGAACTCCAGTGGTAACAAACAGCCCCATTAATGCAGTGTCACAGATTTCATTAGGGCGTCAGTCCCAACCAACATGGCTATAAATCAGGAAGATGGTACAAGGGCTCGCGGGCCCTGGTTTCAAGGGCCACATAGCCAGAGACTCATAACGCTCAAGAGGAAATGATCATGAATATTATTTAAAAAAATCAGAAATGTATATTAGAAAATCTCTGAGCTTATCAGATGGAGTGAGGTTGGGTAATAGCTGTTATTTATACTGCTTGTGCAGAGTGATAAAGTGGTGCTTTATGACCTGTGGTTTATCACTTAGAATAAGAGTCATGTGACTCCATTAAGGTTCCTTCTGTAGAAATGAAAAAGGGTAAATTAATGTGGTTTTTTTATTGTTAAATATTTGCACTCTCCTAAACCTGGTTTTTATTTTCTCTACTTAAGAAGTAGCGTATAAGCACAAATAAGTTTAAGTTTTGATTGATGGACAGGTGGGGTGAAAACTCCCTTTATGTGAAAGGCTCTCTGGAGTGAGCCAGCCTCCCACCTACTAATCTCTATCAGCGGGGCTGGGTTCGGAGAGGAGGGAAAGGCAACATGGTTGGCACGGTGACACCCAAAAAGCCATTCCCGTCGGCCTCTCTGACCCATCATCTGCTGGAGAAATGTACCATAGTCCTGCTGCTGCCCCAGATCCTGTTGCTGCTCTGTGGAGGGAGAGGGGGCTCTGCGGAGGCCAGGGGTGGAAGCAACCTAGGGCAGCCCGAGCAATGGGAAGGAAGAGCTGCTGGCCAAGACGAGACACTCCCAGGAGAGCACAGGCTCTGCCTGAGTGAAGAGAAACTGGATTCCTCAATGATTTCTTGAACTGAGTGCTAGAAACTGTCCTTAGAGGCATCCATGTGGGCGCTGCCACAGCCATGAGCTCTGTGGAGAGCCACGAGCAATCTGATGGGACAACGCTGTCACTGGAACCTGAGTGGGAGAGCAAATCACAGTGGTATTAGTCAAGAGGCTATACCATTGCTGTGGGCATATGCCCCGTGGTAGCGGTGAGCTGCAGCTGCTGGGAAGGCAGCTGGCACACACAGAGCTGGTGGGCTGTGACCAGGTGCCCTGGGGCACAGGAAAGCACCAGGAGACCAGCAAACCCCAAGGAGTTGCTGGGCTGCCTCAGGAGTCACATCCAGACTTTCCATAGAGCTTCTGGTATAGTCCGAGGTGCTCACAGATGGGGTGTCGGGAGAGAAGCAAGACCAGGCTGGTCAGCAGGAGAGCATGACAGCAAGCAGGTGTGGCAAGGTCGTCACTGAATGGCAGTGGTGAACACTCTCCTCTCTGGTGATGCTGGTATTCACAGCTCTGCGCTGCCTACATGGTGCTTTGGGGCAACCGAAGGGTCTCTCAGCTCCCTGTGGGCCTCCTTCAGCAAGGTGATGGGTATGGGTCAGCAGAGTGGCAGCAGTCAGGTTATTAGCAGCCCCTTTACAACCAGATCAGAGCACACTGTGTAGCTGATTACGGGACTCTGCAGTAAAAAAGAAGATGCCCCAGAGTGGCAGGAGCCCGGTGCTCGGATTCATCTGTCTGTGACTCAGTTTTCTTGCTTGTAAGGTGGGGTTTACCATGTTCACCTTCATCAGAACATATCTGGCAAGGATAATTTTTAAAATGCCTGTGGAGATACAAAGGACCCCAAGTTTGCTAAAATTTTTTACAAAGTTTTCTCAAAAACTGAATCTTCTTCCATCTAAAGAACAAAAGTATTTTTGACTTTTGAGAACTGGAGGGGGAAAAGGTTTCAGTAAGCTAAAAAAAACCCCACAAAAACAAACAGGGAAACGTGAGAGAATTATCAGCACATTTTTGCCGTCTCTCTTCCCTTAGATTTTGAAAGAATGAGTTTGAATACTTGGTGCTTGTTTTAAAATCCAAATCTTCAAGAGTACTTGCAGGGAGGCAGCTGCCTGGAAGTGCAAGAGGGGTGGTGCACCAAGTGTCACAGGCACACAGCACAATCTCTGCCATTCCTGGTAAGTGCGCTGGAGCGGGGTTTTGATTTGGTGGCCTTCAGAAAGGCCCTTCCACCCCTCCTCTTCCCTGCAGGCACCTGCATCTGCAGGGATTTACCACGCCATGCTGAGTGCTTGGTTCACCCATGCGCAGTGTCTGCCCGCCGGCAGGACCTCCAGCCCCCGTGGTGGCACGGTGCCCCCAGCACTGCACGAGCCCTGGGCAAAGAGGCAGCTCCTTCCCAGGCAGAGCCCAGGGCTCAGCTCACACCAGCATGGGCTGGTACTGCAGAAGCCGCTGCCACAGAACCAGCGAAAGGAAGGGGAAAACAGTGGTGGCTTGGGAAAAGAAAAACAGACAAACCCAAAATAAATAGAGGAAGATATAACCAGATTTATTTCTTTTTCCCCCCAAAGTCTTGTTGGTTATATTTAGTCTCTAATGATAAAGCCTTCTGAAGCTGGCAGGCAAGTCCTTTGCCTTAGGGACAGTTTCTACAGCTCTTCCTGGGACTGAGTTACAAGCGGGGTCCTGTTGCACTAAGAGCAGAGTGCCTCACAGTCACAGAAAAGTTCAGGTTGGAAGAGACCCTGGGAGGTGTCTAGACTAGCCTCCACCTAAAGCAGGGTCAGCCCCAAAATTTGACACAGTAAGAAGCTGCTCTTCCTTTCAAGGGCAGGAGCAATCTAAGCAGGCAGAAGGGGCTTCGCGGGCACACACAAGATCAATGGCATAACAGGCAGGAGGCCGGGGTGTCTCTCTCTTTCTGGCGGGCAGATGCCAGCTCCCCAGAGGAATCGGCATTCAGACTGCACGCTGCAGCCAGATGCGCCCCTTGGGCTGGTCCGTGCATTTTGCCGTGCATTCCGCCCTGTGGTGAGGCTGGGTTTTCTCTCCAGGTGAGGTTTTGAGCATGGGTGGTAGCTTTCCAGTGACCTTGTCTGTAGGCAGAATTCAGCCTGATGTCTAGCTCTCTCAGCATATTGCCTGTGTGTTCCTCACAGTCATTTCCCATCATGGCTACGTGCTAATTGTCTCTAGGGGAAGTGAGGAGAAGGCTTATTAATCTGTGCACTCAGGAAAGGTTGTAAATCACCATGTGTTTCCAGCGATAAAATTGGCTAAATAAATTAAAACAAGCACTAATGACCCAAACAGAGCTCTGATGTAGTGGGAGTGGGCTGGGGCATACAGCTATGTTTGGGTATAGGGTACACCTCAGTCATACACTTCCTGACAGCATCCTTGGATATCTCCAGCTATACACAGTCCCTCTACCCAGGCTGGTCTGCTCCAGTGCAACACCAGTATCGCACGCTGTTCTTTCCCTTACTCTGCAGTGATGGCCTTAGCTTTTTAGCTCAGTTTTTCTGTTCCCTTTGCTTTTCAGTCCAGCAGAGCTTGGAGTTAATTCATCTTTGTTCTCTGGCACTTCTCAACAAACCCAGTGAACTTCTCTTCAATGCAGATAAGCTAAACAGCATCGAAATCAACAGAGATGTATATCCATTAGCAACACCACAGCTGTCTTTTTAGGTGTTAATGTAGAAAGTCCATTCAGAAAGATTTCACACAGTAAATAAAAAGGCAGGTTTGCAAACAGTCTGTCTGGTGATGAACAGCCAGGGTGGAAAAGTCACCCCATAGTCCTGTTTTCCAACAACCTCTCTCATCTGGCAGGCCTGCAAAATCCTTCACCAACTATTCATCAAGTGCCACTGAAATGTCTGATCTAGCTCTCTAGAGAAGGTGTTGGTACCAGACAGTTCCATGTTTTCTGTGCAGTAATTGTCCCTACAAGAAACCTTCTGAGAATATCCTCCAATGTTTTCTGGGATGATTAAATACTACTCTGTTGTGTTGCACCATCCAGCTTCAGCCTCTTGATATCAAGCAGAAATGACTCATTTTATACCCACCAATCCAAGAGCTGCTTCTCAAACTGGCAGTGCTCTGCTGCTGCTTGGGATAGCTCACCTGCTTGTGGACGTACCTTGCTGCCTTCCTTGGAGACCATGTCTTTCAGAAAAGAACATAAGGAAAGAGATTTCCTTGGTACCACCTTCACAGAGGATGCACTGAACCATTGTATCCCTCTGTCCCTGTAAGCTCACCAGCTTTCTGCTTTTTTCCCCAGAGGATGTGGGTCTCTGCATTTTCCCTTGCTAGCAGAGGCTGAAGGAATGCTTCTGCTGCAGATGGCCACCACTGCTGGGATGCATGCAAACGCCAACAGCAGAACTGTGCAAAGGTGAGGAAGACGAGGTGCTGCCATGGGAGGTCAGGGTTGTGAACAGAGGCTCCTGGTCCACAGTGCAGTCTCCAGGGTTGCCTGTTCCCAGACTGAGCTCAGGCAAAATCCTTCTCTTGTGTCCTCCTTGATGAATGTGGTTCTTCTAGATGTCACAAACGGAGAGCCAAAACACTGGATCCAAGGGTGGCAGTGCCTCCACTCTCTCACCTGCCCGGACAAGACCACAGGTTTCTCTGGGAGCTGAGTCCAGCAGCATAACTAAGCATCTGTTCAAGCTGCCTGCAAGGAGCTCACCAAACCGTGGGTGCCTCTATTTGCCATGCCAGAGGAGAAGAGCACCAACTGTCCACCAGCCTTGAGCTGGGCTCAGGCAGCACCTCAAAAATAACATGATTTATCTTCTATCAGTTGCCTCGGTCCTGTGGGCCCAAATTCTCTGGTTTGTCTTTGTATCTTATAAACATAAGAACTTCTAAGAAAAGTGTTGTCAGAGCAGTAAAAATGATCAGTTATGTCTTTCTATCATTTGTGCTTTATGTGAACAGCATACAGATGGATGCCACCAGCCCAACTGAGCTCTGAAGTCCAAAGAGCTTTTATTCCACTTGGTACCACCACTGCGCAAGTCCACAGCAGACACTAGCTCAGTCTCTTGGGCCTTATTACAGCTCTTTTCTGTGTTTCCTACAGCAAGTTAGCTCACAATTTGTTCTCGAAAACACAAAACGTTTTGTAAACAGTTGTCCCCTTTGGAATTTTTTCCATGTCCTTTACTCAAAATATCTCCTCTTTCCATTCACTGTATTTATTTTTTTAATTTTCATCTGTTTGTCATTTTTGCCCCTTCTCCTAATTCCAATAATTTTCAAAATCAGTAGTGCTGAAGGACAGTAAAGAGAAACAGAAGAGATTATGCCCCGAAAAGAAAAAAAAAAAATCCATTCAGAAAGCCAGGAAGCAAAATCAACAAGGAGAGCTTTGAGCTTTCTGTTTTGCTAGGAAAACTGTTGGTTCCTTTTGCACCAAGTGCTGGGCCTGATTCTTCTCCAGCAGAGTGCAGCCAAGAATTACAAAGCGAGTCAACAGACAGTGGAACCGAGTTCATCTGAAAAGTGGCCAGAAAAAACCTCGGGCTATGTTCGAGGTGTCCATTTTTAGAAGGAAATTTGCTTAGGCAGGGGAATACTGGAATATTCAGGGTGAATGACTCTCTGTGTGTGCGTGTGTGTTTTGGATCTCAGCACAAGGAAGGGGTGTCTTGCCACCCCCAGGGGTCGGGAATAGTGCATGCATGGGGAGGACCTATTATATTATTTTTCTTCCACCTTAATGAACTCCTCTCATGTCCACCTCTGATCAGTGGAGTATGACAGAGGGTGATTGAAGGCCAGTCTCCCAGGAAATGAAGTTTGTTCACACAGCCCAAGTATGCTGGCCCTACTGCTGCCTGCCTCTGATTTATAGGACCGAAAATTCCTTCCTCCGGTAACAATAACGCTCTTAAACTTCAGATCCCTCTCCCTCACAGAACCTCCAGACAGGGCAGCCTGAGCCCAGGGGAGACAGGAGGCACCCAGCAAATATATCCATCAACACAACTCGGGTTTCAAAGGCACAGAGGACCCCACAGGGTTAGGCTCACAAAGGCAGAGGAGAGCAGCTACCACCCCCAGCACCTCCTCCTGGCAAGGGGCAGCGGCTGTGCCCCATGGAGGGGCCGCAGCATCTCCCCTGGGCCAGGCAGCAGAGCCCAGCATGGTGTGTTCTGGGGAGATCTGAGCCCCCCAGCCAACGCTTGGTTCTGGGGCTGGGAACGAGTCTGCTCGGAGGTGTCCTAATGTCAGGGGGCTCTGCCTGCGCCATCTCCTCTGGGATGGGGCTGCTGGCTGGGGAGCAGCCCAAACGCTTTGTCTGCCTGCCTTTGGCGGGGGTTTCTTGAGTGTGCTTTGCAGTGCTGCCAGGCAGGAGCGGAGGGCTGTGGCTGCTGGCTGATGGCACCGCAGCACTGGGCTGGTGCTGAGAGGGGCTCTCACAGCCAGGTGCTGCAACAGCCCAGGAAACATCCCCTCCAGAGCACGGCAGGGCCCTCAGCTGCAGCCGCGGCCTGCAACAGGTGCAGGGCATGCCGGCATGGCGCCAGGGGCTGTGCCCACACTGTCCAGCGGGGCTGCCTGCCGGTATGTGCTGTAGCCAGGTGCTGCCTGAGAGACCGAACCATTGCCCAGCCAGGGAGCCTGCAGGTAATTAAACAGGACGAATGATCTTGGGGCACACTGTTTCCAGGTTTTGTTCTATTTAGTAGCAGAGACAGGGACATGCAGTGTGGCTACCAAGGCAGCCTCTGAGCTGGCAAGGCCTGCACGCATGCAGGCACACACGCACGATTTTTGGAGCTGGGGTTTCATACTCGAGATTCAGCGTTAACTGTCAGTGTTCTGGGGCAAGGAGAGAAAAAGAGCTTGAGCTCTTTTGCAAGAGGGCAGTGGTGGCTGCCAAATTGCAAGGCAAGTTTTGGCAAGAAACAAGTTCATTCTGTAACTTTCTTTTTTTTATCATTTACTTATTAACAGTTCGCTCTGGCTTTCACCTGAAGCTCCTAGACAGAGCAATTAGCAGGGAGACAATGATCTGCAGAGGGCAAGGAGCAGCCTCTGCTGGCTGCAGGGGTGGGGGTGGGTGGGGGGGCAGAGGTGGGGAAGGGCTGCAGGAGGCCGAGGGTCACCGGGGACAGAGCTATTTATGGCCCCAAGGGGGAGGATTCAGAAAACGGCCATCTAGCTTGACTTGATTTCCTTGACCTATCACTGCTGGAGATAACCGGCATACCTCCCTGCCCCCATGGGCTTCCAGTGCCCCCAGTGGCTGGGTGCAGGGATGGACTGGTGAAGGTGGTAGTGGGCAGAGGAGAATGTGGCGGCCCACATGCCAGCTCCATTAAACCTGTGAAGTGGTATTTTTAAGTGGGAAGGAAGAGATCTTGCCACTGGCTTGTAGTCTTCCCCCCAGCTAGCCCCAGTAATGGCTTCTGGACAGAGACAGGAACGCTCTCCACTCTGCCTGCCAGCACAGCTGTCTCCCCTCCCAGTCTTTGCTGTGGTTATCTGGACAGAAGGTCTGTGGGACAGTTACCCCGCGCCCATGCTGGCAGCCAGCACAAGGGTTCCGATCTCTGCCTCGCAGCCTCCCGCACTGACCGCAGTGCAAGGAGCTGCCCGGCAAAGAGAGCGTGTCTGGCTTACACACGTGTATCTGACCTCCGCGTCTGGGCCGGCCCCTCAGCGCCCTGCTACAAACACTGTTTTGGAACGCACCCCTTGTAAATCATGAGCCTTTGCTTATTTGTGTCCTTCGGACCACCTTCCTTTTGCTGGAACCTGCGGAGACCAGTCGCGACCGCTGGGGGCTTCCCAGGCCGACACGCAGTAAGAAATGTGCTCTGTGGCATAAGAGAGCGACCCTTCCCCTGAATGACTGCCTGCAGAGGGAAGGGTTAAAGGCATGACATTAAGTTAGATAACCATGTTAAACTGCATCTAAAAAGGAAGTTGGTAATTACTAATATGTTTTTGATGAAAACATGACCTTTTCTAAAATGAAAAGCATTTTTATGGAGCGATCCTATGAGATGCCAAATGTTTTGGCCCTGATCTAGTTCAATATTTAAACACACACTTCATTTCTTAAGCTGCTCATGTGCTTAAATATTTTGCTGGAGC
Organism: Falco peregrinus; assembly: GCF_023634155.1. Classification (NCBI taxonomy): domain Eukaryota; kingdom Metazoa; phylum Chordata; class Aves; order Falconiformes; family Falconidae; genus Falco; species Falco peregrinus. The sequence continues at coordinate 53,566,583 of NC_073721.1, forward strand.
AAGTCCAGAGCTCTCAGCATTCTGTGTGGTGTCAAAGGACCGGGCCTGTGTTTGCAGCAGCGTTGCTGAACTCAGCCTGTAATAATTTCAGTCATCACACAGAAATAATTTTCTGTTAATGTACTACCCAACAAAAAACTTAAACAAATTTCCCTGGGATTTGTCTCTTAGGCGTGCGTTTTCTGATGGTGCTCCAGCAGACAGGCTTACAAGCCAGTGTATCTGTGAAACAAGGCACCTGTAAGTAAAATCTAGTGGAAGCTAATGGGAAATTATTTTTTTCTAAAAGTTCCAGGATTGTCGCCCAAGACCTCACTTTAAAAGTGACTGAAGACCCACAGGGAAAAAAATGGAGTGTGTGACCACCCCATCCAGTCAAAGCTGACCAAGATAGTTTGAATCATTCACAGAAATTATTCAGAAAATAATTTCAGGCAACAGATGGGGAAGAATTATCACCTGATGGCAGACAACCAGTGAATAGAGAAAGAGACCAAGTTCTTGATCAAAGTAGTTCTCTGCAGATGGCTGAGTTCAATAAGAAAGGATAAAAAAATTAACCTGACCATTGACAAAAAGTACACTAGCTGAATTTCACTGGTCCCGCTGAAGGGAGTACAAAGAACAAGAAACAAACAGCACTAGGTGGGAAAAGGTGAGTCTGATTTCTAATCTTGTGTGTTGTAATTATAGTGTTAAATGTGCAAGTGCAAAGTGAACCGATGAGATGGCATAACTAGAAAGAATTTGTGGAAGAGATCTGAGCAGAAACAGGCTCTGTCAAAGCCAAAAAGGATGCATGCCAACGTTGTTTCTCTTGGCATAGGTCAAAAAGCAGACTGTGTGACAAGAGAGAAATTGGAGAAGACTGAGATAATGCCCAATTAGATCATGCAGTTCACCTCCCTGGGGCCCGTGACAGAGTGGTAAGGAATTTTTCTGCTGGGGAGGGAAAAAAGAAGTTCCCAGAAAGTCAAAAAACTTTTTTCTTCCCCTGCTACCCACCCCCACCCCCCCCCAATCTTTAACTCAAAACAAAACCCCACAGAAAAATGCTGTTTCAAGCTTAATATGTTCACTCCCTGCTGACTGTCTTACAGGAAAAAAAATTCAGATACCAACTGTGAAAATGCTCAGTAAGTCAATGTTCCAGTTTCCAGCTACAACAAAATTTTGGGAAGACCTAATCGTGCTTCTTGTTATTGTTGAAATCCTTCTCAGTCCTGTTTAAACCTGAGCTCCATTGCATCAGAGCATCACAGGTGTGTTGTTAGAGATGTCCCCAACAGTGCATGGCCAGAGCAGAGCCCAACTCGCCTGTGCCTGGCTTCGCCCAAGCTGGGATGGGCCATTTGCCCCACAAAAATGAGCTGCTTCATTCTTGTGGCTCCTTTTTGTACGTGTTGTTACAACTGCCAGGAACTCTTGCGGCTCCGGAGGGAGGCTGGTCACTTCTGTGGTTGCTTTCAAGTGAACTGTGAGCCTGCTTCAATTCTGAGAAGACTTTGGGGAATTACTATCCTTCCCCTAGGCCCAGAAGTCATGATGCTTACACGACCTCTAACGGAGAGCCTGGCTGGCTGGGCTAAATTTGGCAGGAGCCTTCTGTACACAGGCAGCAGGAGGGTTGTGAGCAGCACCTGAGCGTGTGCTGAATTTAGCTTGCATCGAGGCTGTGCTGTGAACTGGTATCAGGGCCAAGAGCAAAACTGTGATTCCCTGAGCACTGTGCTACCTACTGTACCACAGCATCTGCTCAGGCTCTTCTGGCACCAAAACATTCCCTGTAGCCTTTTTCCTCAGGGCAATCTTCAAAAGCTTTAAATGGTGAAGATTCCTAGTGGGTTTCACTGCCAGGAAGTTTCTCCCTTAATTTTATTCTGCTTCATTTCTACCTCCTTATATTTAGAGAGAAGTCCCTGCTGTTATCCTGCCATCCTACCTCACCCTGGTTTTATTATCTTCCACCTAAACTTCCTGGGTTTGCCTTCACCTCTAGCAATGCTTTTAACACTCCTGGGACTGAAACTCTGCTCTGTGATGTGCTGGTGGGGATGTAAATCCAGCTTACCAGACAGCAACAATCAGAACCATGGTTTGTTTTGGAAACATACTGACCATTAAGTGCCATATTTCCTTACTGCCCTGTGTGATAGGGCGAGTTGAAGACACTGGCCATGGGGAGGGACTGGCTTGTGCATAGCTGGTTCTTCACTCAGAAGAGGAGCAGTAACTCGTTACCCCTCTACCTGTGGGTGCTAGGAGTACCAGCACCTATAGCAGCAGCCACGCTAAGACTGGTGGATTTGAACCTGAGCTGGCCAGACGCTAGGTAGCACCTGCAGCTGCACTGCACAGAAACTGCTGGCACTTGTTCCTGCATGTCCAGGACAGAAGGAGGCAGAGGGGAGAGGAGGTAGCACTGCTCCTAGGAGGGGGCTGTGGATGGCTGGCTCATCCCCCAGCCGGGAATGGCCACCCTCCAGGCTGGATGGGGATCGTGGTCCCTCCTGCACATGTGGCACCAGAGGGGCGGATGGCAGAGGGGGCTGCTCTGACATGTCCTCTCCCAGCGAGGGGGGACCCTGTCCTTGTGGGGCTGTCAAAGGCCAGCTCAGCCCTGCGTGACCAACTACAACTGCTGCTCCTGTGTCCTTTCCCCCCGGTGCTGCGTTCATTAGCTGTGAGGCCTCAGTTTTATGGGAACCCTCCCACCCAGCTTCCTCCTGGCTTAATGACAGGCCCATTAAAGAGAAGCCAATAAAGCCACAGTGCAAAAGCAGCGCAAGAGCCGGCTCCCTGCCCAGTGTTTTCACGTGTGAGCCAGGTCTGGGGGCAGGAGGAGGCAGAGCACCCCCACAGAGGTGACCCCTGAGCTCGTGGAGAGCCCACATCTTGCGGGCCAGCTTTCCTGCTCCACTTCGGGGCTCTCTTGCACAAACCTTTCCCACTGTGGGGTTGGGGTTTTTGGTGTGTCTTTTTTTTTTTTCTTTTTTTTCTTCTTTTTTTTTTTCTTTTTTTTTCTTTCTTTCTCTGAAGAGGGAGGTACAAGGTTTTTTAATGAGGGGAGGATTAACAGGCCATAAGACTCAGCCCTGAAAGAGCCATCGGTCTGTGGGGCCGCCCAGCGGGGCGCAGGGTAATTGGATTGGATCCCGAGGAGCACCTTGAATCGGTTCTGAGGCAGCCGCAGTGGGTTGCTCCGGAGGGGGCTGGGGGCCAAGGAGGAGGGGAGCGTGTGGCTCTTTAGAGAAGCCAGAGCCAAGATGGGGGATCAGCCGGCTCATTAAGGGATTAGAGTGTTTGTTCTTCTCAAGACTTTTGTTGCTAAAACACTTTGCGCAGCATTTTCTGGAGCCTGGGGAGCTTAAAGAGCTTGTCAGAGCCCTGCTCTTGTCCCCACGCAGGAGCAGAGATGCTCTCTCCTCTGGCTGTGTTGCCAATGCCAGCTGCAGCTATTGCTAGTGACGGCCCCGCTCTCTCAACCCTTCCTGTCTCTGGTCTCAGTGCTTCTGTCTCCCATGGGTTTTGAGGTAAAAGAAGGGGTTGACATACAGGATGAAGCAAATCAGCGCATCAGGAGGGAGTCCTCTCACAGTGAGGGATACTCTGACTTGGGCTTTTTCCTTAGTATTTGTTGCATGGACAGTGATGGACTTTGCATGTTCTGCGGTGCTCTCTGCAACCTTTTACCTCCCCATAGACTTGTGATAGCAAGTCTAGGGCACAAGCTACTCTAATTTGTGTATCTGTCCTCCATATGAATGCTGTGGCTAGAAATTACTGCATAGGCTAATTTGCCTGCCAGCACCATCTGAAAAGAGCTGGCTGTTGAGATGCAATGCCAGAGGAGGCCGGACAGAGAAGGAATAGTGCATCAAGATCTCACCTGAGAGCTGGCCAAGGAGTTTGGTGGTCCTCTGGACCGTGGGGAGAAGCTAAAAGCTCTAAAGTCCAAATCAAGAAGCGCTCAGATAGCAGGGTGGGCTATTAGGAGAAAACATCAATGGCATCCATGGATAAAGCTGTGTTGTCATCTGTTCATCCATCCTCATGGCCCACACAGAGACTAATTCTCACCTTACTTCTAGCTGAGCATCCCTGAAGCATGTGGCTCTGGGCATGGACAGACGCTGGTGGCAATCTGGAGCCGCTGAGCACAAAGGCCAGGGGAGGTGTCAGAGGGGCTATGCAGTACTGGGGATCATCCCATTTTAGAGGCCCTCTTTACCTCCCACCACCATTGAATCGGTGAGTGAGCACCGACTATCACATGGGCAGCAGCAGTTGTGGCGCAGGGACAACGCCGTAAGAGCTCTCTCCCTCTGTGGGGTGGGCACATCGGCATGACCTGAGAGGAAGGGAGTTCTCCTGTGACTTCCCCACAGGGACACTGTGGGGCTGAGCCCACCGGGTTTGCAAGTTCACCCCTGTGTCCAGCTCGCACCTGCAGCCACCTCCAGCCTGGCAGCAGCATGCCAGCACACTGCCAATCCCCGCAGGGGGCCACAGCCCCTTCCCCACAGGGTGGCTGGCTGCCAGCACAGCATGTCAGCTTCAGGGTGAATTTGGTCCCCACCTTTAGAGAAGTCAGGGGCTATGGGGTGTGTGTGTGTGTTAATGGGTTGTGTGGAGCAGCAAATGGAAGCAAGTTCAGCAGGACCTCTCCAGCTCCCAGCTCCTGCCTCTGCTGAGTGGGAGCTTCAGCTGGGAAGTGTGTAGAGGCAGGGGGTGGGAGAAGAGGGGACAGATGGGCAAGCAGGGGAAGAGGGTTACAGGGAAAATAAATGAGAGTCCCCTGAAATTAATTGTTTGAAGGGAATGCCCCACTCGGCTGTGAATTCTGAAATGATTATTGGATTTGCAGGCAGATGGGGAACAGAATGGGTCGGGTGCACGATTAATATCTTATTGATAGCGGATTAAGAGAGCAAGATCAAATCTTTAACTGAGTGGAGATGCAGTTTATCAATTTGTCACAAAAAATGTAGCAATCAGAAGTGGAGAACATCAGGGGTGGCTTGTGGATCGATCCGTGTCAGTGCCTCACAGCGCATCATCACGAGGAGCCCGGCTTCCCTCCAGGTGTCGAAGAGCTGGAGGAGACCAGCTTGGTGCTGGCTGTGCTCAGAAGGGTGGGCTCAGGGACAGTCGGACCACTGGGTGAGGGGGGTACCACCAGGAGAGCTGCAGGCAGGTGATGCCATGCTCCCACGGATGCTGCAGAGCAGTGCTCCAGTGTGGGATGCAAGCAAAGTAGTGGTACTTGGGGAGCACTGGCTTTCCCAGATAGTGGGAGATGTGAAGGCTCAGCCCTTAGAATAGCAGCAGATGGGCTGGCAACCAGCCAGAGCTTCCTAGGCTCCAGGGCAGGGTGGGGAACTTGCTCAAAATTACTTCAGGTGCAGCTGAGTGGTATTGAGTGAGGAAAAAGCTCATGTGCTATTGGGCCATACCATATAAAGCTGTGGTGCTACGGGGCTTGCTGGTTGTGGGTTTCCTACTCCTGTTGGAGACCTGATGTGTTGTTAAGTTCTGGATGTTGGTACTTCTGAATTCTGTTCACAGCTCTGTTGTCTTGGTCCTGCTGATGAGAACTTTCCTCTGAGCAGCCTGGCATTGCTGTGTGTTCCATGTTTTGGGCGTCCGGCTTGATAACCAGCCCTTTAACCTTGGCCTGTCAGTGATGGTTCACTCAAGGAAGGTATTTGCAGCAGGGCAGAAAGGCAGGATCTCCACCAAAAATACCCAGCTTAGAAAGTAGTCCTTTCTGCATCCTGAGGTAGTGTTGTGGTATGAAAGCCCTTTTATTGGCTCTAAAGAGCGTCTTGGCTACTTGAGACCTTCTCAAAAAGCCTGATTTCTTAGCTGAAGATCTCAGATTTCTCAATTAGAAAATAAAAATAACTTCTAGCTCATGTGGCTGTAAGCTTTCAAAGTAATGCCTAAAGGCTAAAAACAGAGGGCAAGGGAAGATGAGCCCAGAGTCAGATGGCTGGTGGTATTTGTTTTTACGAAATCAAACTTCTGATTTGCAGCCCTCCTCTACAGACTTTTGTTTTGAGTGTTTGCTTTTAGCAAACAGGGAAAATAAACCCAAGGCAAACATTTAATGAGCACCTCTTTCAGAGCAGGCACTGTAAGCAGCTGTGATGTCTCTGCAGCAGAGCCTGGCACCAGAATTCAGTCACCAGTTGGACTCCAGCATTTTTTATTGCTAACGTAAAACTTCCTGCTATTCCAACAGATGGGGGACGGCCTGTAGAAGCCAGCAGCCTCCTTGGTGGGCTGTGGAGTCGACAGGAATCTCTGGTAGCAATTTCCCTTCTCTTAAGGCTTTGCAGAGCTGTTTTGGTCCCTTGGGCTTTTGCAAAAGATGTGTACCTGGGTGAGGTGGGTGATGGTGGAAAGGCTGTTCATACTGGTGGCAGTCTCTTATGCTGGTGCTGCTAGCTTTGAAGGCAATTATATTCTTGCTAGGGTTGTTGGGTTTCTGTGTGAGGCCTCCTGGCTGTTTGCAGTTGTTCTCAGGGTCCCAGAGTATGATGGGGGGCTTGGGGGTGTACAGGTGAGAAAGGAACCTCAGCTGGAAGCTGGAGAGAGAAGGCGGGGCAGGGGGAAATCAAAGATGAACTGGTTAATCCGTGGCCTTGGTTTGCTGCCTGCTGTTTAGTCCTCTATACCATGCTGCTTTTTCCCCCACCAGCACACCAGAATTGTGAGGGTCTCAGAGCACTCCAAAGAGCTGGAGGGAGTCGGAGAGCCATGAGGGGCACCGTGCTGCCATGAGGGCTGCGAGCACTGCGACAAGGGCTTTGGGAGCTGATGAATACAGCCCACTAAATCAGGTGATCTGGTTTGTCCTGCACTGGCACCAGAATGAAAGGTGGTAGGTCAGCCTGGTTTAACTGGTATGTGTTAGCTGAGACCAGTGCATGCTGGCTGCAAGAATGTGGAGTCTTCGAGCCTGCTAGGGTGCAGACCCCAAAGAGAGGGGAAAGAGAAGGTATTACACAGAGGTGCAGGTGTGCAGTGAGATGCCCTCTGCCCAGGCTGGCTCATGACAGAGACCATGAGGTGGAGAAAGCTGTCAGCCACCACCTTCGTGTTTGCAGGGGGAGCCCAGTGGGACAGGGCTGGGGAGGAATTAACGACCCACCCACCCACCCACCCTGCTCTTCATATGTGACTTTCCTCCCCCATGGGTTTTTTCACTGATCCTACTGCTGTTCCTGAGGTCTCATATAGCTTTCTGTCCCATTGCTAGGCAAGTGACGCCTGGCACATCTCTGACTTACCTTACTCTTTAGATGGGGAAGACCATGTGGCCCTCGTGCAGCCACTCATTTAACCTGAGGATTCCTATTTGACCTGAAGCATATGCTGGTCTTCTCCCCTCTTTTCACAGAACCCACCTGGGGACTTGTAGTCGTCCTAGTGCTATTACAGTGCCCTCTGTTAAAGCTTGAGCCTGACGTTCAAGTTCAGGGAAGGAGGCCAGCAGCTAAGGCAGATCTTTTCCTTTGCCAGCAGTAGTTTCCCACACGGCTGTCGTGCTGAGGCTCCCATGGCTGTCACTGTCCCCAGCCAGGAGCATGGGGCACTGCAGCTGTGGGTGCCACACGGCGAGGCTTGCCGGTCCCCAGCAAGCCCAGCACGGGTGGCACTGGGGCAAGTGGGTTCGCAGCCAGGCAGGGGACAGGGAGGGGCCCTGGCGTGACACGGGCGGCTCTGTCTGCTGCTGTGTGAACACGTGGAGAGGCACGGCACGCCTTTGTTCTGTGGGGCCGGGGCGGGCAGCTCCCCCCGGCTGCGGGCAGCCCTCCCCGGGATGGGTCCCACCCGAGCTCGTGGGCAGGGCCGGCTCGGCCACTCGTGGCTGCCGTATGACCGGCGCGGCCTTTCCGAGCAGCGAGTGCGGGGCTAATTAGTGCATTCAGGGGCACTGCTGGAGTGGAAAGGCGCTGGGCTGGCGGCGGGGGGGGGCTGGCGGCCCGCTCCCCGCTCTGTCCGGGGCGAAGGGCTGCGGGGCGGGCGGGGAGCGGGCCGGGCAGCCCGGGGCCGGTGGGGCGGGCGCTGCCCTCGCCGCCTCCCGGTTCAGCTCCACAGACCCTCCCTTTGTCAGCGCCCTGAATGGCGGCCCTGCCCGCCCGCGGCCCCGCTTTTAATTAGGGCTTCCGCCTAATTGTGCCCCTCCGCTGCCACCCGCCCCCCCCCCCCCCGCCGCTTCTCAGGCCTCTCCTGCCACGTAGCGCCGGCCTCAGCTGCGGGGCGGGCGCGGTGCCGGGGAAGGCCCAGCCGCCTCGGGGTGCCGCGGTCCCGGGGCGCGGGGAGGGGGCCCCAGCCGGGCAGGTGCACACAGCTTAACCCCCCCCAGCCACCCCGTGGGCTCTGGGCTGGCTGGGGCTGGGTCTAGCCCATGAAACGTGGCTGAGATGTGACTTTCTTTTCTTGGTAAAAAATCTGAGTTGTACTTTGCTCATGGCATGTTGATGTCTCTTGGCAGATGTTCTTGGGAAGACCTTGCTGGAAGACATGGTTTCACGTTTGGGAGGCAAGTGAAAGGAACCCCCGTGTTCTGTTACAATTTTTGTCTTTGCTTTGGGCTGCATGGTGGTACCTGATGGGCATCTGGGAGTTTCACTGTTAAATCCTCCAGGCTTTTCCAGACCTCTGGTGTGTCTGTACCTGAGTCAAAGGTTTGCATTTTTTTCTACACAAAACACGACTTGATGTCTCACACAGACGCATCTTTGAGACACTTGAATGTGTGTGACTAGTCGCTTATGGAGAAGTGCAATGCTATGTTTATGCAGATAGACGCAAGGAAGGAAAGCAGCTCCAGCCAGGATTTACAGATCCTTCCATGACTAGACCACTTCTTGTTGGCTCTTTCTTGGGTTGCTTTATCCAGAAGCCTCCCCTTGGCTTTTGCTTATCACTTTGATATTCAGGCTCTTATTTCTTTCTGGGGGAACCTTTCATTCAGGTGAAATGCAGTTGTGCCCCCAGAACCAACAGCTTGTGCCTCAGCAGCTTGCTGCTTCTCCCTGTGCTGTCCCTGTGCAAGGGGCCACTGAGCCTTGGGGCTCTGAGGCGTGATGCCCTGTGTGGACACTTGGTTCTGCATCCCCTGCCGCGGCTGGGCAGAGAGGAGGTTGGATGTGATGGGGTCCTCACACCAACGGCTGTCTCAGCTGCTGCTGGGCAGGTTTCAGGGTGACTGTGGAGGAGAGCCAGCAGGGAAGAAACCTCTCCAGAGTGGGAGAGGGTTTAGGGGATGGAGAGAAGTTCCTCATTGTGTTCTGATTCCTCCTTTTCATTCCTCTATGAGCAGCTGTTAAGTGGGAGTCATGGCTCAGCTGTCTACCACAAGCAGAGGGTCCGTGCCTCCAGCTGCAGGAGCCCCCCAGCCATCACCCCAGCACAAGACAGCCCCCAGCTGCCAGCAGCACTTTATCAGAAAAGCGTGGCTGCTTCCCGGGCTGCTAATACCTGCGCAGCCCATCCCTGCTGCAGCCACCAGCGCCAGCTGGGTTTGTGCCATGGCAGTAAGGCCCGGCTGGCACGAGTGGAGCAGATGCTGAGGTGCAGGCTGGGGTGGGTGGTGCGGTTTGGATGTTTCTACCTCATCTGATACAATCAGCGTTGCTGTGCACATGTGAGGAAAGTTGTTCGATAGGAATGACCCATGATGCTGGGTTAATTCTGTTTACAAAAGAATAAATATTATAGCAGTGTCTTATAAAAGAGAATCAATAGCTTCCCTTTGCTGGGTGATCCCTTCATGTCTTCGAAAATCGATTCCCCCCCCATTCCCCTCCTCCTCGCTGCACAGCTATCTGTTTTTCGGGGTGACGGGGGGGTCAGGCGATTATTGAAGTATATGTGAATTTACAATATTAACGACTCACGACGGTGTGTCCGCAGGTTCACGGTGAATTAATTATCTGTTTAAGAAGCCATGAAGAAATCAATCAATGAAAATTTCTCACTCTTTTGAGAGTGAGAGAGCTTGTCAATTTTTTTGTAGCCTGCACCACATTTAAAGGAGCAGTACAGCTTTTTTTCAGCAGAGGAAGGGTGGGAGGAAGGTGGTGTGGGGCTGAGGGGGACCTGTTCAGTTTGGTGCAGCACTGGCAGGAGCAGCAGACCTGTTTGTTGGCTGTCTTAGAGGGCAGGAGGCACTAAGGATACATCCTGAGGTGGTTTTGTCCTGGAGTTAAGCCAATGGTGGCCTTCTCTAGAGGGAGAGGGAAAGGCTGGGTGTTAGGTGGCACATGCTAGCATGCTGATGCTGGTTTGATGGGCAGTGATGTCTGTCACAGGTGTGATCTCCTCCCAGCTCACCAGCCCTGCTGCCCTGCTCCTGGAGAGCTCCTGCCATTTTTGAGCTGGCAGAAGGCAACATGTGGCTGCACCTCAGCTGCCTCAGCCTGGGGCAACTGGGACATGCTCCTGTGATGGAGACGGGAGGCAGGGAGTGGCAAACAAAAGAGTGCAGCTGAAAGCAGTAATATCTTAAATAGCCTCAAGATGTGCTGGAAGAAGTCTGGCAGAATGCTTTGTGACAGCCTTCAGCATTGACTGCCGCATCTAAATTCGGGACAGGTACTGGTGAGAGTGCAGCCATGAGGCACAGGCTTGGCACGCCTGGACACAGTCCCTCTGGACCTCCCCCTCAGAGGCAAGGTCGGGCAGTGCTGGACAGCAAATGGGCTGAGACTGCTTGTCTCTCCACCTGGTGCTAGAGCTGCACCCAGGGGAAGGACCCTTGTGCTCATGCACACCATATCAATAGCTGTGCCACATCTCCAGGGGTTTTGGAGTCACCTGAGGTATTCAGGAGGATAATAGTGTGTGGTCGTGGTGGCAGTGTGTGCTGTGAACAGCGTCTGGCTGAGGTCTGTATTTCAACTTGGTGATGTTTCTCTGTTTGCATGGGGTTTTGTGACATTTGAATACTGGGTGCGAGCATTTTCCCTACATTTCAGGCTGCAGCAGCCAAAAAACATACAGACTGTGATGCCAGTTGAAAAACTGGCAGGGGAAGATGGATCCCAGAGCTTCTCAGAGGGTGAAGGGGTTTGTAATTCCTTATGCCTGTCTTGACCCTCCTAAAAACTGCTCCATCTCACCTCTCCTGTGTCTGTGAAGGATATAATGTATTGGCACTTGTGCAATGACTGATATCCCAGCTAAACGGGGAGCAACTGGGGTGAGGGGAAGAGGAGAGGAAACTGAAAGGAGGAGGGAGCATGAGGGACACAGAGCCTTTGGCAGGAGAAGGGAGTTGGACATGGCCCTTGTCCCACATCCCTAACCACCAAACAGGCAGCAAGGCAGGGATGCTGCAGAGACAAAGCCACAGTATTTGGGTAGGGGGAGGACACAGGGATGGGGGGTGGCAGGCAGCTGGAGACCCTGACAAACGGGCTGGTGGAGGGGAGGGAGAAGGGACAATCTCTGAGGCTGCTTCTGCCCTCACGAGCCCAGGCAGACATGGCCCCTTCCCAACCCCATAATCCTACTGGCCTGTGCCGAGAGGAGTTCCCGCCAGGCACACCCATCGCTGTAACCGGAACGGAGAAAAGAGCCCATATTGACACAGGAGCATCTGTGTCAGTAATTGTCACACAGCCTGGCAAATTGCTTCAATGTGCCATCCCCTCCAGCCGCACAGCTCGGTGGTGGCAGCGGGCCTGGGGGGAGCTGCACTGCTGCCAGAGAGATGGGAACAGCCCTGGACTCTGTGGAAGGGGTCAGGAGCCCATGGGGACCTGCTGGGTCCTAGCCCAGGTCCCTGTGTCTTGGTAAAGTCTCGCCCGATGGCTGCTTGGCAGCTGCTCTGGCTGGAGTGCTCTGTTTTACTCAGCTCCATCATCCTCAGTGCAATATTCCCAATTCAGACCGCTGTGAGAGGTGGGATAAATTCCTGTCAGCCTTTAGGTTTGAGGGAGGGTCATGCTGTCCCTCCCTCCCAACCTTTACTTGGCTGATGGGAACAGGGGATCCTCACTGGTTTGTTCCAGATAATTGCCCAGCATTTATCCCATCCATGTTCAAAGCTGCTTTCTAAGTCTAGACAAAGCTAGAACAGAAACAAAAGGTGAGGCTTTCCCAAAAAATTAGGTACCAAGTTTGAGGCTGCATAAACCGCAGCTTTCGAGATGTCACAGACTGGAGCCGTTCAGTGCCCTTTGAAGTCCTGGCTGGACCAGAGGAGACTTTTCATTTCCTTCTGTTCTTTTCCAATAATCTCTAGTTCTGTATTTCCTGTGCTTTTTAACAGCAGTGCAGTTCCAGCAGAGATTATTAAATTTGCCTCCCCAGATCCAGGCGTACAACTTTGACAAAAGACTCCAGGCTTAATCATGACATTCAGAGATGAGCAAGGCCCCTAGAGTTTGGCTTAGTGTAGGAAGCTCTTTAAAAGTTGCAGTTATTTGTGAAAGGACATGGTTAAGGCCATCCTCCCAATAGGCTGCCACTGGATGTGCCCTCCATTACCTGAAAGGTGTCCTGCCCCCTCATGCCCTACCTGTCTCTGTGGTGAGAGAACCAGCCACCAATATAAAAACCAAAACCAATGATGAAACCCAAGCTATGCCTCAAGCCCAGGTATAGCAGTTCAGTTTAATACTAAGACTTCACGAGCGCTCCTTTAGTGGCTATGGATTTTGCCTGTCGGTTGGAACTTGTCTCTGAGATGAAGAGCCCATAGTCTGTCTTCCTGAGGAGAAGATGCCGTTGCTCAGAGTTGTTCCCAAAGCATGACATAATGTAGGACAGGCAGGTCTCCTGGGTTTTCCCAGTGCAGTCTAGGGTTGTGGTGGATGGGGAGGCAGGTACAGCCATCTGTTGCGGAGCCTGTGGAGAATTAAGAAGGTGAGTGCTGATGCCATGCTTTCCCCTTTGGGTCAGCACTGGTCCAGCGCTTTGCTGCAAGTGCATCTCTAGCCCTGGCACAATCGGCGTGGTGATTGTGTGTCTGGGTCTCTCCACTGCTCACAGTTAGATATTATGTCCTAGATGCCAAATGGATGCAAGTGAAGGAATCCATGGATTTCAACTCAGTTGACTGCTGAGACCAATATACTTCATTTCTCTGCAGACCTCTCGAGGAACCATATGACATATAGCCTGTTAATGGCGTGGTTGTGTCCCACATGAGAGGTGGCTGTGTTAGAGAGGCAGATGAAATGACTTCATTACAGGGAATTCCAGGTGTTTGCCAGCATCTATGTGTAAGATAGCCCTGTCACACTCTAGGGGAATGCTGGTTCTGACAGAGCTGTGCTGTGAAAGCCAAATAGCTATCACATGCAGCAGGGGTGGCATCCCCGTGAGTGGTAGGCAATGTTTCAGATGAACCACACTTTGCCCTAGGTTCACGAGGAAGGAAAGCCCCGGCTGCCCTTTAGCCACATTCCTGGCGGGTCAGAGATGCCACAGGAGCAGTCAATGGAAAAGCCAAGCACCATGGCTAGAGCATTGATTCAGAAGACCTGACCCAAAGGAGGAACAATCATCATTCAAAACAAACCCTCTGGACAATGACATATTACTGGACAATGACATTCTGCAAAAGGGAAGAAGCAGCTAAGAGGATTAGATGCTAATACACTGCTAGGAAATATAAGCAGCGAGTATATTTATGGCCCTCCCATTGCAACTACTGCCAGAGGAAGGACCTACCAGGATAGCTTGGGAATTTGTAAACTTGTCCAGTGCATGAGTACCCAAGACACAGCAGACAGGCATTCTGAGGCCTGCAACAGCTCGTGTTACAAGAAAGAGGTGTTTCTACAAATGCTTCAGAGACCAAAGGCTTCCCAAATGAAGTGTCTCTGTTCTTCAGATCAGATTTCTGCTTCTTCCTTTCCTGCTAGAGCAAAGACAAACTCCCACATGATCGACCCCCGGAGCACAGGTGGTAGCTGGGAGGCTCCAATCGAATTAACATCCACCACTCAGTCCATTCAGACGCAAGCCCATACAGGGGCATGCCTGCCCTGCAGAGGAGCCCAACCAGGGGTCTGTGAGTGGAGAAGTTCACCCAGTGCAGCTTTCTGTGCCTAGGCACATTCCTCCACGGCTATGCATGGATGAGTAGGCCATGCCTCTTGCATTCAGCCAAGACTGACCTCTCCTGCGTACTGCCATGCTTCAGAGCTCAGCTCTGACTGTACCTGCCAGCACGGGCGCACCCTGTCAGAGACAGTGCCTGCTGTCAACTGTTGATGCGAAGTGGAGAGATTTGGTTGAGGACACCGAGTTAAGGAGTAGAAGAGCAAGGGCTTGAACCTGGACCCCAACCAAGTACAATCTCCACTTGTGACTGAACGTTTGAACAACCACCACAACAAAAAGGTTATTTTTTTCCCAGGAAAGCTCTGTCACTGTAGTCTTGCCGTGTCCTTTCTGACCTGTTGGAAGAGGATATTCTGCCAGGGAGCCAGCCTGACTCTTTCAGGTCTGTGCAAAGCAGAGAAGGAAAGTCCCCCTTGGCCTTTGAGCTGGTGCTCCAGCTACATGAGCTGGTTCTTTCCTGGGAGACATTCCAGACCCACACCTGGAGGAGGAGTTCTCAGAACAGCACTTCCAGCTGTTCAGCTGGTGGTAACAACTTTGCCTGTGCTATGAACCAGGCATCAGGGAGGGGGATGCATACTCCCCAGTGGATTACATGTACTCTGTATGTTTTGACCTCCAATTTCTTATATGCCAGCTGCCATTCCTACCACCAAGCATCCATATTTTTGTCTTTTCTGTGTTAATGCTTAAATCCTAAAGGCCAGGTTCTTCTGTGGACTATGCCAGTCAAAGTGAAAATCATCTGCAAGGAAGATCTTCCAGAATCACATCAGAGTGATGAAGGTCAAGATCTTTAAGCAAGGGGAGGTTAATTTACAGCTTCAAGTTAGTTAACATGGCTTAAGGAAACCCACTGAAATCCCAGGCTTCATCCTTGATAATTTGCATGTTGAATCCAGTATGTCCATCACCAAATGTCACCTGGTTCTGTGTCCCTTTCCCCACAAATCACTGTGGGAATACTAGAGGAAATCTTAAAAGGTGTCTACCACACAGACTTTACCACTGCTCAGCTTCTCAAATAGTTTTTTTCTAGGTGCACAAGGCAATGGTGATGGGAGAGGCATCACCCACTGGGTCTTGTGATGAGAAAGGGCTGTGGTGCTGGAAAAGATGGGTTCTGGACATCTGTGTGGGGCATGGACACACACCCCTGCATTCCTTCTTCCCTGCCTCAGAGAGCCCCTGCCGCCTCCTCTTCACTGCTTGTGAATCTGTCGGGCAGCCCTGCAGCTTGGAGCCCTGTCTGACCATCCACATGAGGGACAAGCAGAGGGATAAGGGGTATGCATAATTCAGGCCCAGATGCTGTGAAATACAGGGAGGTAAGCAACCGCAGGGGTGGCCTGCTCAGCACCAGAGATGCCAAAATCTGTGGTGCCTTTGCAAAGAGAGGCTGCACCTCTGCGTTAAACCAAGTGCTGTCACTGATCGCTGGGGAAAAACTGAACCGGTTTGGCTTCCTCGGGGTGGCTGCAGGAGCAGTCTCAATGGGAGAGCTGGTGTGGCCATGACCAGGGAAAGGGTTGACCTTCTCGCGTCCGCCTCAGGCTGCCCACCATCTCGTCCCTTCAGTCCGCCAGTGGTGCTTGGCAGAGAAGGGTTTGCAACTTCCCGCCGCCCGGGCATCCAGAGCTGGAGAACCTGGGGGCGACAACCCCACACTGTCACTCCCTGTGGGGCTTTGGGAAACCTGTGGGAGTGTGTAAGTGAGGCACTCGTGTCCCAGGGAGGGGTGTTGTGTGCACACTTCTCCATTCACAGTGACTTAGTTCAAGTGCCTCCCTCCCTCTCCAAAGCATCCCTGACACTCTAGGTGAATATTTGAAAGACAGGATCGGGGCTTTGGTTCGAGAGCCTCTTTGTACAGTGCTAACTGGTTTCAGGGCTGTAATTATCTCTCCAAGAGAAGCTGTAAATTGGATTAAGGCACTGAGTTGCAGCTGAGTGAGCTCCCTCCATTGCCCCACCTGGTGGGCTGCTGAGCGATAACAAAAAATGCCGAGAAATCGGATTTGGATTCTGCTTCACACTCATGGCTTCCTTCTGGAAAAAATGAAATTTTTCCGGCAGAAAGGGCTGGCATGGGTTTGCTGGCAGTATCAGTCCTGGGCTCGTATCATCTGCTGGCACTCTTCCGGAAACGCGATCCCCTCCGTTATCAGAGAGAAATAAATAAATAAACAGCAGGAGATGTTTTGGCAAGGAAGGAGCAATTGCACCAAGAGGCGTGTGCATACGCGCGCGCGCACACACACACCCACCCACCCCTCGGCACCACGTCCTCATAGCCTGAGCTGTCTGTCGCAAGCAGAGGAGAAAGAGGGAGGTGGCAGCACAAGCACAGGGAGATGTTTTTTCTTTTTTTAATTCCTGTCCTCTGGGCTGAAAGACGAGCCCATTTTTAGCAGCTTATGTAGAAGGCATGGAGGGCCTGGCCCTTGTATTGCTTGCGATGGAAGTCACAGTCCTCCTCACGTGGGGGCTCCTACACCATCTCTCCCCATGCTCTTGAATAAGGGTGCTTTTCTGATGGGTGCTTTCAGCCCAGTATAAGAGGATCCAAAACTTATATTAAGAGACAATACAAGTTCCCTGGCTGATTGCAGCATCTTGACCAGGACAGATTAACAGCAGGCTCGTGGGACTTGATCCTCCCGTTCTGAGATAGGAGAGGCTTCATATCTGGGCTCCTTTTTATACACAGAGGTGTGTTTCCCTGGAGGGGGGGTGCAGGAGCACTGCGGGGCAGGTACCTTTGGGGCAGGGGTCCATAGGCAGCCCAGCAGGGATGGGCAGCGCCAGTCAAGGCCCCTGAGTGAATCCATATAGTTACACTCTGGACCTGTGGGACCTGTGCAGAATAACACAGCTGATGGCTTCATTGCCAAAGCTTATGAAGGAGCATTTCTGCCCATGGAAGAACCAGATTACCCTGGATTTGGAGGCCGTCGAAAGCACTACGTTCTCTTCACAAGTAGAGATCCCAAGACCAGCTTTTCAGGTGAGGCCAATCAGTAATTAATCCATAATCTGATTTATTATGGCTCTTGGAGCTATCAAATGGAGCTTGCATCTGCCTGCAGTCCTCTGTGTTCTGCCATCTGCAGGGTTTCTGGCCACCAGGACAGCAGCTTCCCACCCCTCCGGGACACAGGGGACATGGGGGAAGGCGTTGCTTGGTGTCCACAGCAGTGACACCTGTCACCCATTGCATCCCAGGAGCCAGGCGGCCGCCTCTGCCCATCAGCTGCCCCTGCCAGCTGGCAAGGAAGTGCCGCTGGCAGGGACTGCGAGGTCTGCCCTGGTGTGCGTGGCTGCTGCAGCCGAGGGGTGCCTCCAAGGGGAGACACCTGAAGGAGAGCGACCAGCCTGGGGAAGTGAACCCCCCATCAGCTGGCACCCTGCATGCACTGTGAGGCCAGTGACCCCTGTACAGCTCTGCTGTGTCAGCCAAACTGTTGCAATGCTGTGGAGATGTTCTCCAAACTGCCTCCTGCTGTAGCGTCTTCCCACCTTATGTCCCCAGCCAGCCAGGTCTTGGTTAAATCCTTGCAATTGCTCTTGTCCTGCTGCCTGAGAGCAGCCCTGCAGTGTGCCTGCCTGGCTGAGCACAGCCCCAATGCCAAAGGATGCTCCGCCAGGCAAAGCCCTGCTGGACCTGCAGAGGAGGCCTTGCTGCTCCTTACGGTTGGTTCCTGCCTCGCGCTCCTTTCCTCTGGTCCTGCACTCATGCTGTGGTGCAGCAGCATGGCACAGCGCCCGGAGCAGCCTGTCAGTCTCTCTTCTCTCTCCTGCTCTCCTCCAGCCACCTAGAAACCCATTTTCTTCCCTGCTGAGTTCTTAGAAAGCAAAAGAAATGTCCAAGGGCTCAGCATGCACAACCTGAGTCCAGCTAGGATGTATGCTCTGAAAATAAAAAAGCTGCATCCCCCATCAGGACCCAGGTTCCCCCCAGGATATACGTAGCCACACTTCTAAAATGTCCCAGCAATTCCCATGTATCCTACAAATTCCCCCCAAAATACAGTGAGGTAAGTGAGCAATTTCCTGCTGGAAATGCTGCCTTCCTTTGGGTGCCATCTAATGCTGATCTTTATGTTTCTGTCATATAATAATTAATAAAGCAAATATATTTAATAATAAATAAAAATACAATAATAACTTATTGTTTGGTATTCAATTTGCCAATAAAAATTTTATATACCAGGTTCTGTGTATTACAGATGCACAGATAGATACCTGTTTATGTGTGTGTTCCTGTAAATTATAATAAGAATTTTGTTATTTTGTTCATCAGGTTCAACTCCATTTTTCACACCTATGAAGCCTTTTTGCAAATCCTAACATGGGGAGAACAGGTATACCAATTCTTACCACTGTTAAAACTTCTTCAGTAATAATGTTTTGGTTTCTTTTGCATTTAAATATTAGAACACAGTAGTAGGAGAGCTGCATATTTAACTCCAAAGAAGGACTGCACATTCATAAATTGTCTTTTTTTTTCATTAGTCATGGACTCAACTCCTGGACAGAGAAGGATTTAAGCACATGCTAGGAGTTCAGCAGACTCTTGAGTGCTGGGGACTTGAAGAGGAACTTTAACTGCTGCATGCCAGTAGTAAGAAAGATGCTGAATTCCTCCAGGAGCAGCTGTATTTCAGTGGTGATTTAGGTGGTCCTTTACTGAATTTTGCCAGCCTCTACTACAGTCCCTGAGCTCATGAAGTTTGCATGGCTGTACGTGATCCCTTCTTGATGACTCTCCCTAGGAAACTGTTACATGCCCTCTATATGGTTTCTTTATTTTATACCTAGAACGTTGTCTTTGCAAACATTTTCCCTCTGTGTCTTTCATACCTTTTACTGTGTGTTTTATTGTCCTTGCTGTTTTAAAAGCAGGAATGTGAATTATAGATTAAATTAATGAGCAAATCACCTGATGTTGAGCTGATCCTGGGTGTCACAGTACTTTAGACCTGATGCTGGTGCAAACTGCTCCAGGTTCCCGTTCTTCTAAACAAGTTGGCCTTGGGATCACTCCAGCTAAGGCTCTGCTCCTGCGCATTTTCCCTTCCTGCAGGACAGAGGAGAGCATGGTTCTGATAACATCTTATTTTCTGCTCATCAGGCTGCAGTTGGGTTTCTGACTACAATTAAAAGCAGCAGGCCAAATCCTTCTGCAGTTTAACAGCCCTGAAGTCAATGGAGTTGCTCCAGTGATGAATTTGGCCTGAAAGCTTCTGGTCTGGTCTTAGTCGGCTGCCCCCAAGCCCAGATCTAAGGCATGTCTTGGGTGGTTTTATATTTATGTTTGAGAATGAGGAGACGGTCAAAGAGTCAGATGCCTTTCCCATCCAGTGCAAGTCGTTAAAGGCTGCAGTCTTCTGCGTGGAAGCAAGTTCCTTTACTTCTGTTGTTCTAGCAGGTTAAATCTTGTTTCTTCATGACTATCTTATTTTGCATGCAGGGCATAGGACATGGCTGGTAGGGTGTCTCAATTGGGCCAGTGCCTAATGGGATGACTTTGGCAGAGCCTTTTGATCTCTTTTTCCTTGAGTCCAGCTGCTGTGTCTCTGACCTGTGTTGTGTGTTGTTAAAGCAGTTTCCTTTTTACCCCCCAGACAGCTGTAAAGAGCCAAGTTAAAATCTCCCAGGATTTGTGTTAGAGCTGTACAGATAGACTCCGCCCCAAAAGGCTTTTAAGTTAAATAGCCAGGAGGGACAAGTATGGGAAGGGAATGATCCAGACGTCCAGCCTCTAGATGGAGGATTACACATTCCCCAGAGTGGATTCTGTCTTCCTGCAGTTTCAGCCTCCCTGGTCCTTCTTACCCACATAGTAAATATCTCACAAATACCCATTCTGCTTGTTGCTAGAATTTAATATCTTTTCTTCCTCCCCCACAAAATCCAGGCTTATTCCTGCTCATCAAGCAAGCAAGCAGGAGAAGCCGAGTTTTTGAGCTGGCAGGAAAGCAGCCCTGTCGCCAGTCACGGGTGTGTGCTGTCCTACCCTCGCCCCTGCCTGGCGCTGAGCTGGAGGTGGGCTGGGGGCTCGTCCACCCTTACCACGCTCTGCAGGGAGATGGTACCATGGTGAGATGTGTGAATGTGGACTCCAGGATGAGGTCATCCCACAGATGTGAGTGCGGGGGGTTCTGGAGCGGTGGAAAGTGTATCACAGAAGGGATGTGGAAGGGAAGGGAGAGAAGTGCTGGATGGGCAGGATTCCCATTTCAGCTTTATCTGTACACGAAATTTTAACTGTAGCAGCAGGGTAAACACAGCAAATTTCCCTCCAGCATTTATGCTGATATAAATAGGCTTTTTACCAGTTTAACTTTATTCTCTTGTAGGCATGAAATTAAGCTACACAGGTATTAGGTACACATATACCAGTATAACTGTGCTCACAGTCTGAGGGAGGTTATACTGATTTAGCCACAGGGGTTTTAAAGCAGATTAAAGAAGTTAAAAGATGGTATTTAAACCATCACTACAGCAGTTCCTAAGTGCAGTCTTTCTTTTATCCATGGATGCATTTTCTATACTGACATACATACATGCACACGAGTTTTTGCATCCAAAGCATACTAATTTTCCTCTTTCTTTTCCCCATATTTCTCTCTTAACCACCAAGTGAAAAGTGTGTGCAGAGTGGAGTTTAATTCTCTTCTTCCCTTCTCTATAGTTTGAAGATGCTTCTCTAGCTTCAGAGAAGTATAGGAATGACAGGAGGAAGGAAAATAAAGAGCCCCTGTTGCTCTGCTTTTTCAAACTCCCTCGAGTTCAAGCTATTTGCAGCGTAACTAAAAGAAATAAGAAAAGTTGAAAAGCAACCAGTTAAGAAGAGACAGCATTTACTGCAACACAGCCAGCACTGAGAGCGAGTCAGGGAAAACGCCATCTCCTGCCTTCTCATCAGCCCCACTTTGGGATTAAATGTTTTTTCAATATGTCTAATTCCATTTTTTTTTTTAATGTATGTAAAAAAAGAAGGGAAAATTGAGGAGAACAAGGAAAGGAGGATGGGTGCAGAAAAGCACAGCTGGAGAGCAAGAGGGAAAAAGAAGACAAGAACAAACTGACTGCAGAGCAAGGGAGTCAGGAATGGGGAAGTGAGGTTCCATGTGAAAATACAGCAGAGGTGGAAGGCAGAACCCTGTGTAGCAGTGTTTTAAAACAGATCCAGTGCAGCTCATGATAATTTGTGCTTCTGTGCATGCAGAAGGCAGTAGCTCAGACCAGCTGCCAGCTTAAACCCTCTCCTTCAGCCGATGGTTTAGTTCTGACTGAGGCTGGAGCATCGAGTAGACACCACTGGTTGTAGCCAGTAAATTCCTAGCAGCTATATTGAGTAGCAAACACTAGATGTAGCCACAAGAAATATGGTAAAAGCCATACTTTGTTGTGACAGTGCTGCTTATCTCCCTGTAAAAATCCCACTGCCATCACCAGCCACTCCCACAGGAAAAAAAAAAAAAAAAGGCAAAACAATAGCATTTTGAGGAATTACTAATTCACAGGAGAAACCTCGACTTTTATGAAAGACCCCAACAGTTTAAAGAAACTTATTGGGTTTCCTCTGCAAATGTTATTAAATGCAGAATGGTGGGGCCACATGGGAAGGCAGGGGCTGGATGCCTGAGGGCTGTGGGAAGCGGGTGAGCAGGCTTGGGTAGTGCACTGGTGGGTAGGGGTGTGATACCAGTGTGGAGCGGTGGTGGAATGCAGAGGTGACAGAAGTATATACACTTGTGTGACTGGGATGGCAGGCGGGCAGGATGCTTTAGAAGTTCAGAAAACTTCTGATACAGCTCTTTGTTCTGCCATTACCTTTCAGGTTGCCCCAGGTGAATCACACTTTCATACATGGGAGAGAGTCTCACTGCAAACCATGGAGACTTAATCCTTCAGAGACTAAGAGATGCTCATATTCCGCAGTAATAGGGCTCAGACAAGCACCACAGAGAGGATACAGATGTGATCTGTGGCCAGGACACCCTGTTGAAAATCATTGCAGTAATGTGAGTTCCCCTTCTAGTCTGCCAGCTCACACCTCATCCTGGTGATTAACAGAGCCAAGTTTCAAACCAGCTCTCCCAGTGCGCTGGCGTGTTGTCCTGCTTTGCAAGCTTTGGACCTGCTACTGCCCTTACTGCTTCAGTAAAGACGGTTTAAAATTCTGTCTAGGGCAGCTGGTCAAATGCTGGTTGTTCAGATTGAGCAAGAAGAGTCCAAAGAGAGAGCATCTCTGAACTGCTCTATCTGGATGGAGTCTCTAGACAAGCTCCCCACACCCATGTCAGAGTGAATGTGTCTCTGCAGAGAACCAGTGGGACGAATAGCAAACCATCTGCACCTTCACTCACTAATGGTCGAAATGACGCTAGGAGAATTCAGCACGTCTTTTAGTCTACAGAGATTGATAAACGTTTTCAATTTCATTCTACTGACAAAGTGCAGGTTTAGCTGTATCTCTCAGTGGCATCTGGACTATGAGCAGAGCCATAAAAACGGGGCATTTGAATGATCTTGCAAGAACATCTTGCTGGATCAGCAAAGCTCCAAGGAATTTTCTCAAGCGACACCCCTCCCAGTTAGAGTATATTTACGTTAATGTGGAAAAGACTTCTGCTCTTGATAATTGCCATGGTTGATTCTGAGACAAGGTTGCACAGATTCTTTTAGATAATGCTGCAGTGAGTGTATCACGAGCACTGAAAGCGGAGCGGAGTCAATCAAAACCTGCTGGTGACGGTCATGGCCCAGGACCCTCTGCATTTGGTGTAACTGCTCTCAGTGAGGTATTTTTTGTCTGGTGAATCTGTTTGGCACCACTTGTCTTGGATCTTTGGTGGCTAAATGAGAAATGGGGAACCTCTTATTGCCAGGGACTTCCATTTGAGATGTTCAACATGTCCAGTGGTCATCTGTGGGGCTTAAGGGACAGGGGGTCCCAGGCAGGAGGGATGTTCATCAATAGTCCTGTTACATGTACCCTGGCTGGCTCTTTCTGGCTCCGTCAGCTGGGCCTGAACGCCTGTGTCCCCATTTGGATCCAGTTGCCTTCCCCCTTCTTTTCTCTGTGGGTCCTACCGAACTCCCTCCCCAGTCCTGGATCCAAAAGCGTAATGGCTTTATGTAGCTTGTAAAATTCTATTATCTCTGTATTCAAAACTCAACAACTGGGAAATGGCTGTAATAAGCGTGTTATTAAGCGTGTAAATACACTTTAACTTCAGACCTCCAATGGAAGTCTCTTGCTGTCTTCCTTGCTGTTTCCCCTCCATGTTTTCGCCATGCAGTTGGATTTCATGGATATATATACTTTGCCCCCTCTCCCTGGCTGGCGTGCTGTCCCATTTGGCTGTGCTGAGGACGATGCTCCCCTCTGCTGGGCGTGCCACCGAGTCTCCTGGAGAACTCAGAGTCTTTGAGGGAAGATGGGTACCTGGTGAGGATGGGGGGCTTGGGGAAGGGGGGAGGAGGGCTGTGGTGGGGAGGGGAGGAAAACATTAAAAAAAAAAGGAAGAAGCCAAGTGCATTCTTTCTGCAACACTCAGGAAAAAGAATGTTTCACAGGGGATTGGAAAGGCGAAATTTTTTCACATCCAAATGGATTGCAATTTCCCTCCATTTAGCACCTGAAGGTAATTAGCTCGAAGAGACTGTCGGCTGAGAAACACGTTCATGGAACATTAACTCTCATACATTCTCCAGTTGCAGGGAATTAATAGGAAAGATTAAAGTTTAAAGAGAGCAAAATGCCATTACCTCGCAAGCCACCTCTCTCAGCGGCAGTAACTAGCCCTCACTAACCTAAAAGCACCATTGGAGTCCCTGGCTTCTGCTTCAGGCAACGACAGATGAGACGGGCCCGTGCTGCCCCGTGCTGCCCGCCCGTGGGCTTGGGTGACCCGCCTGCAGGCAGCTGCAGCAGCGGGCTCGTGGCTCCGCCAGGGATGCGCCTGCCCACTGCCATGTCGCCTCGGGGCCGACATGCGTGTGCAAGCCTGTCCCCATGCGTGCGACTCTGTAGGAGCCAGGTAGCATCTCCTCGGCAAGACGCAAGTGGTGGGTGCCCTGCCGCAGCAGGGCCAAGGAGGGTGGCTGGCAGCGCTGCCCTGTGCCTCCCACCCGGGCACGCGGGCAGGGAGCGATCCCACGGGCAGCCCCCCACCGCCTCGCCCTGCTGCCGGCACCGCCAGCACCGCACCGGAGCTGGCAGCCTGCCGGGCTCCAGCAAGGTCCAAACCGTGGTGTGCCGTTCAAAACGGCTGGGCAGCTGAGCTGGCTCCACGCTTGACACCAGCCCTCTCTGACGGAGGGATTATGCCGCCTTCTCGGATGGAAAACAAAAAAAAAAAGGAAGCGTTCAAGGGTGGGGGCCCTATTTTGGGGGTTGGGGGGTAAAGTTTATATAAGCTTCTGCACTTTAAAGATCTCCATGTTGCTTTAGCATTTCAGGGAGAGAGCACGACAGAGAGAGAGAGAGGGAGAGAGGGAGCGAGAGCGAGAGCGAGATGAAATTGAGACATGGAAGAATTTATTGCCCAGAAAATTCCATTCTGCTATCTGATTCGAAAAGTCCAGTCCCCCCAGCTTCGGAAAATCTATTTTCCACATTTTAATACCCTGCAGAACAGTCCTCATAACTCATCCGAGTGTGTTAAGCACAGTTTTATTAGATCTGAAACAAATTTTGGTGGGGAGATACTATAGGTCATTAACCATGGAGTAATTTTATCCTTGTTTCCCTAATGATGCCATAATGGCGAGCGAATTTCTTAACTAAAGACCAAAGAACATTTTGAAGGTCAGTTTCATCTGTGAGCTCCTTCAAGCGCTTCTCGGAGAAGATTGGAAAACTCGCCGATTTTTTGAAGAGTCATTAATAATGTGAAAGCTGAAAGAGCTCTCTCCCATTTGCGTTCCTGCTTTTTACCTTTTAATTTTATATCGCTTTAGTCCCTTTCTTTTTCTCCCTCACTCTCTCTCTCTTTTTAACTCTCTTCTGGAGTGGCCCCTCGTGCAGCTGAAAAATGAAACGGGCCATTCATGAGGGCATCCTGAGCCGAGGCAGGGCAAGGGTCCAGGGGGGCGAAAGGGCAGCCCTGGCACTGGCACCCACCGCTGCAGCTGGGTGCCCGCTGCCATAAACATCCCTGCGGCCGCCCTGGGTGCCAGCCTGGCTGAGGGGCAGGGCAGCCTGCCCTCCCACACTGGTGTAAATCAGGAACGGGCTGGTTGGAGCCTACCATGCTTCATCCATGCGAAAGGAGGGAGTGGGGCCGGGCAGCCCCCTCTCTGCCCGACGGGGCCCAGTGTTTATAGCCGGGCTGAAGGAGTGCGCCGTGGTCACGGAGGGCTGTGCCGGTGGTCACTGCTGCGCTCAGCGTCTGTGTGTGGTGCGGGCGCGTGCAGGGTCTGTGTGTTGGTGACCATGATGAGGCCATTACAGGGAGGATGTGAAATACTGAGAGGGAGAGAGAGATTTGATGTGTACATAGACATACCTATGTGTGAATGATATATATAGGTATGTTGCAAATGGATGACATTGTGGCAAAAAAAAAGCAAGAAGCTGCACAAGGATTATATGTAGCCTGTCTACATGCATGTGCTGGGGCTACGGGTGCATAGGGGGGCACATGGAGTAGGAATTAGCGTGTGCTATATCCAGTTTGCATGGATTGCTGTGCTCAAGTTTAGAGTGTATATGTATGTTTTATACATGATTGGGGGAACACTTGGGGGCCTCTCCGACTGGATACAGATTTATAATGCTCTGTGTCTGTGTGTGCAGTGAATAGATAACAGGCTCACACATGTTTTGCATGGACTCTGTCTGCATTTGTGTGTGGTGTGGTTTTTCTGGCTGTACCACACGCGTCAGCAGGCAGGAGGAATCTTCTGGGATGTGTGTGGTGCACCAGAGGCTCGGCTGTGTGTGCAGGGGGTGTATGCCCCAGAGAAGGGTTTGTCTGTGCGCTCATTAGAGAGCGCCTGGCAGCAAGCGGGCCTCTGTGCTTATGTGTTTTCCTCTCCCTGGGTGTGTATGCTTCAGGCATCTGCATGTGTTGCACTTGCAGATGCCGTAGGCCAGATGCTCAGCTGGTGTAAAACAGGGCCAGAGTCCGTGGGGCAATTTACACCCACTGCAAATCCTGCCTAGCCCGGGGCTGGAGGCCGTGGGGCCAGAGGGTGTGGGCTGCGATGTCATCCCAGACCATGGGAATGGATAACTTCCAACCTGGAATAAGACCTTCTCCTGTCCCCTCTGCCCCCTCTCCCCCAGCCCAGCACTCGCGTTCGAGGCGAGAACTGTGGGGGGATGCCTGTGCGTGTCTATTTGGGGAGGGAGCGCTCCGAAGGAAGGGGGGCAGTGTGGTGACACACTCTGCTCCCAGATGTGATACCAGCGATAATTTCAATTTTATGCCTTTGTTATGGCTTTAATCACTTTCTTTATGCGTTTTGTTCCAGCGATCAGGGAGAGACACCTGATAGGCAAAAAGGATATCAGGGGAACAATTTTTATTTGGAATGTGGTGAGAAGTCTAATTAGAATTTGAATTCTGCTGAGCCTTGAAATGGTCGGTACTTTATCCTGATCGCCTTAGATATTGTTTCGAGTCAATCATCTGTCATAGTGCGGCACGCTGGAGAGAGGCTCTCCATCCAGCCTGGTCTCTCTGTCGGGCTGGGGGCTGCTGATGGGGAAAGGGAGGGTGATGGGAGGGAGGGCAGTGGACTTTTCTCTGCCAGAGCGGCTCCCCAGGAGCAAGCACAAAGGAGGAAAACCCTGGGCACAGAGGTTTCCCTTGCTGTGTACACCGAGCCCTGCCACAGGGTACTGCTGGGTGGCCCCTTTCTCGTCGTTGCAGAGATGTCCCCTCCAAATGGGGGATGAGGGAGAGGACTGTGGTTCAACACAAATGCTTCCCAACTGCTGCCTGGGAGAGGATCATCCTCTCAGAGACAGTCCACGTGGCTCAAGAGGATTTTGCTGCTACCCTTGCTGTACTGATTAAATGCTCTGGAGAGTCAGTTCTCACAGGCAGACAGACAGCTGGGAAAGGATG
Organism: Falco peregrinus; assembly: GCF_023634155.1. Lineage (NCBI taxonomy): Eukaryota > Metazoa > Chordata > Aves > Falconiformes > Falconidae > Falco > Falco peregrinus. The sequence goes on from NC_073721.1 coordinate 53,593,771, forward strand.
GATGGATGCATGGATGGACAGGCGGGCGGATAGGTGTGGATGGGAATGATCCTGCATATGGATTTATATGGGACGGAGGTGAGATGGCTGAACCCAGTGAGACACAGGGATGTATGGGGCACTTAAGAAAGGTGAGAGTGAAGGTGGACATACCTCATCAGGCTGAGGGCAGTAATCACACTATGATGGGGATTTTTTCAGGCTGCCTGCAGACTCAGGTTGATCTTATTTCATTTGTGTTACCAGAACACAAGGGAAAGTGGGAACCTGGGAACACGACAACAAGGCACTCGGCAACTTTCACAGTCCTTTAACACAGCTTTAAACTCTGTAATAGTTTCTAAAAAACCAGAAACCCACGATGAACCTTTGTGTTTCAAAGTTAAGAGCCCCTTGGAAGCCCACCAGGACATCTCCAGCAACATGCCCTGTCCTGCCTGCTGCGTGCAGTGCCTCCCCCCGGTGACCCTGCAGCCTTCAGCCCTGCAGACCCGCTGCTCGCGGTGGGTGGGCTGCGCAGCACCTGAGCCCTGCTGCTGAGCAGAAGGAGGCACACAGGCAGGACTGCAGCGTGATCTGTATACCAGGAAAGATGAACTGAGGAGAATCACGAACAATAGAATAATTCCAAGACTCCTAAACTTATTGAAATTGCTGGTAAAGTCTTTGTCCTGTGCTGTCCCTATGCTCTGAGGTGGCACCTCACTCTGAATGCAACATAAATGTCCATGGCATGAAAGGTACAGGGTTGGTTTGGCTGTTGAAGAAAAGGCAGTTGAATGTTTTGCTTCCTTGCGAGGAGCAGAAAATGACCTGGGACTGGGGGCTAATTAAGGGGAATTGCAGGCATCTGCAAACATTGCAGCTAGGAAAGCCATCTGAGTAGTTCTTTGTGAAGTGTCAGCACTGACGTACTGAGGTGGGTGTGGGCAGCTCGTGCCTTTTTCAGCTGCAGTCCAGGCTGCCTGCAGACTCCGGCAGACATCGCCTGCATGCGTCTGTGTTCAGTTCCCCTCTTTAACAACTCAGCAGGATGATACCTTTTTTTGTTTTCTTTTCTTTTTTCCTTTTTGCTTTTTCTCTCTCTCTTTTTAAAATGCTGTGAAAGTTGACGGTATCAAAGCTCAGTTCTAAGGACTCCTCTACAAACCCCTTGATAGTCATGTTGACAACCACGGAAGATCCGAGGCAAAACCAAATTTTCATTTACACTCCAAAAGTGCACCTAGGGTTGCAAACAGGGAATAGCAGACATTAAATACGCTGAGCATATTTGTGATTAGGGACATGGTTTAGTGGTGAACTTGGCAGTGTTTAGGTTTGCAGTTGGACTCCATGATCTTAAATGTCTTCTCCAACCTAAATGATGCTATCATTCTATGATGTGTTGTCATTGCAAGTATATTCTGATTTTGGCCCTAAAGCTGCAGTTCTGGTGAAACAGGAATGTGTTAAGTAAAAACCCCATGCTACCTCACAAGTTGTACAGCCCAGACATTAAACCAACATACTCCTGTTAGGGAGAGAATTACTGAGCCCCCGAGTCTCTGCTCCAAGTGTGCCCAGTCCCAGGTGCTGGGTCATACAGACCATTGCATGGCAGGAGAAGTGCCGCTGTTGCAGATGGCAGTGGGAGGCTGTGCCTTGCAACGGGGTGGGTTTGACTGCGGAGCCTCGCTGATGTAGCAGACTCCCACCTTGGCTTGTCCTCTGCCATGGGTGGGCAAGACACTACTGCAAGGAGTCCCTCCTTTTGGCCCACTTTGTGGCTCATGTCAGGAGGATCTGAACATAGGGTGCTGATGCCCGCTTTCACTGCCCTGTTCCTGGCTCTACAAATATGATACCCATTTGCTTCCCTCCTAGAGATGTACATGTTTGCGTGTGTGTGTGAAATAACAGGTGAGGTGTGTTCCTTGCCTAGCTTAAGCTTAAGGGGAATCAAGAAGAAAATAATAACAGTGTCTTGAATTCTGATAGCCCTACCTAAAGCGAAAGAAGCTCCCCAAATCCTTGTGAACGCTGGGGTCCAGGTCTGGGCTGGATCCTCCAGATCTGGGCTGGAGCCAAGATCCTTACGGCCATGTAAAGCTCTGCTGACTCAGGGGAGGTCTGGATGGGGGGACAGCTTGCAAGGACCAGGGTCTTTGCTGCCATACCAGAAGGCAGAGCACTAATTTTGAGCCCTGGTTATCACGGAACTCTGGCCTCATGGAGTATTGTTCACTGTGCCAAAGGGTTCTTTATACACCTTGTTCATGCCCAGGTGTCACCTGATGGACATTCATAGTTCTTGCTGGCTGTGTGGTTTCTGTAGCCCACTTTACAGCCCACACAGCAACAGGGAAGGGCCAGGAACCAAAACAAATGAAGTCTGGGTGGGGAGGGCTGCTGTAAGCACTGCCAGCACAGCCTAGGAAGGGGCTCAGATGTGCAGGAGGATAGGAAAAAAAATCTAATAAGCAGGTGTCACTAATTAAAATCTCAGTTGACCCTACCTGTCCTTCCATTGTGTGAGACTCTGAATGACCACTTTCTTTTTCTTCCTAGGCACTGGTTGTAGAAGTGTTTAGAAGAAGAATCCCAAACAGCTCCGCCCATACTATCACTGCTGTTGTGCTGAGCCCCCAAGTCTCTGCTCCAAGTAACTGTACAAATGCAGTGTGAGAAAGTGAACAAAGGCATGTTGACTGGCTTGAGTTTCCACACCATGACAGTGTCAGAGCCAGGAAGAGAAACCAACCCTCCAAGTTCCTCTTGCTAAGCCAGGGATGGCCACTGTGTGCCTTCAAGCATTTTGAGCAGGACTTTTGAGTCATGCCTCTACCATGCGACTGGCGATGAGCCCGTGCATGCAAAGGACTGCTAGCTAATGCCACCCCACCAGCAATGGTAATGAAGAAACCTGTGGGAACCCATTTAACTGGATCTTCTTGGGCTCCTGCTGCAATTTCAGCCCAGGTCCAGTTGGGGTATCCCTGTGACATGCTCCCAGAGCTCCCATCCTTTCACGTCACCTGTGGCTCTTGGCCAAGCAGATTTTAGTGTGCTGCTTGCTGGCTTGGGAAGGTTGGATAACCCTGCAAAGTCTGCCCATGCTAACTGGAGCCAGGAGGCTGGCTTTAGGCTGCAGTTCTGTGATGTTCTCACTCTTTCCTTCCCTGTTCTCTCATGTTTTTAGCCTTGTTCAAGTGAAATGTTGACTTTTTTTCCTCAGTCACAGCCTCTACCACAATTTTCTCCTGTCCTGAGTTTTTCCACAGGTATTTCCCCCCATTGCTGTTCTTGAACACTCAAGTCCATGCACATTCCCACCTAGCTTGCCAGCTCTAGCTGGGGTAAATTCTGGCAAAATGACCTTAGCCTTCCCAGAAGGCAAAGCCGAGATGGAGTGCTGCATCCAGCTGCCTGCAAAGGCAGAGCATGAAGCCTGCTATTCCCCAGCACCACCCTCAGCCTGACCAACCCAGCCAAAGTGACCTAGTTTCTGAGTTCAATCAACAGCAAGAATGCTTCTTGGAAGAGATTGTTGGAGAAGCATCTTCTGAGAGAGAAGCGAAGACAAGAGCATCTGGACTGTATCCTTTGTGGGTTCTCGGGGGGCTGTTGCATGAACCCACACTCCAGTGCGGTGCGTGCTGTGGGGGCAATGGGACTTGGAGGAAGGTTCAGGGGACCAAGTGCTGCATGCTCCCCTTCCCTGCCAGCTGCAGCCCCGTGTCTGTGGCTCAGCCCCGTCCTCTCTTCCATCAAGCGCACATTCCTGGGGCCCCAGGGTTTTTCCCCTAATCAGCCCATTTCCCCTGGCATGGTCCTGGGAGGATGCAGTGCTCGCGTGTCTCTATCAGGTGTCTCTATCGTTGGCTGTCAGGTGAAGCCCTCCCTAAGCACTCCAGCAGGCTTTTCTTTATTTATTTTTAAAATTCCCCTGGGCCCACGAAGGTCGTTGGAACAAATTGGAGCTGACAGACATTAACTTGGAAAAAAGCCCATTGCACCATGATAAACTCCATTTAAAGAGAAGCAAAAGTGCCAAGCAAGGAAGGAACAAACGATGAGAGATTTGTCACTGTTACTGTAAGCTTACAAGATGAGACTGTCAGCTCTGGCCTCACCTTCTCCCATTATGCATTATCACACCTTCCAGCATTGCTGTTTCCACTGCAGCAGCTCCTGTCAGTGCGAATGGGGTGGACTGGGGCATTGTGCAAGACTGCAGGGAAGAGCCATTCCCAGTGCCAAAAAGACACGCAGGCAAATTAAATCAGTGGGCCATACACCTGGTGAAGAGGGGACGGATCCAAAGCTCAGAGGTGAAGTGCTTCACCCCAGATCACACAGGGAATGGCCATCTGAGCTGCAAACCAACCTCGGATTGTGAGTGTCCCCCTTCCAGCCCCCAGACCTTAAGCTTATTTTGCATCCATCTGTGACCTCAGGTATCCATGCACCAGTGGGGAGATGAGCCTGTTTTTACCCCTTGGTGTGCGCCTGGCCGGGGAACATGGCACTGCCACGGCTCCAAGCCTGCCCTCCTTGATGGCACAGGGCAAGACGCCTCAGCCTGGGCACTGAGGTTCATCCTTTGGGGAACTATGTCGCAGAGGTAATCTCAGCAAGCCATGGCATCTGCTACTCTTCTGTGAGGGACAGGGGACAGTGCCTTCCCTTCAGCTGTCAGCCAGGAGGGCTGCCTGAGGGGCAGAGGAGGTGGAAGAGGGACAAATCAGATGTATCAATATTAGTCCGTACAACTGCTGATGAAACCTGTGCTCTGCCCAAAGATATATCCTAATGTCTTCCATTCAATTTGCACAGAGTTTCTTTATGCTTTGCTTAGTGTCCTTGAAACAAAGGCAATTGGTTTCTCCTCTCCTCTGGGCATCGTGTGGGACCAAAGTGCCTCCAGCCCCCTGCGGAGCCGCAGCAGCCGCAAGTTGTTCTGGCAAGCCAGGATCATACCTCAGAGAGGAGCAGGCAGGTTCGGGGCAGGGCTCCCCCTACCCCACAGCCAGATGAGAAATGAACTTGTCCAGCTGCAGGAGGTGACTGATGTGCCTTGCAGGTAGGGACCGAGCCGTGCTCTTCCTCACGCTTCTCTGTCTTGGGAGTCCTGCAAAAATGAACAACAGTCTCTGTGCTCGCAGGGCATTGTGGCAGGTCAGTCCTGGCCACTTACTAGGGATCCAGTGCAGCGAGCCCAGACTCAGCCCCGAAGGCCTTCTGCAGTCAGCTGGGTTATAAATAGTGCCTGGCTAACCAGGCTGAGAAATTAGAAGTGTATGGACGTGGTCACTACAGCAACTGTCACCATCTAGGCAGAACTGTCAGCTGCAAGATACCTGTTCCTAACAGATACCCCTCGAGACTGGGAGTGGTCCCAGGTCCTGGGAGGACCAGGTGGCTGGAAGGAAAGCCCTGTCCATGTGCCCCACCGTGAAGAGCACCAGGAAGGTCTGTGCCACCCACAGCTGGCCGTGTGCCCAGCACAGACCCATGCCAGGAGGAGGGAAGGCATGGCTCTCCACCAGCCTCTCATGCAGCACACAGCCATGGTGTAGCAGACTCCCCAAATCGCCACGGGCTCTGGGCGCACCGTCCCTCTGCAGCACTGGCTGAAGTGGGACGGCTGATTCACTACGCATTGGAGATTTCCTGTTTTGGCTGGATGTTCCCGATCCACAACAACCTTTGATCCAAGAGTGAATGGTGTAGACCTCAACTTTCTGTGTTTGGGCTCTGTGCCCAGCTTTATGGTTAAGCGTTATAGCAATGTCTTTCCTGCTGCCCAGTTTCGCTCTTGGAAGCAAAGACTGCATTTCTGCAATGCTGCAGTTAGACCAGTTTGACCTTTCCCTGTCATGTGGATGCCTGGACAAGTCAGAGGGGGCTCGGCAGAGATGGGCAGCGTCCTCACACCGCAGAGACAGCCAATCTAGCTGCTTTCCTGCACCGTTCCACCTCCTACCTCCTCAAGGCTTGCCCTCCAGCTGTGCCTGCACCCACAGTCAAGGTCAGTTTTATGTTTTCCCTCCAACTGATATCTGCTGACCATCCACACTGCAAAACCTACTGCTCAACCCGGAATGACCCATTCAGCCAGACCTTGGTGACCTCTTGCTGTGAGACCTGGCTCACCCATGCTGACCTTCAGAGCCGCCTCTCCCTGCTTGGCTGTGGCTATAGAGATCACTTGACCATGGAAGCCCTGAGCACAGGGAGTCCACCGGGGCAATCCCACCCCAAATCCCACGTTCCTCATCTCCTACCCCTACTGCGGCCCCTTTCTTCTGAACCATCCTCTTAGGGTTATGCACCTCAGTCCTGTACAAAGCGAAATATTTAACTATCTGTGTGCGCCCGCGCCCTGCCCCTTGGGTAGGGTGATGTGCCTGACCCTGTTTGCTTTCGGTTGGCTTGACAGCTGTCCTTCTCTATGTGCATGGGACATGGTGTTCTGGTCTTGCTTAGGGCTGGTATTTCTGATCTGTGGGTAAAAGCAGCAGTAAACGGGGGCTCTGTTACTGCTCCTAAACCTTAGCTGCAAAACAGTCACAGTGGCAAGCAGAACTAGTCAAAGCTTTAAGCAAATGCTGTAGAAGTGCTTCAATTTCAATATCATTTCTATGTAGTAGGATTGCAATGGGATTTCCTGCAGGACGTAAGTAGGAATTAAAAGCTCTTTTTCTAGCAGATTCCTTCAGTTTTCTAAAGCACGTTTTCATTGGCATTATTTTGGAAGTATTTTTCTCCCCCAGTATGAAGCCTTCTCAGTCAACTTTGGTTACAAATACGAGTTTTAAAACTGGGGTGAAATATGATGGAAAACAGAGTACGTTTCTATTGATGGCAATTCTTCATGCAGATTTGACCTTTGGGGGAAGAGGAAGGTTGTTTTGTAACCAAAAAATTCTCTTGCCAAAAATGTTGCCCTGGTAACTGAGGCTGTAGAGAGGAGCCTGGATCCTTATGCTACCCATTAAAGGGAATCTGACTCTGGAGAGCAAGAGATGGACCTTGGAGAGCTGGCTGGTGGGGGCTGAGGGGGGCTGGGGATGTCGGAGATGCCTGCATGGGGATGGGGGAGGAAGGGTGTGAGAGGAAAAGGCCAAGGGCAGTGAGCGCAGGGTGAGACCCACAGGGGCACAGGGGGTTTGGAAGACTAATAGGGGCAGAGAGGGTGTGGGAGGCAGGAAAACTGGCTGGTGGAGCTTGGCAGCATCAGTGACGCACGGAGGGTCTCATGCAATGCCTTTCCTGAGTTGCAATGATGTTTTGAGATTCCCCCCCCAACTCTCTTCTGCACCTTGCTGAAGCAAAGATAATTTTCTCAGCACCCCCTTTCCTTACCCCTAACCATAGTCATCCCACAGCAGCCCTCAGCCCCACCTTCCCAGCCCCATCAGCCCTCCCTCACCAGTAATGAGGGGGGCTGTGTGGTCTGCCTTTCCTGCACTCCTGCGCTTCCCTCCAGATCCCAGCAATAAGTTTAATTGGAAAAAACCAAGGCTGACTTGGAGGCAAGGCAAGGAGGCAGGGAGAGCCTGTGCCAGCTGACACCATGATCGATTACCTGGAACTCCACCTGACACTGAAATTAGGGTTTTTTAATGATAGGCCGACTCTCCCTGGATGTGAAATTCAAATGATCTCCAAAGCTTCCCTGCGACCATCACTCGCTGCACGCAGTGGTACACGCCACATGCAGGTACTTTGTCTCTGTCACTGCTGAAAGGACATTGTTATTACCAACAACTCTTTGTATTAACCAGTCTCCTACCTAATAGACAACACTTTACGTTCTGCACCGTTACCCAGTCAGGGCTGCTGTGTGCCTGAGAGACACATGCTTCCCCCTGTCTCCCCTGGGGCAATGGAAAGCCAGTGCTTAAAAAGAGACACCAAAATGGAGGATACACACACACCTTGCTTCCCCTGGACCCCCTGGCTCTCATGCTGGGGAGTGATGGTCCTCGGCACCACAGCACGAGCTGGTGGGACGGGGTGGGGGGGGTGGGGGCCATGCTGGAATGCACCAAGGTGCCTGGCAAGCAGGAGCTGCCTAAGTTTCCTTCAAAAGAGAGAGGGGAGTTTTTCCTCCCGCTGACATCTTTCCCATCCCAGGGCAAAACTGGAAGAGGCAACACACCGGGCAGTTTTCCCCGTCTCTGTCTGGCTTGGTGAGCTGCTAAGGAAGTGCCTGCTGGGCTGGTACCTGCCCTGCCTGGGGGGGACAGGGTGGAAGAGGAGCCATCCCCTCCCAGAGCCTGCATTGCCGCTGAGCCCTGGGGTACCTCTGGGCATCTGCACCTGGAGGGGGGAATTATCACTGGCGGTAGAAGCTGTCTCCCGAGATATTGTCCCCACCTTTCTTCCATAATTTCTTGACTGCTTTTGCCAGCCCTTGGCAAGACAAAGCGAAGGTGACCAATGTGACTGGGAGAGGAGACCAGGGGCTATTCTGTGGCCATTACCTGGCTGTATTGACTGTCTTTTCTCGTGGGAGATGCCAGGCAGAAGGATCAGGTTTTTTCCATCCTGCTGGGCAAGGAGGGAAAGGAAGAGATGAAAAAAAGAAATAGTGTAAATGCAGCAGAGGCAGCAGAAGCCTGTAAGCCACACTGCATTAAGCGGGACTTCCTACATCTCGTTGCTATACTGAATGAAGATTTGGAAAACTGAATGGAGGGAAGATTTTCTGTCACAGGTAGTAATTCCACTCCAGTTTAAAGTCCTCTAACGACACTGGAGAAGGCATTATCACCAAAGGGAGCCTTTGGCTGTATCATACAGTGCCAACAGGAGGGAACACAGGTTCTGGGTGGTGACAGTGCTGGAAGGAAAAGTAAAAGGTCTTGCCTCCAAAAACCTTCACTGCAAATTCAGATTTCCCCGCCACGAGAAGCATTGTGAGGAGGTTAGATGGGGACACCAACTGTTTCCAGCTCCAGCAAGAATTGCTTTGGGCTGTGTTGAATGAGAAAAGCTGGGCACACATGGATCTGGACAGGACTGCAGGAAGCTGTAATTCAGACCTTCTGTTTTGCCCCACCAGGTGAAACCCTGGGTGATGACAGTGATGTTTTTCACGGGCTGACAGATGCAGTGCTCATTTCTTCCTTCAGTTAGGTACCGCTGCTGGCACGTTTAACGATATAACCTGTGCAGCCTCAGTTTCCTCCTGGCTAAGAGATGCTTCTCGTATTTAATAACATGTGGACATCTTTGATAAGGGAACACTACATGAGCTGCCACAGGAAAACCACTAATTCTCTCTGTGTTGCAGGTTGCCTTTCCCTGGGTGAGTGCTCAGCACCAAGCACCCCACAGCTGCAGTCGCAGTTGCCCTCTCTGGCCATCCGTTGGAGCATGTATTCAAGCAGCTCAGGCACCTTTGGTCTGGGAGGAGGGCCAGTGTCAGAGCTGGTGTTCATTATTCAAGGTCGTGTGGTGGTATGAGAGGTGTCGGGAGGGCAGAGCCTTGCTTTGCTGGGGCAGGGGATGCCTTTGCCCTGGACCAGTACCAGCCAGTTCAGCACAGCCACTGGTGCCCTCGGTAGCCCATGCCAGTTGTTCTCTGAACGAGGTCCCTGTGGGAGCCGAGCAGAAAGGGGACGCATGCGGACAATGTTCCCTGCTTTCCTCCATCGCCCGGTGAGCAGCCCCTAATCTGAGGGGCGTGCCAGTATTAATGCCTTTAATAACGACGGATCAGATTGTATGAAGAGTTTTAATTGATGTCTATATCCCTGGAAACATAAAAACAGCCATGCAAACGTCTTACCACTATTATTTTATCAAAGGTTTTGACGTGGCTGCTGCATAGGAGATGTCAGGGAAAAAATTCATGTCTGCAAGGCACAAACAGGCGAAGTAATGGGATATAAATCAAAAACAGTGAAAGGGGAAAGTGGTTAGTCACAAGATCATAGAGTTTTCACTACAAGGGAGAGCAGTGAATTCTCAATACAAGCAGCAGAATTCATTTATTCTGGTGCCATCAGCCCTTTCTCCCCTCCCGGTCCGTGATGCACACACAGCCCTCTGCTCATGGGACATACAGCCCTGGGCAAGGGCTGACCCTCCCCGAGGTGCCTCTGGTCGGGTCTGTACAAGCCCTTTCTCTTCTGTGTTCCCTCCTACTTGTACAGAAGGCATGGAAACTTAGCCCAAAAGCAGTGCTACAAATAGCACCCCCTTCCCTATGACTAGACAAGAGTATAATTAACCCTTTGGCAGGTCTGCTTGGCTGACATCACTCAATTGTCTACAAACTCAAGTATAGTTTCCGTTACAGAGAGGACAAACTGAGGTGTGGACGACAAAAAGGACTGACAGGTTTACTCCAGGCTAGTGGCAGAGAGGAGGAAGGAAAGCATTAATTCAGTTCTCCTTGTTTGCCCCGCAGTAACTTTGGGATACCGCCATGCAATGCCAGCAGGAGACTGGTTGCAGACCTGCTGCTTCCCTGTGACTAGCTCTGACCTTCAGGGCACATGGATGGCTGGGACCCAGCTGATGGCTTATGATACTGTTTGACCACATTGTCCCCTGTCCACAGCCAGAGCCCCACAGAGCTCAGTGGTGGGCCAAGGCAACCAAGAACCAAGAGATCCTCACAAGTCGATCCCATGCTGATGCCTTGCAAATGCTTTGTATCTTCTAGTCACAGTGTTCCATGGGGTGTTGTTCTACGGTGGGAAGATGTTCCAACTGGCCAACAACTGGGAAGGCGTAAGTACAGTGTGAGAAGTGACTGCCTTTCCTAGGGCACTGCTGAGAGGAAGCTTGCAGCATGGCTTCCTTGTCCAGTTGCTTGGGTTGCAAATATGAAAACCTGGAGAGGGGGGCAAGGTGGAAGAAAGAGAGGATGAAAAGGAGGAAAAACTGGTGGATAAAAAGAAATCTGAAAAAAAGTAAGTGAAATATTCAAACTGGAAAGTGATATTATAGAAAACTGCAGGGAACACGCTTGAGTGCATTCAAATTTATTCAAACTCTGCGTCTGACATTGATGAATGCAACAGCTTTTTCCACAATATGTAGAGCGCACAGGGCATTTAGGATTGCAGCATCCCTTTCACTGCAGCTGTCTGGGGACCTGTTCTGAGCGCTGTGGAGACCCCTACTCTGGGCCCTGGTGTGCCCCCTTAAAGAAGAGGCCAGGGAGCCATTTGGGAGGAGAAAGAAAAACAAAAAAAAAGCAGGATTTCAGCAAAAGATCAGGGAGGAGAGATTTCAAGGCTGATACAACCTTACCGTGTGCGAGGTCTTTATCATTGTGGCAGGACCCAGTTTCTCCTCTAGCAGTTGTGAAAAGTCCTTACCCACACACACACATCTGTAGGAGTGGTGTTGTATCGGGATGCACAGACAGGTCATTGCTTTTCTGTAGGTCCTACAAAAAATGTTATCTTCCCTCCTGCAAACAAGACTCAGCAAATCTGCTTTGCAAGCAGGGACTTCAAGATCCTGTTCTCTCTGGCACCAGTGGCAAAAGGATCTTGCAGCTCTGGCCCAACACAAAACCATGAAGTAGGCATCTTCCTGCAGAGAGCACTCTTGTACCCTCTTCTCGTGCTGTGTGGCAGGCTGGCACCCCAAGTGATGACTTCCACATTTTCCTCCAGTTTCTCCTCCCCTTGCCTGGGAAGTGTAGCAGTTTTTAGGAATAACAGGGTACAGAAGAGTTTGAGCCAGCAAACACCTGTGACTGTTTATCTATAGATGTTATGCTTGCAGGGTTTTTTGGGAAGAGGATGGACAGAGCTGTCTTTCCGATGAATGCTCATGGGAAGAGGTGCAAACCCACCAGCGTGCCAAGCAGACACTGAACTCCAGCTTTCTCTTCTACTGCTGTATTTGGACAGGGCACATCCTTGCAGACTGACAGCACAGCAAGAACATCCCTGTGAATGTCCTGTGGTACTGAGGCTGGCAGAAAGCTGGGAGGCAGCCTGGGGGGTCCTAGCACACTCAGCTGTGTGCAGCCACTCATAGAGGGGGTTGGTTCCCTTCCTTCCTAGTCTTTCTGCCCATGGATACTTGAGACAACCTCTGATAATTATTTTTTATTCTGTGTCCAAGGCTTTTAGACCTTCATGTTTTAAAGTGTCTGATGTCTGGAACATGGGAGACCTGAGTTCAACTCCCATATCCACAGAGAGCTCCCTGTGTGGTTCGGGTCAGCATTCCAGGCTGAATTCCCCATGTGATGTAGGTACAGCAATCTGGTGTTTTTTAAAACAAGAGATGCTTTTATAGTGCTGTCACTGCAGGCATTTTCCACAGTGTCTTTCTGCTACTGTACTATATATAACACTTATAAGTTCTGATTTAGACTGTTTTGCCTTTCCTTTCCGTCTCAGATCTCATCTCACCTATGCTACCATGGCTCCGTCTTTTGCTTGGATGGAGACCACTGTGTTTGATGGAAGAAATTTGGCTGCTGGTCTTCCATGATCCCAGCGGGAAGCTGCGAAACAGTTTTCTTGCCACTTTGCTCCCCATGTCTCTGTACAGCTCCTGTGTGAAGGGGCAGTGCACAAACCTGGCTGGGCCCCAGCAGCCTGCCTGCCCGGGCAGCCATGTGGGGGGCACGCCAGTGGGTCACTTTGTGGGGCAGCACCAAGTGGCGGGCCCTGTCCTGGTGTGGGCTGAGATGCTGTTGTCCCCCAGAGCCACAGCTGGACCTATCTGGAGGCAGTGGGAGCAAGACCAGAGCCTTTCCAGAGGTTAGCATGTGGGATCCACACGTGAGAGCCTTATTGTAGAGATGGGCTGGATAGAAAGGAGGGTGGCAGTGGAGCTGTGCTTCAGGAGTGTGGGCATGACATGCTTCAAAGAGGGACCCTGGTTCATGTAAGGTAACAGAGGAGTCCAAATTTTGACTTATATCCTCCAGGTTCAGGTTTTCCTTGGGGCCATTGCTTCTAGCAAGGACCATTTCTAAGTCTTTAGGAGGACGTCTCAGAAAGCCACTCAGGCCAAGGCTGAGCAGGTAAAAAGAAACTCGGTTTGACCCACAAGAAAGAAGCAAGAAAGTCCGCAGTGTCCCAGAGGTGGGAGATGCTCATAGCGTCTGTCCCGGGGGGGGAGGGGGGCGGGGGCTTGGAAAACACGCAAGCCGCTTTGCCCTGTGGCCTGGAAAGGACAGCATCAGCGCATCAGCGCGGACACCTCTGCGCACCCACCCCCCCTCCCCGCCCGAGCCAAGCTGCCCACAGATGGGCCAGGAGGGGGCTGCCAGCCTGCCAGCCTGCTCATGGAGCCCAGCAAATGGTGCAGGGAGGGGATGTGTGCCATGGCCTGACAGGGGAACCGAGAGCTTCTCCCTCTCGCTCTCTCTCTTTTTCTCTTTAGATCGTCGTCATGGTGTAAACAAACAAGCTAAACTCTATGAGATTTACAGTGCCCAGCTTCGGTGGCTTCCAGTGCGGCGCAGTGAGATATTTCTGTACAGGCAGGCTAAGCACTTTCCATTTTATACCTCAGCAGCTTTATAGCATCTTAAGGATTTCTGTGCATGCCTGGCTTCACTCAGAGGGAAAAAAATCAAGCTTGTAAATAAATACTAAATATATATGAACAAAAAAGACAGAAGGGAAGAGAGAGGGACACACAGAGACACACACACACACACACACGCACGCACACAGACTTGCCCACACTGGCAGAGGGAAGCAAAGAGAGGATGCAGAGATAGAGGGGGCTGAATGGGAGACAGAGAGACAAGAGATAAAAAAGAAAGAGCCAGCTGAGCAGCAAGCTGAGGATAGGCTCTCCTCCACCACAGCCAGATGGAAAGAAAATAAGCCAGAGCGAACAGCTCTCTGGCAATTTGGGGAATATTAATTTCCCATCGAGTCAGGTTAATGGCTGTGCCTGAGGTTAAGCCAAACCAGCAGGGGAAGGGGCTTGGCTCTGCTACTGGCCCCTCAGCCCAAACTCAGGCACCCCCGCCGGGCGGCTGCCCGTGTGCTCTGCCCCCTCCCCACCCTGCCCTCTCCCCACCCTGCCCCTGCCGTTTGGCAGGTTCTGCCCCCAGCCAGTGCTGAGCTGGGGCAGCAGGAGCTGCCCGCTCCGCAGGGCTCCCGCGCCGGGTTTGGCCAGAGCCGGAGCAACACTGGTCTTTCCTCCCGTTTTTGTGAGTAACCAGGTTTTCTCTCTCCAGCCCCATCACTTCTCTCGTTGGTGACAGGAGGACAGAAATACAGCCTGTGGCCTGAAGCAGCACCCCAGTGTCTGGAGATGCCAGACCCCCACTATATATCTTTGCTGTTTCTGGTACCATCAGCCTTTTCCCTGGACCCTTGCTGCCCAGCAAGCTCTCCGAAATGAGCTGCAAGGAAAGCTTTTTGTGCTCCATGTTTTGTTTTGATGTTAACAAAATGTTTAGCCCCCAGTCCGGATCCCTCACCTGCACCTGTAGTACAGGGGACAAGCCCGATGGCCAGCTACATGTCGCAGCTCACAGGACAGGCTTCCCATAAGATCCCTCCCTGCTCCCAGCACCTACCACCAGCTCCACAGCCCTGATAAATGAAGGTAGATCTTCTTAGTGCTTTCCAGTGCTAGATCTTGCTGCACCATACTGTCCCACTGCTAGGGACGGGGCAAGGAAAGGAAGAAGTGACCTGACAGCAGCAACACAAGAAATCAGTACTAGAGGTGGGAGCCAAAGACTGATTTCTGCAGACCTGCTAATCTATCATCCAGTGGGACCATGCCACACGGCCTGTGAAACGCAAGCTGACAGCTCGCGGGTTTAATAGAGCTGTTGCCGTTCTATGTGGCAAACGGCAGCTTGCATCCAAGGCTGAACATGGTCTCCCCCGAAGCCTGGCTGTGCTGAGCTGGGAAAGTCCTGGGAGTAAGGGTTTTTTCATACAAACAAATCCAACCTGGGATAGTAAGTCTTCACCATGGCTTCCCCTTCACCCGTTGTGTATGGTTTCCCTCCCTTTACCCCTGGCACACGCCAACCCGGCGTGTCGGGGCTCAGCTAGCTTACTGCAGCAGGTCTGCTGCCCTAAGTTTTCACCAGGCTGCTGCTAACAGGAGCATCCAGTACAGACCGAACACGTATGTTTGGGTAGCAAAAACCTCTGCCCACAGTACACAGTGGAGCATACAGCCCCACTGGCATGACGTGGAGGTGGCACCGATGCCGAGGAGCTGTCAAGCCGTGCTTCCCCTGGGAAAAGGCTGCACGCTGTGCAGCAAATGCGGGCAAACCCCTGCAGGTCCCCAGCTTCCCCTGCAGTGATCCACACCATGAAATGTGGCCCATGTGGCTACCTGAAGTAGCTGGGCATGGTTTTGGTCTTCGCATGGAGTGCAAATGCCCACGCGAGGCTCTGCTGGGGGAGCAGCTGCAGGCTTGAGCGTGGCTGGCTCTATCCGCAGGCGCGAGCCCACCCTGCCTGCTCCCACAACAGGTCCGTGCTGCCGGCCACCCCCCGGAGCAGCAGGGCTCCCGGCCCGGAGAGGGGAGCGTCTACCCGTGGGTCGCTGACGATTTCTCACCATTCTCTCTGTGCCCAGGACTCTCTTCCCCTTCTCAGATATTAAGTATTCAAACCTCATTTACATCCTTATTTTTCAATTTGCTGCCACAGTAGTTTAATTTATTCTATATAATTTCTTTTTCTGAGGGGACATTAATCATTGCCCTGTGCTTTTTGGCGCCTGTGGGATATGTGTGTGGGTTTTTTTAAATCAATAAAATAAAGCAACCTTCCTTTCCTCTACCCACCCCCCCCACTCCTTTCCACCCCCAGCGTGCCCCTTTGCTGGAGGAGAGAAATATCATTTCTCTCACCGTTTTTTTACCCCCATTGTTTCCTTCATTTTCAGCCCAAACAGATTAACTTGTCTTTTTTATTTCTGATGAAATGCTGTGTGAATAGGGTGGCTGGGAGGGGAGCGCTCCTGTCTGGGGCCGCCTGCTGTGTCACTCGAAGGGCGGGTTTAGGATGACGTCCCTGCTGAACTGCTGAAGCCCAGAGCCACTGGAAGGGAAAACTTGGTGTTTCCAAAGCCATACCTTGGAAAGAATGAGTCCACTCATGGTGCAGAGGTGACTGGTGGGCTGGGAATGAGGCAAACACAGCTGGCACAATGAACTGCGCACATGCAGCCACGAAGACAGGGCAATGCCTACCACAAGACTCAAAAAGGAAAGAAAGGAGAAAATCATGGGGAAGAAAGAAGGAGAGAGTTTGCAGGAAGGAGAGAGAGAAAAAGAAATCAAAAAGCAAGAAAAAGGAAAGAGACAATAATTCTGGAAAAAAGAGAAGGACCAGAACGCCTAGGGCTTAATGGCTTTTCCATTTGACTTTAGCTGATTCAAACACCAGAAAGAGTAGCTTCTGCTCCAGGTTTAGCCCAGTGGGTCACTACTGGGGTGCAGGCTGCTCCCCTATGGGGTGCATGACACAGTGGTGCTGCAGCATCACAGGGGGCACGGGCTGGGACCCCCGGGCTGGGACCCCTGGGCTGGGACCCCCGGGCTGCCTGGCGCAGGGCATGGTATCACAGGCTCCCCTGCCACATGCTCCAGGTTTTTTGGCCATTACAGCTGCTTTCTTTTTGTGATATGTAATCACTGATAATGAAAGTCCAGTTCTGAGAGGATGCTTAATGCGGTATTAGTCAGTTGAAATATAAGTGTAAATTACATGCCTGCAGCTAGAAAAAAATGGTTACAGCAGAAAACATCCCTCTTTAGTAGCATACTATAATTGAGAGAGCTGATAAAAAAAAAAGAATTTTGATGGACCAGTTTTCCATTGGAAAATGCAGAATCCTCCAAATTGAACCATTTTCTGGAAATGTTAAATGTTGACTGGGATTTTTGGCAGAGATTTGAACTGACCCAAAATGCGATGAATTATTTGGTTTTGCCTTTCTCATCATATTTATAAACCATTTTGTGTTTTGAATGCTACTGAAACATAAACTTTAACATGATTTTCATGCTTCTGCATTGAATTTGCTTCCGAATTAACATTCTGTTCTACCCCACCCTGTCCACTCCATTTTTCATTTCACTTCATGATGAAAATAAAAGTAGAAATAACAGAATTTCCTGTAGGCTGGAATTTCTATTTTCTAGCCATCTCTAGAGATCAGCAATGCTAGTAGGCAGTGGAACATTTTCCCCAGTGTTATGATGAGATCGAAGATGTTACCTCTATTGAGAAGGTTTTGGTTGTTGTACAAAAGACAAAGTTTCAGCCATCTTCAATGAAATAGGGTTGGACACTGGAGGTTTTGTCTACATTGATGCCCAGAGCCACCCATGCAGTGAAGGGAACTGCGATGAAAGCCTATGGCCTCAGCCACGTCATCTGGCAAACTGCAGCCAATGATGCTGATGGCAGGAGGGCAGAGGCTGCACCTCTCATTCTCCACCAGAGTGGGCTTTGCTGGCTAAAATGCACACATTTCTGGGAGTTGTGGTAGTATTATTGGTTTGTTGCTAGCGTTGCTCTGCTAATGCCTGTCTTTTGTATTTGAAGGGTTCTTATGGGAGTACATAGGAGTGGTTTAGATGTGTTGTAACAGAGAAAAAGTGAATTCATCCTTGGCTTGAAAAAAGAATGAGCTCCATCACCCAGCCATGAGCAACCCTGCACTGAAGAGTGTCACAGCAAGTCCAGAACTACCATGTGATTCACTGAGGTCTGTTCAGGTTGGGAGTGCAGGACTCTGACTGTATGATATCAGAGATGTGCATCTTCCAACTAAGGGGTGCACCGGGCACCCTGAAGCCCTCCAGCCCCGTGGCTGGCACAGACAGCCCGTGTGAGCCAGCTTCTGCCATGTCTGCAATGGCTCACCATGGCTCCTGTCTGGAGGTGACGCTGGAAGAGCAGCATGTAAATCACAGTGAGCTTGGCCTCAGGTCTCCTGTTCCCTTGCACCCTGGGAGTATAAGTGCTTACAGTCGTGGACTGTGAACTTGCAGAGGCTCTTGTAGCCCTGTTCCTGCAGTTTGCATTGGGCTCAGCTTTCTGTCACCCAGACTCGAAGCAGACCTTCTGCAGGACACCCATGCCGAGCTCTGCAGCATGCCTCAGCCAGGGTGGACACAGCATCTGGCCGCTTGTTCCTCTGAGGAAGGAACTCTTGGAGTTCAGCACTTGCATCTGTGTTGCAAGCATTTTCTGTGCCTTTGTAGCTGTGCTTATGTTTCTCGCCAATGCCTCAGGGAGCACTCTGTGGAGCTGAAATAATGTAAGATCTGTTCTGCTCAGGGTGTTTCACTCCCTGGCTGGTAGGAATACTACAAGAAGACCAGATCTTGCAGTATTTCAGCCCCATAAGTGGCTCCTTGAGGCAAAAAAAGACCCGTGAAGAAGAAACACAAACACAAATACCAAGATATTTGGTTTCCCAGTGTGATCTTTCCTCCTCTTCTGCCGTTTGCGTACTCTCTGGTACCTATCCAAAAATAAAATAAAATAAAGAACCACTCTACTCACAAACCAGCTATTTGTGAAGTGGATACTACAGAGCATGGCTGATGGTTTCCTAAAATATTTCCATGTACATATAGAGGCACAGATGGGACAAAAAAAATATCTGCATTTTAAACAACATTTGTCCAAGATTCTGCCATAAGATGTGTGCAGTCTGGGTCCTAAAGACATGGTCTCACAGACAAAATGCAACTCCGTGTGTGTTCATACACAGAACTGCCATGGGGCATCCCCACATGTGCATCCTGAACTGCAGCCACAAGCACGACAAAGTCAGACTGAAGTAATCCCAACACCAAGGGGATTTGGACAGATACGTGCCGGAGTGTGCCTTACAAAACATGCACAGGGGCATAATGAAATGTGTGATAATCATGATATACAGGACACATGTGTGTCAGAATTAATATGTCCACATGTGTGCTGCTGAACGAAGGAGGGAGCAGCCAGCAGGGGTGCTGGAGGCCGAGATTTGCAAAGTTAGTTAATGGTAAGTTCAGAATTTGCAACTTTTATAAGAAAAAAAATCCAACTTGTTGCCTCCTGTTCTGCTCTGGAGCTGCCTGTGAAAGCTCAGCTGCATTTGGCATGGTAGAAGCCATCGGTACAGGTGGACGCGGGGGACTGTCAACAGGCCAGTTGGTGGGTACAGGGTAAACCCAAGCCACTCTGTTCTCGGTATCCTGGGGGGAGTTATCTTCTGGAACTTGCTTCCATGTGCTGGACTGGACAGAGCAAAGCACAACAGGGACTTTGGGGTAGGAAAGGGACACCAGTGGAGAGTCAAGGTTCCAGCCAGTGTCTGGGAAATGGTTTTTCCATGGACATCTCTGAGAAAATGAGTGCTTGTTCAGGGATGGGGAGGGACTGGACCTTCAATGAAAAGACAAAGCATGGTGGAAAGTGCTGGGAAAATGGACATATTTCTTTGGGAAACCCACATTTCTCAGCCAAAACTTCTGTTCTGAGGGATGGTTGGATTTTTGTCTGCCAGTTTGGCATACAGAAGATGAGGTGTGTGTAAGGGATCGTTTTCCAGCCAGGTCCATTCCTGGCTGTGCTTCACCTTCATTGTTTTTTTGTCATTTGCTCTTCTCCTCTTTGAAACATTTCAATTGCCTAATCAGTTTGCGGAGTCAGCAGCATGTGACGTAGCAGTCTCTTTTGCACCTAAAGTGATGGAGGTGAGCAGCGGGCATCTCGTCAGAGGTGAGGTGGCAATGAGCGGTCCACACAGCTGGAGTGTGGAGCTGATTCATGTGGAGGCAGTGGGGCACAGCTGTCCTTGGCTGTGGGGAGCAGCACACCCTGGAAGGGGAGTCAGGCTTCAACTGAACAGTTGAATAATGTGTTCTGGCATCCTGGTGCCTCCTTACAGCTGGGATAGGCAACTTGGATGCATAAGTGTCCTTCTGGAGGGAGAAAGGGGCTGTGATGGAGAAGCCCCATCCCAGTCTGTGACGGGGATCTCAGCCTCACGGGATGGCAACACTGGTGGGGCATGGCCCTGTTTGCACAGAGCTGGGTGTGCTGCTGCTGTCCAGAGACAACCCTGGAAATTTCCTGGAATTCCAGGTCCGGAGCCAGCCCCTGCTCTGGGGAAGGAGGATACTGCGTCTCAGTCCATAAAGTCCCCAGAATGGGAGGAAGGGGCGAGAGACACACAAAGTCAGTAGTAAAAAGAAATGAAAGTCGGCAGCTTGCCACAGCGGAGTGCAGACTCTGCAGAGCTGCCTCCTTTATTGGCGCCCAGACTGGAGGGAGGTTTATGCTCTCAAACAAGCCAAATTGGAAATGGAGCGCTGGTCGGAGCCCTGCAGGCAGGCTGCTGCCCCCAGCGCTGGGAAAGGTGCGCGGTCGCCCCGAAACCTGCTCCTTTCCCTCGCTTTCCTCTCCCCATCCTTCCTCCTTTCCACCCCTCCCTTACTGCCCCCTTTCGCCTCTCGTGCCCTGCCCTCCCCATGGCCCCGTGGTGCCGGCTCCCCCGGCAGCTCCTGCCGTCAGCTGATACCGAGACCCCCTTCTGGTGGGGGGGCACGCCCGGCTTGCTCAAGGGCAGCCAGCCTGGGTGGCCCAAGGATGAATGAGGGTGGGAGAAGGCGTCCGTGGCCCTCTGTTTCTGCTGCTTTCCTGCTAAGCGCAGAGGGGTAATTTGCATTACAGTGACAATGTGCTGTGGGTCTGTCCTCAGGTTTGTGTCCTGCTGTTAGGAGGAGGAGAGGAAGGGTGAGGCATGGAAGACATGGAAGAAACAGAGCAAACGGCAAACATGGAGGTGGTGGCAAGGACCTGGCACATAATCCAGCATGGCGGGTGCTAGTTAGCAGCTGAGTGCCAGATATGCCACCATAATAATAATAATTTGCTCATTAACGAGAAGCTTACAGTATTAAAGGCATGGGGTGGGGAGAAATGGGTGTTCATTCCCTAGCAAGCTCCCCAAGCCCATGCTGAGTAGGGCAAGGAGACCACCATGATGCTTCAGGATCCAGTTCAGACGTGCTGAGTCTGTTCTGTGACACTCAGGTATGTCGGTGAAAGAGCACTAGAGGCTGAAGGTGAGAGATCAGTCACCAGCTACTCTGGGGACCGAGCTCTCTTCTGCTCTCCAGCTGATTTTTTTCCATGTCATTTCATTTATCCAATGCCTCAGTTTGCTGCCTGCAAAAAGCCCAAAGGGATTATGACATCTGTTGTCACATTAAAACGCGGTCTTGACTATGAGGAGGTCAGGTACCATGGTGGGAGCTTTTACAGTCTGAAACACCAGTGTCATCCCACGTGGTGCTCTGCAGTACTGCTTCTTCTGATGGGAAAAGGTCCTGCTAGAGTCAGCTCGGTGCTCACAAAGTGTCTTACAGCCAGCACGCACAAAAATCGTTTGCTCTCTTTCTTTCCTCTAGTTTTGGCTGTTGAAGCAAAAACACATAATAAAGTAAAGAGGGTTTTAATGACAATCTGCCGGCACGTTTAATATTCCAGCTTGAGGAATGATCCAGTTATGTACCGGAGCCAAGGGAAAGGATCTCGTTACTTCCAGTGGACGCTGAATTGATGTCTTTGCAGAGAAGCAAACCTCAGAGAGGACAGGGCTGGCTGCTCACCACCGACCCACACAAAAAAAGCTGTTGCTCCAACAGCTGAATACTGGGCTTTAGATTCAGGGTTGCTCTCCTGCAGTCACTGTGTCGTGCAGGTGTCCATGATGAAGGGAGCACCTGGGAGCTCTGCGCAGCTTTAATGAGGATTTTTTTCCCCCTCTGCAATGCTTGGTAAGTTCCTCTTCTGCTCAGGGAACAGTACAGGAAGTTTTTCATACAGAACTTTGATGTTCCCCTCTGTACACATCCAGGTCTGAGAGAGGGTTCAGAAGTGTGCTTTTGCTGCCTTTCTTTGTAGCTGAGACTCTCACCACATCTGCTGGATTTACAGCCCCATATTGGCTCCGTCATCCAGCAATCCGTGTGCACACAATTATTTGGACAACTCTCATTGTTTCAGAAGCAGACTGGCCTGTGTGGCTCCACTGACATTACCTACTCTGCCAGGCAGGTGGCTGCAGAGAAAAAGGCTTATTTGTACAATGCATTGTAATGCCAGAAGGAGATTCTTGATAGCAAAGATGAGAGACCTCTGGATACGAGGATCAGTTGCCCTTTTCAGCCTGGGTTGGCAGTGGAACCTAGACTGCCCCTGCTGTCAAATCAACATAGCGTCTGCCTGTGGCAGAGCTGGATTTTGAGCTAACTGGGGAATGAATCCGGGGGACTTGTAGGGGTTTCACTGCTTCCAAATACAGGGGATGCAGTAGCAAATTCACATGAAGGAGAAAGGGTTGTGCTAACATCACCAAGTGCAAACAGAGCTTCCCAAGCGCTGAAGCTGCTGATGGGGCCGACCTTGACACCTCTAGCAAATGAGAACTTATTGGCTGCTGGTTGTTTCCACCATTTGGAGAAGCAGGGTTTGGGAGACAGATGAGCAGAATCACATCAGGAATGCAGCTGATTCATAACACTGAATCCTTGTCCCAATGGAAAGAGGAATGCAAGGCCGGATGCTCAGGCTCACAGTGGCAGCAGGGTTATAGCTATGTAAAAGCCAGGCTGGGGAAAGGAAAAGTCAGCTGTGGGGGGCAATATCAGGTGAAGGTCTGCTGTCTTAGTATGTGTGGGTCAGAGCCAATAATGGCTGAGAAGGGTGGAAAGCAAGGGTCGAGCTTGCGATGCCCATGAAGGGGTAATACGAGTTTCAAGGACCCCTCTCTTCTCCTGTAAGTTGAAGCTCAACACCTGCTTTCCCCCATGTGTTTGCACCAGCCTCTGCCCTCTGCTCTGCAGCGGCCTGGGGGTCTGATGTGAAATCAGCACAGCCTCGGTCCCTTCGGTAGGGGTGATGTCCTGTGCTAAGATGCTGTCTGGCAGCTCTCGCTGAGAAGTAAAGCTCCTTCCTCCCCTCATCGAGCAGGTGGTAGCAACCTGGTATTTCAGGCACGCTACCTCTGCTCCCAACCACAGCTGAGCTCCTGATGCAGGGAGACTTTACAAGACCCATGAGAGATGCCAAAGGCCGACCCTTTCCGTCATTGGGAGAGAGAAACTTTCTGGCTCCCTCCGAGCAAAAAGGACAAAGCATTATATGATAAATTTAATAAAACAAAACACACACACGCGCACCAAAAAAAAAAAAAAAAAAAAAGGAAAAGAGGCCAATGCACAGGAAGGTAATGTGTTCATTTGAATAATGGGCAAAATCAAATTAATTCTACATTAAATAGTTCTGAATAAAGGGTTTAAGTCAGCAGTTTCAAACTTGTTTTCCTTAATTACTTTCCGTGTTTAATGTCATTAAGAAGATTAAAAATTCATTAACAAGAGTAGTAAAGTGGCAAATCAGTAAAGCTATCACTCCAGGTTAAAAACTACGCTGAGGTTGACACTTTGTACACTTCCACAGGCACTGTGTGGAACGCTCCTGGGGAGCTGGGGGGAGCCTGCCAGCCCGCCCTGCCGGGCCAGCCGGGGAGGTGGCCGAAGGGCCAACCCCGGCTGGATGTGGCAACCACCTTAACTGTTAACTGAGCAAGACAGAAGGCAGCAGTTAGCAGAAGGGCAGCGTGGACTATGGAGAGCACAGCAGTATAACCCTCGAATATGGCAAGCATCAGAAACAGACTCAACCATGGAGAATGGCAGGTATTATAAAGCACTAAGGCGTGTTAAGGCAATCCAATTGCTTGATTGGCCTCGTGTCCCGAGCCCTTTTCACGTGGGGACTCAGAGGGCACCGAGCACAGGGGAGCCACCAAGCTGCACCAGGCTGGCCTGCGGGGATCGGGCAGGGTGGGGAGGCAGATGTGGGGTACTCCTTCTCCTTCAGCTTTAAAGTGTACACCATCCCTGGTCCCTAGGAGTGGGTACACAGCCTGAGAGCTGGGCTGCTCATTCAGGCAGTGCAACCAAAGCACACAACTGTGCCAGCCTTTGGAAGCCTGCCTCTTGCTGCACTCCCTGAGAGCCTGGAGGCCCCGTGGGACACACGGATCCCACTGCAGCCCATCCCAGGCGAGAGAGGGGTCATCTCTTCCCAAACAGCTCTGATTTAGACGGGCCAAGCAGGCGAGAGGAAGCCCTCGGAGGTGTAAGTGGTGAGCCCCTGATCACCCAGCAGGGCTGTGGCAGGGGCAGAAAGCATGCTCCAGCCTCTCGGAGGTCCAATGCAACAGTCGGCTGGTGTCACCCCACAGCAGAACCGCACAGCTGGCAATGCTGGCCTGGCAAAATGAGCTTCCAGGAGCCATGACATAGCTGTTTTAAAATGGTCTCCTTGTACTACTTTCATTTTCTGTTTCTTGAGCTCTTAAGGGAGTCTTATTTATCTTTATCTTAACAGCGCTCCATGCCAGCAGGCAGGAGGGCAGAGCAATGCTTGCTCCACCTGCAGCCCACACTTGGATCATGGTGGCTCCCCACGACACACATTTGTCCGTGTGCCCCGTCTTTGCAGCGCACAGTGGGAAGGCCCCGGTCCCTTGGGGTTTGAGGTGCAAAAGGTGGGATCGCAGAGCTGTGGCCAGGAATTGAGTGGGAATCAAGAAGCTGCAGAGATGCAGTGGCATACGGCAGAGAGCAGCATCCATTCTGCCCTGACATCTGGTAAAGCACACAACTGACAAGAGTGCTGTGTGCATTGTTAGTGCCTGTCAGCGAGGAGCTGGTAGCTTCCCTCAGGTTCTTCCATGAGACTTCTCAGACCCAGAGAGCATATTATCTCCAGTTATTGGGTGAAGAAACTGAGGCACAGGAGGGTGCAAGCATGCATGCATGCATGCATGCATGCAATGATGGGCATTGCTTGATGCCACGGGGAAATCTGCAAGTGAAACCTTCCTGCCCCAGCTTCCACATGCTCATTGCCAGACCAGGCTTCGGCAGCAGCATCTTCAGCTGGAAAAGCAGGAGCCACTTGCGGAAAAACAGAATTTGGGGTCTGAAACTGTAAGAAGTAGTAGAGGCAGTGGACAGAGAAAAAAAAGAACAAATCCTTAAACACGTAAAGAGCTGGGGAAAGGGAAGTTTTCATGAGAGTCCTGTTAGAAGTGGTTGCTTGTCATCGGCATCACTAAACCCAGAGACACACATGAGGTCCTGAGACATGCAGCAGGCAGGTGCAGAAGAAAGGAGTAGTCTTGGCTGAAAGCAATGGTAAGCCCTTTGCACATCATGCACCACTCCCTTTTGCCTGCCCTCACAGAGACCCTGGCAGGCAGCCCCCAACCCACCCACCCCACCCCCCAACCCCTGCTGTGACGCAAAATCAAATCCCAAATTGTGCAGGTCTTACAAGTGTTTTTTCAAGAGGCTCTGATCAGCCAAAGCATGGCAGAAAGGGTCTGTGGGTTGCCCAGTGGATGGATTTCCCTCTTTTATTTTGCTTAGCAGAAAACACAGGGGTTTGACTTCTTTCTGCACAGTTTTGGAACAGAAATGTTTTTGTCTTCAGTTGCCAAATTTTCCTCAATTGGCAGGTTGGAGTCCTGCTCTGGTGAGCAGCAAAACAGAAAGACACGTTTCCCCCCCCATTTTTCCCTTGCTTTGATGGGGGACTCCCATCTGCAGGGCCACACGCCTGTCCCACTGCTCCCTCTCAGCCACTGTGGGATCAAGAAAAGCCCATTCTCACCATGTCCCTTTGTTCCAGGGGAAGCCACAGCAGCCCTGTTTTGGGAGCAGGTGGGCGGAGGGAAAGCCCTTTTTATTTTATTTTTTTCCCCCTTTTATTCTTTTGCAAGCTTTAATTATCGAAGGACTGAATTTGAGCTGTTCCTGTCTTCTTCCTTCCTTCCCGGACAGCATTTCTAACAAAGGCCTGTGGTTCGGGATTGAGGTTTGTTTTTTGCGTTGTTTTTTTTTTTCTTTCTTTTTTTTCCCCCCTCCTTTTCCCCTCCAGAGATCTAAGGCCTGTAATGAGATACAACACCCTCTCCTTCCTACAGCCCCCAACCCCAACCCTGCTCCTCGCCTGCCTCTCCCTCTTCCAGGGCTCCCCCATGCCCTGCCCCTGCTCCCGGGGGAGCCCGGGCACCCGATACCTGCACAGGGGTGACTGCCGCCCTCCTGCTCCGGCCGGGAGGTGAACGCGATAGAGTTACAAGGGAGAGCAGCTTGCAAACTGCCTCCGCTTTGATGAAGCAACGTTTAATTATCTCCCTCTCCCCCAAGTCCTCCCCCAGTGAAAAAGATCTCCTATTGTCTAGGCTAATTTGTCCCTTTTGCTTAATTCCCTAACCTGCGTGCGAAACCCTGGGCTCACGTTGCTCCATCGCCCATCTCTCCCGCCCCTCTCCCAGTTCCATGAAAGGCAAGGGCTGGAGACTCTGCGTGTCCTCCTCGCTCCCTGTGCCCCAGGGACAAATCCTGAGGGAATTGAAGCGTGCAGCACCCACAGCCCTCACTGGCCAGTCACTGGCAAAGACGCAAGGTCCCTGAAATCCCCCAGACATTTGTCTGCTGTGGCCCCACATCTGCCTGTGGGCTGCCAGGGGCAGCTTGTGTCACCCCGCCTGTGTCAGCTGCGGACGAGGACAGAGAGCAGCACTCATCCCTGGGCATCTCCCCGCCCTTCCCGCAAAGCCACCTGCCCGCAGCTCTCTACCTGGAGGGACTTGGTGGTTGCTGGAATCCTGTTTCAGTTTTGGATTGGGAAGGAGCAGAAACCTGTGAACTGTTTAATTTGGATATTTTCCACATAGCAGAGGAGCAGTGCCTGGTGCCAGCTGGCTGCACACCCCAGGGCACTAGGCGAGAGCTGCACCCCTTGCCTGGGGGCGGGCTGATGCCTGAGCTGGCGGGTCTCCCACCCACCCAGCAGAGGCAGGGGCTCAGCGCAGGCATGGAGGGATGCTGGTGATGGGGGGAGCGAGAGAGGGAGCACCCCGGCTCCAGCTCCGCAGCTGGCAGATCAGCGCGTAGGGGTGCAGCCACAGTGTGCTGCCCAGCAGTGGGGACAGCAGCCCCCTGCCCGCTGCCTGCTGCCCTGCCATGAGCCCAGCTCAGCACAGAGCGCAGGCCAGTGCGCCGTGGGGGCACAGCTAGCGAGGTGAGGTGGGATTCTGGCGATCTGCAGGGGCTCTGGCTATGGACCGGGGATGGAACCCCATGGGGAAGACAGGCCTTTCCCCCTCACCTTCCTCCAGGAGGGCACCATAAAAAGGCATTGAGCAAGGGGCTGTCACGCAGCAAGGAAGGGCTGGGGAAAGGGAGCCGAAGGGGGGAGGAGAGCGGAGCAGTTGCCAGGTTGATTTGAGCCAGAGCCTTTTGGGGGGGGCAGGGGGGGCAAGGGGCAGGGAACATGGAGGATCAACATTGTCTTCTCCAAAGAGGAAAAGAAAAGAGAGAGAGAATGCAGGAGGAAGACAAAGGGAAACAGGACTTGTTGGGGGGAAGAGGGGGACGCTCAGGGATTGAAGCAGGCTGGGGTCCAACTTAATAAGAAGCGAACCAAAACAAAACCCAAACAAAAAGTGACTGGAGTTGGCGGTGGGCACCCCCTCCCCCAGGCAGCCATCCCCAGAAGGCAGTGAAGCTGCCTTTTCAAACAGCCGCCTCACAATAAATTCATGGCAGCCAGGGCCGGGAAACAGGCTGCTGCAATTTAAAGGAAGCGTGGATTTGCATATTGAATTAAAATTAAGAGCTAATTATGCAAATAAATTATGACATTTGGCAGGAGAATTTGCTTCAAGATCATTTATTACGTTCTTTTTATAACAGTGCGAGCGTTTAACGGTCAAAGACAATATTTTAAAGGAAAATTAACGCAAGATTATTAACCTAAAAACAATTCCACATTAATGAGATGTATTTCTCTTCAACTTCTCACACCTGGCTGCCTATTGATGCCCAGCCAGGACTGTCTCTCAATAATTGGCATTTTTTTTGCAGGCAAATATTGAATGAGGTGTTGAACGTTGCTTTGGACAAACTCACTCAGGAAAATTCCTTCAGGGTTTTAGCTTGCTGGTCTGTAAAGGAAAGTTGTGAAGGTCAAACATGTTTCACGTTGTACTGTGCACTTGGGCTGACCAGGTCCGGATGCGCTTGGGAGAGGACACTGCAACGGCTACCCCATCCGCATGAGAATAAAAGCTCCCCTGCTAAAATGTGCATGATTGCTTTTTGGAAGAGATATAAAACAAAGGTCTTAGCCATTTGTGGTCATTAAAGATCCCACGACATTATTTTTTTTTTCCCTGTGAGATGAGGGTTGTTAACCCTCATGTCTTGGCTTGGCTGCCCTCCGGCTCAGGGAATTGTTGCCCACCTGCCCCACACTGGGGGTCCCAGGGGGGTGGGCACTGCCCTTCCGTCCCAGCACCATGCCACACTGGCCCTGCAGCCTTCCCAGTCAAGGGCCAGGATCCTCCAGCAAGGAGGATGGCTTCAAGAAGGCCCTGGCACTGGGGCTTGGATCAGGACCCTGAGGGATGCAGATGGCTCCAGGACCCAAAAGCTGTCCATCCCCAGCCATCGCCTGTGAAGAGCCTCTGGCCTCGGCTCATCCCACACAACTGTGGTGGTTGCCCACGGTTAGGTGAGCAGTTGTGTTACTAGAGGATTGGCTCTTGTTCAAATAGGAAGGAGGCCCAACCTTTTGTTTTTTGATAGGAAAGTATCTAAAAAACAAACCCCAATGAGTTCTCACACAGAAGAGAGAAGGGGCTTGCTCCAGCACTCCTGTTTCACCTCACTCCATCCTGCAGCCAGGTGGGATGCTGGGCAGCGGGGAGGCTGCATTTGCAGCCAGGTTGTAGGAGCTTTGTTGGGAGTTACAAGGGAGCTGTGGCCAGGAATGACTGGAGGGGAACAAACTATACCCAAATGGTTTAGGAAGTGAGAAAGAGCCTTCCTCGAAGACGGTAGTTTGCAGCCTTGCCAAGGAAGACTAGGGTAATGTGGCACTTGTCCTTCAACCATTCTCATTCCTCCTGCTTTGCCTCCAGCCCTGGCTATTGTCCACTGTGATCTGCACACCTCCAGGGCAGGATGGGATGTCAGGACCCACGTTGGTTCTGGGGTGTCCTTTTGTTCCATTTCTTTACTTCTGCATCCAAAACGAGCCCTCACAGAGCCATCTGCCTTTCTTATAACCAGAGTTTCCTGAACTCTGCAACCTGCCAAAGCTTGAGGGACTTCACCCAGAGCTTGAGGGGCATTTCCCTCCTGAGGCAGCTGGAATTCTGTCCTTCATGACTCTTCCGTCTCCTCTCTCAAGGGATTTTTCCTCTCTCAGGTTCAAGGTGGAGAGGACATTCACTGCTAAATCAGTCCTGGCACATGGCACACAATGGTGCGCAGAGCCAACCACAGGTAACAAATTGTGTTGCAATAAATGAAGGGTTTGGAGCCAGACAAAATGTGTGACATTCAAAGTTCTCAGTTCTCCTCCCTCAGAAAGGCAATCTGTGACTTCTGGACCCTCCTTAATGACCCAGAGCTGGATGGAAAATAATATTAATAATAATAAAAGAAACAAAGAAGGGGCTGGTGCATTTTTTAAATAAAGAAATTTCCCTCATCTTGCGGTTAATTTAAAAGGTTTATTTCTTGAAATGAATCCTCTTCATCAAATCTCCGATCCTTGAAAATCAGTGCAACCTGCCTCTGTGGATAATGAATTGATTTGTAATGTAAATTATATAAAACACCCTCCCCGCCAGCATTTGTGTGTGAGTGTGTTTAATCTAAAGCGTTTAAGTCTGAAAATGAGCTTCTCCATCAAAAGTCTCGATTCCATTTACATTTCTTGCATACGAGTCAATTTGTGCCTGACCCAGTCTATAAATCACTGCCAAGGAGTGCTGTGTCTGTACCTCTCCTCTTCCCCCACCCCCCTCCCCTCATCCTCCCATCCTTGCACATGCTACATTCAAAAAGGCATCTTTGGGTACCGCCTACAAACAGCTCCCAGTTCTCCAGCCAAGCGAAGGATGGGGAGACCTGCTCGGCTTCTGCCAGCCGCTCGGGAAGGTTCTCCCAGGTAAAGGTGCTCTCTTGGTGGCTCCTTTCCAACACACGATCGCTTCTCCATGAAAGTAGCCCATGGTTGAACAGTGTTAGAGGCTGAGGTCTACTGGTGTACATCAACACAGTCCTGTAAAATCCTGGGAGTGGGAATGAGTGAAACCACCAGCCTGTCTTTAGCCCTGTCTTTTTCTCCCCAGCTGTCCGATCATGCCAACTTTTGTCCTTCATCTCATCCCAATGGCAGTGAGATGACTTGGGTCACACCTCGGTAGCTTGCCTCCAGGGTGCTGAAGCCAGTGGGAGGTGTCCCTGGGGATTAGGGGCTCCCCTTGCTGATCAGACCTCCATACAAGAAGTGCCTGAGGTCCACTGGGAGAGCAGGGAGGCGAGAACGGTGCTGTCCTTACCCAGAAAGTCTGCTGGCCCATCTGGGCACTAGCATTAGAAGGCACTTAGTAGCAATGCACCTGAGGACCAGCAGGTCAGGAGGCTAATCACTGGCACTGGTCTCCTCCATGAAATGTCAGCAGTGCCTGTGAAACATGCAGCTTTTCACAGAGTAGTATTTTATAGCTACACACAGAATGTGAACAGGATCGTCAGTCCATTATTGGTACTGGAATTTTGTGACATGCTTTTTCTTCTGCTCAATTTTTCCTTCTGAAAAGGCACAATTTAAACTGATTTCTAATGTCAGGAAAAAAATGGTATCAAGTTCCAATACACTGGTGGTGAAGCAACTTACTGCTCTGTTCAAGGTATGGATGCAGTAACAAGAAATTAGCAGTTACGTCAGCCAAAAAAAGAATGTGACAAATGCTAGAAGAGCTGTTGTAGATACATCTGCATTTCTCCATCTATTAATGCACAAAGATTTACAAAACCAACTTAACCAGTCCTTCTTGGGTTGTCTTGATCTCTCTCTTCCCATATCAGAAAGATACCTGAAAGTGTTAAGAAATCAGAACACAGAATGCATCCAGGTCTCCAAAAGAGCATGAGATGAAAAACAGGACTGGTGGTCACCGACCCTGCCCAAAGCCACTCCATGCCCTCTCTCTGTGGACCCCGACTTGCCCTAACATTGCTGTCCCTGAGTGTCCCATGAGAATCTCCATCCGCTGCTGGCTGGCTGGCCTGTCTCACCAAAATAGGAAAGATCGACCTCCAGCCAAGAGAGGTGAGAATTCAGCTTGAGTCGGGAAGTCAATATGAGGCGAGAGTCTTCTGGAAAGACTTATACCGGTACATAGATTTACTACCAGCAAGATGCTTCCTCTCTGTGCCTTGGTTGTTTACCTTTGAAACAGGATTAATGCTTCCTCTCTCCAGCTTCCCTCAGTTCAAATACAAGGCCTCCAGAGCTTGGGGTGCACGTTACTGTATGGGCATGCAGCCCTGAGCACGATGGGGAGTTTGCTTTTGGAGGGGCTCTTATGAGCTACTCTAACACAAATAATAGGAAGAGTTTTTCCCCAAGATTACCCCAGGGGATTGAGGTCAGAACTTCACTGAAGGAAGACACAAACCTATTACCAGTTTCTGTGGGGACTAATACAATTTGCACTTTGTTAGAGGAATTCAAAGTGATTTGTACACATTAATTACTCCTTGCAGCATCCCAGCTGGATAAATATTACCTTCATTTTTACAGAGAGGGTAACTAAGATGTTGAGAAGTTCATTTGTTTGACTACAACTGTACAGCATGCCAATGACAGAGGCCAGGAATAAAACATAACGCCTGCCTGCTCCAAACCTGTGGGTCCCAAATATTGTTTTGCCCATGAGAACACCACAAGCAAAGGAAGCAGCAGCAGCTCCTACCTGGGCTGGGTACCAGTGCGATGGGGTTTGGGTACAGAGGACGGCGCCTGCAGCACAGCCTGGCAAGCACTGCTCCAAACCCTAGCCTGCACAGCCTTGAGACGATAGGAGGAGGAAATGAAAGTGCAATTAGCTGGAAACAAATGAATTTGTGTTGCATATATTTCCCAAGCTGATGGGTTGGTGAATGAACCACTCGTTATTTCACAGAGCAGCATCTTTAGAGATCTGTAGAACAACTTTAAAAAAACACAGCTTTTCTGTTTTGACATTTTTTGCACTATTTCTGAATGTTGTCTGCCCTAGTTTCAGGCATAGGTGCTGCTATATTTCCTTTTTTTTCATGAAAAGAAGTTTTGTGGTTGTTTAAACTTCTCACCTTGAATTTTTCATCATCTCATTGACAGTGTCAGCATACGGCCTAAGAAATAAAATATTTTGTACCTTAAATACCAAACCCTCTTTATTCTTGTTTTCCTACTGTCCTTGTACTAGGCCAGTCAAAACCAGGGGATGCTCCCCTCTCCAGCAGAAATGTTTAACTGAAGTCAGAGATGCAAAATGAAGCAGAGAACACAAAGCAGAAACAAAAATAGGAAATGAGAATTAAAAGTTTGTTTTGAATTTGATCAACAGTTTGTTCTTACAGTTGTTGGGGGGGGGGGCGGGGGGGGCGGGAATAAAAGTACCTTTACAGCAAAAATCCTTTTTTTCTGCAAAAGCAAAACATGTTCCCAGAAATTTTCCAGCCATCTGCAATCTGTTGCATTCCTCCTCTGTGGTGAACAGAGGAACCTGGCATTCCTTTGCTGCAGCAGAGAGGCACGCAAGATGCAAGACGGCACCAGGGCGATGAAGCTCCTGTGTGTGCTTCCCAGAGGTGGCAAAATGGATCCTGTGGGTAAGATGGACCTGAGAGCATTACAATAACAATGGTAAACTCCCTATTTAATTACTCTTAGTTACATTTGAACTGGCATCCTGTAGGATGGTGTTTTTCAACCTGTGGTCTGCAGATTCCTTGGAGAACGTGGACTCTGTACAGAGGGTGGGAAAAGCAATTTCACCAACTCTCTGCAGCGGTTGGGGCTTGGGAATTTTCTGGGGGTGCTGAGCCTTCATGAGGGATTTTCTAGGGATCCACAAATCAAAGCAAGTTGAAAGCCACTGCGGCAGGATAATGTTATATTGATTGCTTTGTTTTTGCAGGGGATAGATTTTGTTTAATCTTCCCCTTCCTTACATTGCTTGACACCATTAGTTTTATCTTCACTGACATCAAATACAAAAAAAAAACACTAGAGAGGAGACTTTGTAATGTGTTTTGTACTACTTTTGGGTGGATGATAAAACAGGAAGCATATTCCGGGGCACAGTAGCTCTTTCAAACAAGTTTTGCTTAAAGAAGAATTCAGGTAGCACAGAAGAGCTTGAGCTTGAAAGGGATGAGAAGGTTTTAGACAAAAACCTGGGATCCAAAACAGATGGGAAACCCAGAAACTATGGGGCCCGCCTCGAGCTGGATGGAGGGAGACAGGGAGCTTGGCCTGCCAGCCCACCCGCACTGACCTGACGGGGCGACCGCTGCGGTGAGGCGCGTGCTACAGGGGACATGGCTGCTTGGCCCGGGTCTGGCTCTGCGGTGGGTTACGGCAGGCAGAGCCCCTCACCCCCAGGGCCAGGGCTGCGACGGGGCGCCACGGGTTTGGGATGGGGTGACCAGGGTGAGGCAGGCTTCCCTGGGAAACTGCCCTCCCCAGGCTGCACCACCCGCTGCCACCCACGGCCCCGCTGCTGATGTGGCTGTCCCCCCGACGCGGGCCACTACAGGGGGCTGTGAGGGAGGCCAGGTGAGGGGACGGAGGGACACGGCTCCCGTTCGACAAACACCAGCTTGTTTCTCCTCCACCTCCTCCGTCCCTCATGAATTCCTGGTGCCCGCTGCCCCACTGGCCCCTCCAGGGGTCTTCATAAAAAGGGAAGCAAACATTTGATGTGAGCACAGTAGGGCGAGGAGAGGCAGCGGAGGGAGGGGGCCAGACAATGTACCCATATGGAGAACAGAAGGACGCCGGGGCGGCCGCATTCAGAGCCCGTCCCTCGGCTCCCCCTGCGCCCCACGGCCCCAGCCCGGCCAACGGGCCTTAACATGACAAGTGAGCCGAGGGGCGGCCAGCCCGTGCTCCGCGCCCCCGGATTCCTCTGCCCTGGCCCCTGTCTCCCAGCTACTGATCCCAGGCACGCCGGGCCCTATCCGGCGCCCTCCCAGGCGCTGCTATTGTCTCCCTGCTGCTGCGGTGAGAAAGGATGCC
The DNA here is from genome assembly GCF_023634155.1 of Falco peregrinus. Classification (NCBI taxonomy): domain Eukaryota; kingdom Metazoa; phylum Chordata; class Aves; order Falconiformes; family Falconidae; genus Falco; species Falco peregrinus. The sequence continues at coordinate 53,627,922 of NC_073721.1, forward strand.
CCGGGTCTTCTCCTGATAAAGAACAGTAAAGGCTGAGGCAGGGGAATACATATATATACAAATATGAATGTATATGCCTGTATATATGCATATACAATAAATACAGCAAGCCAGCCAAGCCCTTCAGGCAATTTTAGCTCCATCTATTGTTCAGGAGGAGGGTTTTCCTCCCTCCCCTCCCATCTCCTAATGAAATCCCCCAAGCACTCCTCACTTCTCCCCCCGCCACCAAAGGGCATGCTCTCAGGGACTTTGTCTCCTGTGGTCGGAGCAGCATAGGCTGTCCGGATGGGGAAATCTTTTATTTGCCAAAGTTGTTGGTGACAGAGGCTTAGCCAAAAGCCCTTCCAGAGCCTCTTCAAAGACCTCGTTGCCCCCTCCACATGCCAGCTACTTGATTCGGAGCATCCCTTCACCCTGTTTCACTCAGACCTACCTGTGCTTTCTCCCTCACATGCACAGCAAGCCTGGCCATGGCTGGAGGAAAGAAGAGGCAGAATTGCTGAATGTCCTTTCAGAGCCCCAGGTCCTGGCCGTGGGACCGTCTGCTTGCACGTGCCTGTGCAGAAACCTCCATCCCTCTGCCTCTTGGTGCCACCTGAGACACACTTGGCATGGATGGGGCAACCCATGTCTCTCCCTCCATCCATCAGTGTAGGGTGTCCCTAGCACCCCGTTTCTGACTCTTCTACCAGCTTGCACTCGACTTTAGGCAGTTTTAGGCCCCTGCCTGCAATGCTTGTGCCACTGTATGGAGGTAAGTGAGGAAGCAGAGGCACCTGGCAGAGGCCCTTCACACAGTATCCCTGCTGCTGCCCGGGCACCTCTGCCTGCAGGCTGAGCCTCACACCCGGCCCCTGCGTCCCTGCCCAGAGCAGCTCTGAGCTGTCAGCCCAAGTCCTCCCTGCGTCCTCCACAAAACAAAGGAAAGGGCTGGAGACAGAGTGTGGAGCTGCACAGCGGGGAAGGTGGCCATCCCTGGGTGCTCCCCTGCTGTAGGAGGAGCAGGTGAGGGGCTCAGCTGCACTTGGTCCTGCTCACCCGTCATCCCCTGCACAAAACCCACTGTCTTTAGACAGAAGAGATGAGCTCCCCTTTCTCAGTGTCTGCCTCTTTTTGCCTCCCGTTGCACATGAAAATGCTGACGGATTTCCCTGATCACTAGCCATGCTGGCTAGTGGCTAAAGCAGTTCATTTCAGACCCTGCGCAAGTATTTCTTACCATATATTATAGTGAATAATGTATCCCCAGCCATGCAGCACAAGGCTTATAAGGCTATCTCAGTATTCTGGTGACAGCTTTAAACCACTCGACCATTGACCATTCAGGTCTCATGGTTTATAGAGTCACCAGCACACCTTGACAGGGTTATAGCCTACTTATTGGTATAAAGCATGGTTAGGGATACATTATTATAGCACGTTGCTTCTGAAACAGGGCCGTGTGCCACCAGTGGCCTACAGGGCCCTTGCTGGGGATCTGCAAAGGGCTGTGTGATGTGGACAGCCCGACTGACATCTACCTGCTAAGCCACGGTGAGCTATTGTTGGAGTGACCTCCAGGTGGGCGGGAAGCACAGGTGGCTCTGCCGAGACAGGGCTGCAAAGGGTTGCTTCCTACAGGAGCAGGCACCCAGCTGTGCTTGAAGCCCTCTTTAACACTGGCCATCCAAGGGCCTGCAGTACCAAGGTCTTTTCACTACCCAGCAGCCACTGTGCAGGTTGCCACGAGGCTGAGGAACGCTTTGAAGTGTGCTGCTCCCACACTATGTGGTCTGCATCCACCTTTTCTGGGCTGCTTTGGGTTGAATGTAACCTGACCATCTTGCTTCTGCACAAATGCCAATTTGGTTTGGCTCACGCTGAACGCTCGCTAACAATTACTAGATTCAAGGTAGTTAATCACTACCTCTAAGGTTGAAATCTGCCTTTTCTTCTGATTCCAGATCCCAGATCTGCAAGCTTTTCCCATCTCCCACAGAAAGGTTGCTTCCTTGTTTCCATTGTTCCAGCCTTGTTCTCCAGATTAGTGATTTTATTATAAAGTTTCCAAGGATTGTTTGAATTACCTTTGAATACAACATGTGCTTGTTCTGGTTGTTGTTGCAGAGCTGGGACAATTTAACAAACAACTCAGGTTAAACATGTTGACCTTAGGTTGCTTCCTGATCTCACTCGATTTGTTAAATATTGAGCCAAATTTGGAGAAAAATTACCTTGGTACTTTGAAAGCCCTCAAAACTGGAACTCAGCAATAATGCATCTGTGCTTTAAAATTCCTCTCCCTGCACTCCCTCTTTAAGTGCTATTAAAGGAAATATTTGTTAAGGATATTTCAGCTATAGGACTGGTTAAATGGATTCATTACGGAATTACTACTTGCCAATGTTCAGGATGCCTCTGAAACAAATGGACTAATTTTCTCAAATGTTATGTTTAAGTCTCAGCGAGCTCTCGACCACAGCCCCGTTTGACATATGCCTCTTCAGTGTCTTTGTTAGTTTTCTCTGCAGCCTTGATCCTGCAGAGATTTATGCTTGTGATTAACTTTAAGCATGTAAATAGTCCCTCTGAGTTGGGGGGTTACAGTTAACGGTGTGAGCATCCTCTGCCAGGGCTGAGGCCAGCCTCAGCCATGCTCTGCGGATGATGCTGCCAGATGTGCGTGGTTTGGGATCAGCCAGCTGCACAAACCCGACCTGGGCCAGGCATCCTTGCAGCATCACATCTTACCAAGTTAGCCACAGCACACATTGCACCGCCTTTGTGCCAGCTTCCAGCTTTCTGCACGCTACAGGAGGATGACAGGTGATATTTTAAGGCGTAAAGTCAGAATCACAGACAAGTAATACCAAATGCACATTGAGTCTGCCAGGAGAAGTTAAGCTGTCAGCAGTGCCTGAAAGGATCTGCATTAGCAGAGCAGCTTCACATCAGATCAGCACTTGTGTCATGTGGCCACAGCCCTTCTGACCTGGTACTCAGAGCCCTAAAGCCCAACATTCTCACCTGTTGCATCCAGGCTTCAGCAGGTTTAAGACAGTAGGGTGACTGCTTACCTTCGCACAGTAAGTTCTACTAGTGTGAGGCTTTAGCAGAATTTTTACAAAAGGGGGATCAGATCCTACAGTGTGTAGATGTCAGACTTAGTCTTCTCGTAGCCTTTTTCACGGAAGAAGGGGAAGGTGCAAGATATGGGAGACGAAGTCAGATAAGCAGACAGACTCTGGTGGATGCACGTTTTTACTGTCTCTTCATAGCCTATACAGCCTGGCGTACTTGTTGGGGGAGGGTGTGAGGCGGCACTGACAGTACAGGTACACTGAGACTTACCTGGGATAACTCGGTTGCTTTGCATTCAGCTTCTCAGCTCAGGTTTCCACTTCAAGTACAGCAGATCCCCAAATCCATGATTGGATCTCCCCTTCCCTTAGCACAAATCGCTTTGCCAGGTCCTGAGCTCTTGCCGCTGGGCCAAGCCACACCAGTGCCAAAACAGGAGGGAGGAACCAGACCCACCTGAGCAAAAGGACAGATCGATCATAGTGTAGATGGAACAACTGAGGGATACACAGCTAATTATATGCACAAGTGTAGGGTATTTATTACTGTAAAATGCTCACAAAATTCATAGGCTCCTAAGACTTACGATGGCATTATGCACCGCTGCCGGAGAATTAATGGGCAGCCTTTTCCCTGCGCTAAAGCAGACAACAGAGGGGGGTACTCTGTCATCCAGAGGTGAGAGCAGGGAATGAATGCATATACAGTACTCCCCTCTAATGCTAATGGACCCTAGCACTGAGATTAGATTTACACCCTCCCTCTAAATGTACACTAGGGGAAGGCAGCTCCCCCAGGCTTCCTGCTGAACAGCGTGGTGCTGCAAAAGCCGCCCTCCGCTCACCCTGCCTCGTCCCCACCGGCCCCATGCCAGCCCGCTCCCCGCCTCTGCCATGCCCAGCGGGAGGCACCGCTCGCGTCGCCCTCTGCCCCCTGCCCACCAGTGCCCCACGGCCCACAGAGCAGCAGCGGTGCCCTGCACGCTCCCGCCCTTGCCCCCAGCACCAGGGCTCAGCCCTGTGCAGGTTCATCACAGCTCATACATGTCACGTACATATCACATACATATCACATACATATCACAGCTCATACCTGTGCAGGTACCCACCATCCCGGCACCAGCGCTGGGCAGCAGCAGGTGCTTCTGTCCCCAGCACCACAAGGGCACCACACCGTGCACGGAGGGTTAAACAGTCCGTTGGTAGCTTCTCTGCTGCCCAAAGAAACAACAGCTTGGAGAAGTTATCCTTCCCCTTCCCTCCCATCGTATTTGCTTTGGGATGGGATTTTGGCCTGAGGAATAATAAACCTGACGGTGGGGAACGTGTGACTATTGATCTTCCACCTGCAGAAGGGGCAGCTCCAGATACTCGGGGAAAGAAGGACAAACCGCCAGGAACATTCTCACTGCCTGTAGCTCCGGGTCCGACCGGGTCCCATGAGCAGCCCCGGCACCAGGAGCCGAGGCTCCGGGGGCACAGCCCAGGAGCTGGGTGGGCACACGGCAGGGCTCGCACACCCCTTGCTGGCACAGCTCCGGGCACGGGCTCCACAAAGAACCGGAGGAAAGGACTCCACTGCGGGCCTGAACGGCCCGGCTTTCATGAGCAGCCTTCCCTCATCCCTGGTGGCGGGCCTGCTCCTGGGCAGTGTCACCGCATGGCAGGAGTGACCACAGGCCTGCTAAAGAACTCCCTGCAAATAATTCACACCAACTTGTTTAAAGGAGCAAATGGGTTTAATTATTAGTTACAATCTTGTCAATAATTATCACCCCATCTGTGGGTAATAAATGGCAGCTTCTCACAGACTGCATCATTAGAGTTTAAGGACACCAATGGGGTGCATTAAAATGCCGAGGAAAGCATTGATCTGGTGTAAAAATGCTCTTTACAAATTACAGGCACAGGTCAAGCTGGCCAGAGAGTCCTCCTTCTTCCCATCTGATGCCAGCCTGCCCTCTCCCCTCACCGTGCATCCCGCCGGTGCCCCCAGCCCACGGCTGCTGGGAAGACAAAGACCCTGCCCTGTGGTTGCAGGGGACCCAGACCCTCCACAGGACTCAGGGCTTTTCAGGGCGAGGGCTGAGTAGTAATGAAGGGGCTGGCATCAAGCACCGCAGCTCTGTCCCAGGCAGCTCTGCTGCTTTATTCCCACAAAGGAGCTGGCCTGGGCATCTTCACAGTGGGTTCTATCCAATGGGCAAGACAAGTGGGAAGATGAAGGCAACATTTCCTGAAATATAGCTACTTCTGGGGTGGAAAAGCATCAGTCATCACACAGCAGGACTTCTCGGAGGAGAAATGATAACTCTTTTTTTTTTTCTCTATTTGAACTGCAGGCTGGAATATAGGCCGGCAGAATGTAATTATCCAGGCTGGAATTTGGCCAAGATGCTGGGGCTAACAGCCCTACTGTTTCAAAATATGCCACAGTACCCTCAATGATCACGTCTTGCAGGATTTGATTTTGCATTTCATCCAAAACAATGTTGGGAAGTCGATGAGTAAAATAAGCATAAACCAGTCCCACTTATCCCCATACCTGCTGAAAGTTCGGTCCAAAATGGCTCCTGAAAATTGTTTTTATTCTCTGTGCAAGACATTGAAAGAAGTGGGTTTATTCCCTTTGCAAATTCTCTGCAAGCAGTTTCCATTTTTTTTCAGTGAAAAATACATCAGTTTTCAGAAGGAGAAACTTGCATAAAGCAATATATTTCCATTTGAAAACAAGGAAGGGGAAGGGCATTTCCTTCCTCTACAACAGTATTTTAGACAGACTTTTTTTTTACTTTTTGTTGTTGTTATTGTTGTTAATTCAGCCTGTTAGGATAGACAGAGGATTAAGATAGCTAATGGACAGTCTATATTGGCAAACAAAACTAACACCTAAATGACTCCTTGCATGTACAAGTGGTAAACTCTCCATTAAAAAGAGAGTTACATTGACAGAGGCAGGCTGGATACAACTGAGCCACAGTGTAAATAAACCTCTGCCAGGGCCCATCCACAGCCCTGTCAAACACCATGCCTGCCATGCCTGCAACCTATCCCCTCATCATCAAGCAGCTCCAAATGCTCCCTGTTGTTTTGAATGCTATGCAAATATTGGCAGAAGGATGTATGCTCTGTTTTAAAGATGTCTCAGACACAGCAACACCAACCCAACTTTTTGGAAAGCGGTATCAGGACTTGCAGTTTCTCTTTTTACTTCAGTGAATTAAGTTATCTCTAGAATAAATTGTGCTTTTAGCTGACTCAGGCTGTTTGCTAGCTCTTGCTGAATTTGGCCAATCATCCCCCATAAGGGAAAAACAGAAAAGGAGAAGGTAATTTTGAAAAGTCAAAATATTTCATGTTCTATTTTGGAAAAAGAATCGTATAATTGATTTTTCACATTGAAATGTCTTCCCTTTGTGAAACATGACTGCTTTTCTAAGAAAGGACAGTGGCCATCTGTAAACAACACATCTCATTCAGACTAGAAAAACTACAGTAGCCTTCTATTTTACTGAAATACCCAGAAAAAATCCCACCTTGGGTTAACTAGGGAAAACCAAACGGCTCTTAATTTTCAGTTGGACAAATGAAACAAAATGAGTGAGAGGGACATTCGGAAGCAATTTCAGATGCCACAGTCTCTGGGAGCCCAAGAGGAGAACGTGGAGCATTCGATCAGCTCTGCACGTGTCCTACAGCAGCCTTAGCATCCCTGCTCTCGGCACGCTATCTGCTGAAAATCTCGGACTGCCACTTATCGCACACACACGAACCACATTAGATGAACTGTCCCAACGCTGCCATTGCCCGGCTCACATCTAGTTTCCATCACACCCCTCTCTGGTTCTGAGGGGAATGTAAAGAGGGAAAATAAACTGAAACGTGGGAAACACCACGTTTGGTTCTGAATTCTGTAGGTATTCACACTCTACCCCTAAACATCACGGTAATTCCTTTGACTTCCTGAAAATATAAGTGAATCCTAAAATGCAGTGTGACTTTTAGAAAGAATGTATTTCTGGCAGCCTGCACCAGAAACAAATTATTCCCATGTTGTAATGCATAATGCACAGTCAGGTCTGCATGAGAACTGGAGCTGGCCACTGCACAAACACAATTCCACCAGCGAAGCTTCCAGCCTCATTCATAGTACCTGTTCTTCAGTTTTGTTCCTGTTTAAAAAACCACCATGTCACTTAATTGACCGATGCCGTGCCACAAGCGGTTTGCAAACACACTTGTTTGAAGAAGATATGCCCTGGCTGGTTTGGAAAATCCGTAAGCAAAGCATTCATAATAAATCAGAACCAATTCATGACCAGTTGAGTAAACAGAGGGAATGGAGGGTCTGGCACAAGTACACCAGCACCGGTGATAATTTGCAGTGTTCACTCTCGACTGATTTTGTACCTTCTTCCATTTCACTTTTTGCAAAATTCCCAGCAGATCACTTTACGGTGAGGGATGCATTGCAAACCAGTGTGTAATGAATGGACAGAGGAGAAAAATCACAAAAGCACATTCAAAAAAACTCCCTGGGTAAATATTTGCATTGGAAAGTGGACCTCAAGATTCACTGCGTGCAGTCAGGGGTCAGAAATATTATGGGTCCACTCAAAACAAAGGCAACTTGAAACTGGGGAGCCGGTCAGAATCCACGTAACCACCAGCATCAGGCAACTGTCTTTTATTGTAGCTGAAGATCCTAGCCCTGCGTTTGTGTGCGTACGTGCATGTGTGTCCACGTATTTAATGCAAACACACGCGAGTATGCGCATGCTCACACATTTTTAAAATGTATGTGCATATATTCCCATATTCACAATGAACTGTTTATGAGCAAGCTATCAAGAAAGAGTTTTCACTGAAATTATTCAGTGAATGACTTCAGACAATGAATACATCGCAGGAAATGGCGATTGGCTCCAGAGCAATCCACAAGCAGAAAAGAAGGCAAAAGCAGTTGAATAAATGGGTGGCTATGAATTACTCATTTAGCTGCATTATCTTCTGGTGGTCCCAATTCAGCAAATGCCTAAACACCCACTTCCCATTAAGGGCATGAATAGTCCCATTGATTCAATAGGGTTATTTTCTCTGCCTTCCATGGGGCAACTCAAATACTTAAATTTAAGCAAGTGCTTAAAGTGCTTTGCTGAATCAGGAGGTATGTCCACACTGTATATACCTGTGTTATACAGAAGGTCAGATTAGCTGATCAAAGAGTCCTTTATGGTTTTAAGATCTATAAATCTATGAATAAAACCAGCCTTTGCTGGAATTGCTTCTTCATAACCTTCCTGAGCACTGAAATTCATCCACACCCCAAAAATATTAATAAAACACTCTGTACTTAACTCTTTTCATATTATACTAAGTACGCCACTAAATAAACCTCTTAATATTCCAGTATATTTTGCAATGAACATTTTCCCGGTACGCTAGAGCGATTCCTCCTTTTGTGCCATCCAGAACACAATCCCCATGAAATACTGCAGTAAACATTTCTCTGAGTACTACAGCAAACACTACCAGCATTAGCAGATTAACCATTCCACTGAGCGCCATATTAAGCACACGTTTAAATACTGAGAAAAGACGTATAGCCTCCTCTTTCCACTGCGCCTCGTTACCCTGCCGAGATCCATATTTTTCCGCACCGAGTCGACCAGCCCTATGTGTACCTGCTCTGTTCCCTCCCCTGCTGGTGCTGCTCCCCTCTCTTTTTCTCCTTGTTTTGTTCATCCCAAAGCCATTCTTCTGGCTTGGAAAATTTGTTGGGGGTGGGGGTGGGGGGGTGGGGGGGCAGAGGTAAAGGCAGGGCAGAAGGGATCTGGCACATTGTTCAACCACAAAATCAACAACAAATCTATACCACGTGCGCACCTCTGCTTCTCTGTCTCTCTCAGCATCGCTGAAGACTGTTTATGGAGAAACACAGGCTACCTGTGGGTACCCCCTCCTTGGACCAAAAGAAATAAGTGGTGCTCTGAAGCAGCAGGTCTTGACTGTGTAATTTGGAGTTATAAAGCATTGTTTGGGTTTTACAGGTGTACTTTAATGTCAGTGAAATTACCATGCTCAAAGCCTTCAATGGATTCATCTTTAGCAAGTGTTTAAGAGCCATTGACTCGTCTCTTGTTGCTGATAAACCATCTAGATTCAACCCATGGTTCTGCTCAGCTTTTCTCCTTTCCCTCCTCTCCCTCTCTTTTTCTCTCTCTCTCTTTTCCTCTTTTTTTTTCTTTTTTTTTTTTTTTACTAGCAATTTGATGTTTGATCATTTGAGGCAATGAGGCGGAGGGTAATTTACGTTATCAGGGAGGTATGAGGGGTGCTGGGAACCCAGACGCAAGGCCCATTCGCCTGCTAAAGCGCCATCGTAATGTAATGAGACTCCAGTCAAGTGCAGCTAGTAATGGAGAGGAACATTTCCCATTCATCTGCCTACCTGAGACTCCACTGAATACGACGATAACTTTTGCACAGGAGGAGCAGGGGGCGACAAGGCGAAGGGGGGCCGGAGTCCCCATGGCATGACTCCCTCTGTCTCACAGAGAAGCACCACAGCCACATCCTTTAGATCATCAAGGGGAGCAGATTAGCACAACTCGGGAAGGCACAAAACAGGTTGTTGGAAGTACTTAACCCTTCCTGGGTGCCTTCCAGCAGGTACCTGGCCAGCACAGACCCCTCACCTTCCCCTCCAGCGTGTGGCTGCGTCCCCTCCGCGGTCCCTCAGTGGCTGCATCCTTCCAGGGCAGAGCCAGATCCTCGTGCAGAGGGAGCCTGGAGAGGATGGGTGCACCAGAGCAGGCCACCAGTAAGATGCCTGCACATCAACTAGCAGAAGTTGAAAAAAGGAGGAAAACCATTCCCTAGAAGTGCTCCAAGGCTGTTTCCCTCCAAAGGGGCTTCCAAAAGAGCTCTTTTCCCTGATTGTCCCTAGCTAGCTCCATCACTTGCCCCCAGATGTGGCTTCCTATTACAAAACTGGAGTTTTGAGAAACCTCTTCCATTTGTTTTTGTGTGGTGAATGGGACATTGGGATTGCACCAACAATTTCTTTTAATACCATTTTCTAATATCAGCCAAAAGACAAAAGAAACCCCAATTCCCACACATACTTCTAGCACCCTGGATGTCCACCCCCGGGGGGATTTCGTTCCCCACGGCCATGTCAGAGCAGCCCCCTCCTGCCCCATGTGCTGGAGGAGCACACACTAAGTCTGCTCCATGGTATGGTGTCCTGGGGCTGGCTGCACCCATGACAAGGATCAGTGTATTTGCACAATCCTGACTGGCAGGGAAACCGAGGCATGGAACGGTACTCTGTCCATGCTGTGATGAACAAAATCCAAGGGCTCGTTTCCTTTTTCAGAGAATGAGTTCCCAAGGATGCTGGGAATCATTTCTTTCCCCCCAGTACCTCAAGCCCTGCTCCTCAGCCTGGGCCCTTGCCTGTAAAACCCTCCGTAGCTGCAGATTCACCTTCCACTCTGCCTATGTAGCGCAGTGATGGGGCCTCCCAGCAGCACAGTAATAACAACAACAGTAATACCCACCACCAGCAATAACAATGATGCACATATTCAAGTTCTCGCAGGCAACCCTGCTACTCTGCACACTTTGTTTGCAAGCTGAGGGTAATTATAGCTCGAGGGAACCTCCTGGATGCAAACAGATCTCCCAGTACGAAGACCTCGATGTATGTCAAGGGGTGTAGGTGGCAGGGGCAAGATACAGGGGCAGGAGAGATTAATTTCCTTCATCAGCCTGTCCTAAGCTTGCTGTTTGTTCCCAGAACTCATCCTGAGAAAGAGAGAGAGAGGAAAGGAGAGGGGGAGCAAGAGGGAGAGACCTCAGCTCCCCCTCCCAGCCCTCACCAAATTCCTGCCACATGGACCCTTCCAATTATATCCACGTTTGAAAGGCTGCTGTCAGGATGAAAGGCACAGAGCAGTAATGAACTGACGATTAATTTGCAGTTGGCTCACCCAGTGTGCGAGTGTCTCTCAGGCTCGCTGCATGCGGGTGCTAAATATGACGATGTCAGCAATTGTCAGTCAGAGCCAGGGTTACCCTTAATAAGAGTCTCTCTCTCCCCGCTGCCTGACTGCTGGCTTTCAGGGGCTCCAGCTTGGCTCCCCATCTTCCCGACGGTGAGGGGAGCCCTGCACTAGCCTGGCAGCTGCCAAAGTAGCAAGAGGAAGGGAAAAGAAATGACCCTCTCCCCTGGCAAGGCAGCAGGAGCAGCTGCCAGCGCTAACTGCCTCTGCCCATGCCAACTTTGACCTGGGAGAGTTACGGTTTATGCTGGCATGAAAATACCTCAGGATGCAACTGAGCATGTGAGCACCAGCCATGCCTGGGCTGGGATCCTTTGCACTTCCAAAACTGGCTGCAAATAGCACAGCCGCTTAATCCATGTTTAAAACAAACCTCTCACTCTCCATCAGCATCACCATGGCATAAAAATGGCCAGGCAGCATGACTGACCCTGAGTTTCAAGCCAGAGCTGTTGCACAGAAACACCCTTCCCAGTATCACGCAAAACTGGGTTGCCAGCAGCTAGTTTTCAGGTAATGCACTAAGGGTCAGCATAGCCTGATGGGGTCCGGGCATATTTCCTCTCTTCCTCAAACACCCCTGCCAGCCCCGGCAGGGAGGCAAGAGGCCCGCACTTGGGAACCACTGTGCTGAGCGCTCTGTGGAAGCACATGGAGGGATTGGCCGTGCTCTGAAGAATTTGCAGGCTAACCAGCCAAGATGCACCCGGGTGTGGGAGGGATGCAGCAGAGAGCACTGGATTGACAGGGCTGGGAATACAGCCTGCGTTGTCTGCATTAAGGGGCCTGTCATCAGGCCGCGGGGGAACACTGCTTTGCAGGGGGAAGCACAACACCTGCTCAAAAGACACAAACATTCAAAGTAAAGAGCAATCCCTTGGCATCACATGGAGATACCTCCTGCGTGCTCCCAGGGAATCCAGGGTGCATACAATGGACCTGCATATTCCATCCACCCTCCACGCCCGTCCACCAGATCCCAGCACTTCATCTTCTTTCCCCATTCTCACAGCAGCAATGGGACCCAGGCCTCAGCCATTAGCCGCTACAAATGTGCTTAACCTCAAAAAGATAGTTTCTTCAAATGTCCGAAGCTGGGCACCCCAAATCACTGGGCACTTTCAGAATCAGGGTTCAGGAGAGTCATAATAAATTCGGCTGTGGAGCAGGCATCAGATGCCTTGGGACGTAGCAAGGCAACATTCTTTGATGGATGTGGGGCAATATGTAGGGCATTAGAAGTGTTCACGCAGCAGCTTTCTTTCAGACTGCCCAAGGCCTGTGAAATACATTTCAGATGTCTCATTCACTAGATGATCATCTAGAGTATTAGACCTTGCTTCACATTATCACGTTGGGATCTGAAAGATGGGTGCACTGATTTCATCTTGGGCATGGACTTCTAGAGCTCCAGAGGGCTGATCAGCAGAATATGAAAATCAGCTGCAAATGGCCAAAAAGCCTCCACCTGGAATTATACACCAATCACTGTACCTGTCCTGCTGCAAATATTGCCTATTATCAGTATATATCCCAGAACGTGCATAAAATCCCCAATACCTGCCATTGGAAGCGTGTGCAGCCCATGTGCTCTAGTCCCTTGCCACTGTTACTGTTTTTACTGTATATAAACAACGCTCCTCTGTAGTTGCCAAAGCTCTAACACCAGCAGATTTGGTAGGTGCCCCAAAGCCTCTATTGCTGATGCTGGCTTTATCATCACAGCTCCCCTTGCAGACAGCCAAGCCCACTGGTTTTACTGGGCCTGGGATCAGGTGTTTTCCCTACGCGCTGCTAGTTTTTACCTCTTTCATGGAGACATGGAAATCAGCTGAGAGATATTTCTCCTTGGGATGCTTTTGCTTAGGAAACTTTGCATAACTCATGGCATTTATCGCAGCTGGTGTTGCTCAAAGAAAAAAAAAAAACGTAGACAACAATATTCTGGAAAACTGGGTGCCTTTTCTTTTGATTTGCCATAATCACAGATGTGTTTCTAGTGTGTAACCCTGCCATCAGTGCCTGGCATTTCAGGCAGATGTACGGGATGTCCTGTAGCAGGTGACAGCCTGGGTCCGGCTCACACATCATTTTAAAAAACTTGCTTCAGGGAGGGCTTTCTACAAAGATGCCTTCCAAGCTGCTTTTCCTGCCCACCGAGCATGCCTGGGCCCAGGAGAGCCACTTTTTGGCTTTCCCTGCTCCTTCCACCCTGCCCGGCTCCCCTCGGGAGCTGGCTGGGCAGCCATGCCATGCCTCTGCGCAGAGCGGGAGGTGGCAGAGTCACGGCGCCGACGCCACTTGGCAGGCGCTCCTAATGACACTGCGTCCACACGAAAGCCAAACACAGCCCTTGGAGAGCTGAGGGCGCCTCTGCAAAGGAGACCTGAGCCCTTTAAGGAGGAGAGAGGAGCAGAAATCAATTGTCTGCTCGCCTTCCTCCCCAGGCCCCCCTCTCCCCCTCCTCCATCACCACCACCACCACACACGCACCCTATTCACCCTGCTGGAAGGTGACATTTGCTATTAACCTTATATTGGGCCATTTTGTAAATCAATGTCACTTACATTTAATAACAAGTGTAATCAAAGGAATTATGCAAATTTAATTTGATGCTTCTTGAATTATGCAAATCTGCACCACATATAATGGCTTCTGACATGTGCCCAGTTGGAGAACGTTCCATTACCTCCTCTCTTATTACCCCTATTATTATTTTTATTTTTTTATCCTGTGGTCGGGGGGAGGGAGAAGGGAGGGAGCAGTGGTTAGGCTTGGAGGCAGGGGGGACAAGCGAGTGCAGGGGGAAGAGAAGGGAAAGAAGAGGGGTGGTGGAGAAAAGCGCTCCTTTGCCTGCATTTTGAGTAGAAAAGCCTCCTGAAGGCATTTCTGTTATTGTTATTGCAGAGCAAGGAGAGCGGGATGGCAAGGGGGGAGGAATGGAGATGGGGGGAATCATTTCCCATGAATGGCTTTGCAGGCAATAATACTATAAGCCTCTGATTCTAAATTACTGCCCTTCCAGTCCTATCTCCAGCATGATATTACTCTCCTTGGCCTCTTCTTCCTGAATTACTAGGCGAGCTGGGGGAGGGTGAGGGAAGAGGGGAGCAGGACCCACAGAGTGGAAAATGCAGAACGAATGGGTGAAAAGGGGGTTTGTGTTTTTTGCTCCGTGGCCACCCCAGGTACCCCCACATCCTAATTCCTCCCACCAGGGCCCCAGGAGAACAGCTGATCTTTTCCCCTTGGCTTTCCCACCGCTTACTTGTTTCCTTGCGCGTGACCCCCAGCATCAGGGGGAAATGGCCATAAGATGGATGAGCCACGATTTGCAGTATCTTCTCAGAAACCTCGGGCACCTACAGCCGGTGACACCACAGCAGGTTCCTCCCTTTGCAAAGGGACTTTGGTGTCTGCAGCACCAGAAGTCAGTTGGGACCAGCATCTTTCTCCATTGCTTTTGCTTATCAGAGATGGCAAGAAGATTTGATGATCACAGAGTGGATCTGGAAGACAGGGCAGTATGACGCTGGACCACATTTTCCCCCGCTGGACCACTCACAGCAACTGACGAGTGACTCTTCCGCTATAATTCATGCAGTGTGACCTTGAGCAAGACTGCTCCACTCTGTGTCTTGATGTCCTCACACTTGCACAAAGCAGATAAAGAAATTGATCTGTCTTTCGGAAGGAGGAGAAGAAAGATTTAAAAGAAATTTTTAAAAGTCTGCATGCTCCTCAAATGTGAATTGATATACATTACGAGGGCACAGTACCAGCACGGCTCCATCACTTCTATAAAGCAGAGTCACTAATATCAGAAGTCTCCCTGCTCTAGACTGGAGAATTGAAAGGCAGAAAAGGATTTCTACATGCTCCAATTTACACTAGCCATGTTTCCTTCCAAAACTTTTTCAGAAACACTGATTTTATTTCCTATTTGTTCTAAATATTTCTGCTTTACTACATAGGCCTACAAGACTGCAGTTTTTTCTCTAATGGAAAATAATTTCCAGAAATATATTTTGCATTTAGATTTTAAACATAATAAACCAGAGAATACGTCCACGTTAATTTTTTCATACCTGTCAATAGTTCAAATTCTTTTTAAAGCTAAAAAAAAGGTTTTTGTTTTAATGGAAGGATTTTTCATCTGTTACCAAAAATATACTCTCATAGAAATATTGGTGAGAGGAAGCTGTCCCTGCTCCATCCCAAACCAAAAAATCATTTGAAGTTCATTGTGGCAAATGCCATGTTTCAGCCAATCCTTGATAATATGGTTTCTACCGATGATGGGGTGAACTGGGTGTGCTTACCCCACTTCAGGGCTAACATCTGCTGGGCTTGGAAAAGAAACATGTGACTCACCCAGGGGATGCTGCTGACATTACCTTTCAAGCCCTGATGGTATCTGGCAGCACAACCAGCAGCTCTCCAATGCTGTTGGCACTCCAACACTGCCGCCACTCCTCCGTAGAGCCCATGTGAAAACCAAGGGTGAATCTTCTTCTCAAGAACTGCAGCTGCAGGTGGAAATCCTGCTGAGAGGCCTCACTCAGCCCAGCATCTTCTCTGGCCCTTGTCCACCCCAGAGCTGCGGTGCCTGGGGCAAGGGTGTCAGCAGGAACACCAGCAGCGATGTCTGGCACTTGCTCACCTCTGCCTGAGGTTGTTGATTCACTGCCCAGAGATGGTGTCTGTCATTAGGAGGCTGAAGAAAAGAATAAAGCTCATTTCAGAGTCAGATACATCAATAACCTCTGACATCCTACCCAGCCCGAGTTCCGGAATGCACAAAGACCTTGCTTTGCCCTGCCTTGCCAGCAGATGACCCCCATGACTCCTGTGGATGCAGGGATGGTCAAGACTCACTATTGTCCCCTGGTGCACAAGCAGATCAGCAGGAGGGTGCCCATCACAGAGCGCTGCAGCTGGAGCACGGCTGCTGCGGGTGCCCACCTCGCACAGCCCCCAGCCCTGAAGATGCTTCTGGGGAAGCAGGTTAATGAGTGCACGGAGCTAAAGTTGTCCCTGGTGTTGAGCCTGCTGAGGTCAATGAAGGTACTGAGCAGCCTGTAGGGTGCTATTCCTGAATTCAGGAGGTGTACAGCAGATGGAAGTGCCTCTCCTGCAGAGAGAGCTCAGCACACAACATGCTGTTTCATAGCTGGTGTTTCTGGGCTTATCTCTCTATGAAGCTTTTCAGGAGGATGTCTCTGAACAACTCCGAGTCTGGATATTCCAGAATAAAAGGGTCGATGTTGGAGTTTGTGGGGAATAGCTGTCAGGAACAGCCCTGTGGGGCTAGAAAATGTCCTCCACACTACACTAGAGCCAGCAGCCCCAGGCACAGAGCTAAAGCACGGTCTGTCGGTGACTGTTGTAACATGGGCTCACATGGGCTCATGGCTCTCTGTGCATTCCTCAACTCCAGCCGCAGCTGGAGGACACCAGGTACAACAGAGCAGCCTGAAAGTGAAAGCTTTTTCATCAGGTAACCTTTTTTCTGGAGCTTAGGTCCTGATGCTGTGGGCTGATTCAGAAATGGGCAATGCAAAGTCTCCGAGTCTAGGCTGAAAGACCTTTATGCCATTGCTGGGAGAGGGAATGTGCGTGGCTTGAGCCCTGGAGGGGGCATTCTGGGCTTCCCCAGGGTAAACAAATAGAGTGGGGAAGTGCCTCTGAAAGCCGTAATTGACACAAGGGATCTAAAAGGCTCTGCTCCCAGCGGGAGGTCACACTGCTTGAAGTTCCCTTGCTCTCCCCTTTCCTGGAAATCACAGGTCATCGATTGCAGCTGCCTCCTCCCCACTAAAACTGTAACCAGCAAAGAGCCATAAAAACCCACAGAAAGGCTGGGAATCTGGTCTGATGAGGCAGGACACACTGACAAAATGACCACGAAACATCCTGGGAAGCAGTTTGGAGGGAGCAGGCTGGGACAGGGCAAGAGAAAAGCTTCTGCAGGAAGATGATGAAGGCTTCAGAGGCAGCAGAGATGGGGGTAAAGGAAGGCCCCAAGACATCTAGCAGCTGCGTAGAGAGCAGTTCCCTGAGAAGATTTCATGACACGGGCCAAGGCCTCGTCACCCCACTCCCAGAAGGGACCTAATCTCTAGTGCCCTTGATACTTCACACAATGCCCAGAGTAAACATCTATTCACTGACCAGAGCAACTGGCGTGATCTTTTTCATTAAAATAAAACTTTACATGACAGTTGAAAAAATTAAATTATGGACGGTGTTACTTCTGACAAGGATCCCAGCTCTCCTGCTGCTGCCTGTGCTTGGCCAGGGCATACGGGTGCTAACAGGTGTCCTACCTGCTCTGTGCCTCAGCCTCCCCACCTGTAAGGAGCAGAAGACAGGACAGACACTCACCCCACAGGGCTGGCACAGACCCCATCAACAGTGACTCTTCCACTGTGTCACTCCATTGGCATCAGTAGAGAAACCTCTTGCTTAGCAAAGAAAAAAGGGGTGCTGAGGGCATTGCCAGGAGGGAAGATGTTCACATTTACCTTTGCTCTGGCAATGCCAGAGGACAGGGAGTTTCACTGGAAGGCACCAAGGTTTCTCCTTCCTTTTAGGGCAGATGAAAGGAGGACAGCAGTCACATTTGATGTAGAGCAGGTCATATGTAGGAACGAGACCTAAGAGCTAGACAAGAAAGACAGGCAAATGTCACATAAGAAACTAAATAGGTAGATCAGCTGACCTTTTACGATAAGCTACGTACTCTGTTAATACGTTTTTGAAGCTTTGGGGCTTTGTGTTACATAGTTCAATTACTGCAAAGAGATCCAGGAGTTAAACATTTGGAAAAAAATTATTTTGAGGATGGGTATTGTCTTCCTATAAGCACAACTGGGATTTGCATGGCCAGTCTCCCAATGCCCATTTTAAGCTGGCAGGCATCTGATGAAACGCAGAAGCAACCAAGTGGGGACCAAAGGGAGCCAGACTTTTTTTGAGCTCCTTCCTCCCAGCATCCTGAACATTTTGGCAGATCCTGCTGGCATGAAACCCCACAGCCTGCTTCCCACGTTGAGCTGGGAAAAGTCCTGACACATGGGTTAATGACAGCAAGAACATCTAACATCTGCTAGATGGGGAAAAACAGCGAGGCCCCGTGGAGAACTCTCTCTCTGGCCACTCGCTGTGAGGTCCACTTACCACAGGCCCCTGGCAAAAGTCAGCATCACCCTGATCTGGTTTCCCCTCACACCCCAGCCTAGCCTTCCCTAGCTCGCTCAAGGAGTGGTACCACACCTTTGCTGCCTGCATCCAGGCCCAGGAATGCTGACGGGTCCCAGGGTATCACTCAGAGGGTCCATGCCCAGCAGGGCCACCGGTGTCACATGTCTGAGTGCTGCTTTTAGCCCGGTGGAGCAAGCTCACGCTGGCCTGACCCTACCAGCATTAATGGAGCCTCACAGAGGGTGAAACCTGCTTGCTCAGCCTCTCTTCAGCACCTGATCCTACATGCAGAGAGTACGGAGATCTTTTTTTCTCTGTCTCCCCCTTTCACTCCTGCCTGTTTGTCCTTTCTCCCCAACACATGGGTGCACCTCTGCTTGCAGAAATCCCATGGAGTTATTCCTGCTGCATCCCAGGGCAGCTCAGCAGAAACAGCGAGCCTCTGATTTCTGCCCTTACACCCTTTCCAAGAAGCCAGATCTTGGCACCACAGGGAGAGGGGTTATTTGATCTTTATTAATTTATTGAAGGGAAGGAAGAGGGTGGAAATTGCAACGAAAGGGACAGCCAGCCAGATAGCAAGGAAGAGAGGTTAAAAATGAAGTCATCATCTAATTGGCCCGCAGTGAATTATTCACATGTATAATCTTTTAAAAAAAAAAAAATTCAGCACAAGGCAATGCAAGTAAATGCTGTTCATGTTTAAAAGTCATTTCCATAAGTAAGTGCAATTTCTCTACTGTTTGCCCCTGTTTAATGAAGTGAAATCTTGTTTGCATTCCTCCCAATTTCCCAACGAAAGGCGCCCAAGCGTTTGCACCAAAATTACTCGGCCCAAATTAAAACCCTCCAACACTTAAAAAAAAAAAAAAAAAAAGAGGAAAGGGGGGAAAAATCAGACTTATTTTTAAAATGCCTTAAGTGCATCCCAGCATCCTAATTTATTTTTAGACACTCGTTATTAAGAGTAGTAGTAAGTTTCCCTTTCTCTCTCACTCTCTCTCTTATTTAAATGAACTTAATGGCAATAGATGCAAATGTGTGGAAGAGGAAAATAGTTAACATTTATTTATTCTTACTGTTGTCTCTTCCCTGGCTGGTGTCATTAGAACAGTTCGTTGCATCCCATTCGCTCCCATTAGCTCTGCTATCAGAGCCACCCAGCACGACTCCAGCACGGCTCGAAGTGCTTTCTGCGGCCCACATAGGGACTACATCATCATCTCCAAGGCACTGGCTTAATGACAAGAAAAAAAATCGGAATATATTGCACAGCGATCTGGGGAAACAACAACAAAACCCACCACCACTGTGGCTGCCACCCGATGCTGTCTCCCCTTGACCTGGGGCACGTGGCCCCGCGCCGGCTGGGTGGGCGGGCAGCGGACGGCGGTGGGGCACACATGCCTTCGCAATGCATTGGACCGGGCAATGTGCAGAGAAATACGCCAACAGGGACCCGGCGTGCTTGGAAACGCACTTGGGAAGACCCAGAGAGACTGGAATGGGTTCAAACAGCTGCTCAGCACTGGCAGAGACATCTCCCCCTGACGCAGGACTGCCAGCCGCCCAGCTCTGGGCTCCCCAGGGTGGGCAGGAGCTGACAGCCGGGGCCGGCAGTGAGGTGGGGGGCTTGCACCCCCTCGCTGGATGCGCCTCACTTTCCTCCAGCATCCTGGCCACTCCCTGCTGGGAGCATTTCCTAAAGCAAACCAGACCAGCATGCATGTGTGAGCAACCATCTATCACGGGGCTGGAGCCGCCGGGTCCAGCCGCCGGTGCATGCCACCCCACAGGGCACGTTGTGCCAGCGCTGCAGAGACAAGGGGCTTAGCCCCGATCCCCCCACCCCCCGGGGAGGGGCGGCCAAGGGCCAGCACTGAGGGGCAGCAGCCAGGGAGAAGTGGCCAGAACCCACCATCTCCCCCAGCACCAGGGTCCTCTCTTCCCCCCTGGACGCAGAGGTGGACCTGTCCCACAGCAGAGGGGCAAAATCCCTTTGCAAGCAAGAGAGACGAGGCAGGTCACCCACCCAGAGTGCCTGCAGGTTTTGGGGTCTTCTGAGCCCTTCGCCCCCCCCAGTGGCACGCAGGCGAGAGTGGTGGCAAGCGTGGGAGAGGGAGACCAGGACTGGGTGACAGCACCGGCTGACAAAGCAGCATTTGGGAGGGAGGACATCAGCATCTGCAGCGCTGACACATAAAAGAGAGGCAGCAGCTATTGCAGGCGGGGATGGAGCCGCGCAAAGGGCCCTCCCCCCCTCCATAAAGTTGACATTGTCTCCCGTGATAACTTTTCTGCTGAGGTAGGAGACACTTTACTGCAGAGTTGCACACAGCAAGTAGCTGCCCTCCCCCCCGCCCCTTCCCATCCTCTCCCTCTCTCTCTCTCTCCAGCATCATTTACATCCTTAATTAGCTGTAATTCTGCAGTGCTCATTAGGGAAGGACTGGAAAATATCAAGGAGCCCACAAGCAGGGGGCTTCAGGGGAGAGGGAGGAAGAGGTGGATGCTGGCATCAGGCTGAGAGGGGATGTCCAAGGCTGGATTGTGGAGCTAGGAGCCAGGAGCTACTTGCTTAATTCAGGGGGGGGGGGTGATTACACTAATTTGGGAGTGCTGATCAAGGGGTTAAAAAGGCCACACTGTCCCTCCTAGAAAGGCAGAAGTCTTGTCCAGAGAATAACAGCATCTCACCAAGAGGACTTGTTCTTACCTCCTTGCTCACAGGTGACATCGCTGCTGGGTCCGTCAGTGCCCCACACTCTTACAGCCAATGGTCAGGTGCAGGAGGAGGGTGACCTTCCCCTCCGATGCAGACAGCTACACGACCTGTCCTCTCCTCCAGCCTCGCGAGGAATTCCCCAGCATAGAGGTTTCTCTGGAAAAATTGCAGATGACTGGACTAAAGCTCTTCTGCCAGGTGTGCCACTGTGCTGCAACCTTTCAGCTGGAGGAAGAAAGACCCAAAGTGATCCAGAAGAAAATTTGCATGAGTAGTTAATACTTTTTTTTAAGTAGATGCTCTCTTGACTTAAGGAGGGGTTGAAATGTTTTGAAATTCAATCACCTAACATAATAAAGAAGCAAGAAATTGGGACTTGAAACTATAGCCAAACTTTGCCTTCCAGGTTGCTGAATGAAATACATCCTTCAGCCCCAAATGGACAAACATCGTGAAGTTTTACTGTTGGTCCAGATCTCTGACACAATTACCCTGGGGACCAGCAGCAGACCCAGGTGGTTCTAATCTGGACTCCCTTTCACTCAGGAGTAAAACAAACCCAGAGAGAATCAAATTGTCCCCGCTTCATAGTCTCAAAGTACAAGACCATTAGGGAGGTACTATTGCCTCCTTCCCTCGCTGGAGAACAAGAACAGGTAAATTAAGTGAACGGGGCAAGGACATGAGGGAAACCTGTGGCAGAGCCAGGCGGCAACCCCAGATTTCCTGCTGCCTCTGACCTGCTAGTTACGAGCCATCCTTCCTCATTCTGTAGCACACGGACCTTTGCATGCCCACTTGCACTTGCAATTCTGGGCACATACCTGGCTGTTTTTTAATTCACTGCCTAGCTGTATCTTTGCTCAAGGTTATATGTGCATGTAAAAGTCTATCTGGGAATTCAGTAAAGTTGATGATAAGGATGGTCTTTGCAAGTCCATCCTCCTTCTTTTCACTCCCTGGCAATAACGTGAGCTTACAGGTTGAGCTGTGATGGTGTGTCCCACCAAAGACTCAAAACGACAAGCAGTGCATGTGGGATTATTTAAAAATACGTGGGCATGTGCACAAATGGGCACCTGCACTTCACAGTATCTTCCTCTTTTATTATCATCTTCAAATTCCTGTTAGCATTCAGATGAAAATTGTCGTAACAGAGACTCAGAGCAAGCAAACACGCCAGAACAAGTCAAGACAAAACCTTGGTGAAGTATGACTTTATGGAAGTGCGTAGGACCTCTGCAAAACAGCATTTCAGTGATTCATACCATTGGCTCTGAGGTTTAACACAGGAGAACACCCTTTGCACTCACCCAGGGCAGCTTATTTACATCACTCAAGCAAAGAGAAGTCTGGCCCATCTTTCTGCATTAACATCTGGCTTTTCCTGTAGTGTTTGGTACATAGATTCCTAAGGTCTTTACAAAGGAGATAAAAATTCCACTCTATATGAAATTTGGGTTGCAAAGAAGGAGCAGTGAACCAGAGACTGCCCGGATCTCATTGCAGTGCTTTAAAGAGCATCTTCTCTGCACTTCCAAGGGACCACCTAGTCGAGGTTTTCAATGACAAATTGACAATGACAGACCTTCAGAACAGATTTTGTCCATTGCCACTCTAATATTTAGGATGAAAGAAGAGGATCAGGAGGGAAAAAAAAAATGCTAGATCCACATGCCTATTAGAGATGTTCAGCTGGTACAAGGAAAGATGCCTCATCACTGCCCAGCTGCTGAAGGCAGGGATGCCAGCTGGCTTAGACCTCTGTGCGGCCTTAGCTCTGCCCAGGTGATGTGGTCAACCAATAGTATTCTGCAGAGGGTAAATACCCACTCCAAGGCATCCACAGAGGAGGGTGTGGAAGTGGAAAGAGCTGCTTGTGGTTCTCACATAGCTCACAACTGCGAAGACCAGCTCCGAAGCGACAGCTCAGGCTCGCACACCACCATCTGCACTCTCCCACGCACAGCAGTGATTTCCTTCAAAATGGCTCAAAAGTGTCTTTTTCAAATTGCTCGTTAGTGGGTTCTTTGATACCTAGAGTACCAATGAACAGCGCCATTCCCACAGCCTACTTGCCATCATTACATTTTCCCCTTCTGTACTTCATCCTTCTGCAGAAAAGCCTAGGGCAACAGCAGGCTCCTGCCTTTTGCCTCGCAGCAATAGGCAGAAATCCGGAGCTCAGACAAACTGAGTCTGGGATGCAGTGAGACTAAGCAGATGTCTAGAAAAACAGGTAAAGTATGAATCACAGATATTCAGATATGAGTTGCCTTTCCCACAGTTTGGTTTCAGGGCTGGCTGTACAGAGGATGAACTCAGGGCATGAAGTTGTGTGGCAGACAACTGTCAGAGTCGACAACAAATCCGCAGCCGGGATGGGTGGCCTTGGAGGGCCAAACGGAGGCGAGCAAGGCAGAACATACTGACATGTGCACAAGCAAGCCCTTCTGTGTGGATAGGCACATGGGAATTAAACTGTACTATCTGTATGCACATTTATATTTTCATGGGTGTGCTTGGGGTGTGCCTGATCCTGCACATCAACATGTGCAGATGCCAGGAGAGGAAGGGATCCTTCCCAGGCTGCACACCAGCTAAAGTGTAGGCGAGAGTTTGTGGACTGATACTGAACAGCTTAAGGAGTCAACTGCAAGAGCTTATTTCCAGCTCAGAGCATTTTCCCTTGTGAAGAGTCAACGAAAATTTCTGCAAACCTCCCTCAGGTGCCACACAGCAAATGCAACACCAAGGAAACATCGGGGAAGATCCTGGTCACTCAGACTGTAGTAACTTGGGGAGAAAACCTAGCCTGTGAAAAGGCACCGCTCGTGTAACCGGCTGAGGTACCTGGCTGACTGAATAGCCTTGTACTTTGCAAATATTCTTTCAGTTTGCAGCAACATCTTTCTCGGCCACCCTGATTCTTTCACAGGGGCTTGGAAGAGGCATAGATCTGCTCCATGCTAGCTCTCCGGGCATTACTGCCTGTGATGACCCTTGCTGGGAGAAGCGGGGAGGTGGAGAGCTCTGAACTGGCCCACCTGCATCCCCGCATCTCTCCACACCAGGCTGCCTGCGGGGCTGCAGCAGCCAGGATCCCTCGCAGATCCCCAGCTCCGCTCTCCCTGCCGCACCCCTGCCCCAGTTCTACAGCCAAGCCAACGTTGCCCCTACCCACGGACTGCTGGGGGGGCTTTGCTCCCTCTCTGTGGCCGAGGTACAGACACAGCTGTACAGCATCTCCTCCAGGAGCGGGTCCTCTGTCAGCAGCCAAAGCCAAGCCTAACAGTGCCTCCTGCTGAACCTGCAGCCGCGGCCGGCACCTCCTGCCTCCGGCATCCTCGCCTTTCCCACAGGGGCTAGGGCAGTGAAAGGGAGGGAGATTGATAGCAAAGCAAAGCAGCAGATGAAAAGTAAACTCACACTACATAAATTCGTAAATGATTTTTATAAGGACACAACACTGTAACAACTTGCCAAGAACAACACCGAAATTATTTCAAGGTTTCCCATTTGTTTGTAAAGTGAATATTAAAAGTGCAGGCAGCAGTCTCCCAGTGTTCCCCTGGGAACTGTTAAGTGTCCGTAGTAACGAGGTCATTCCTTTTTTATTAGGAGAAGGGTTTCTGTAAAGTTAAATGTGCTGACAGCCTCTTGCCTTTGATGTTGGGTTTCACCTCGGTCCCTCCTGCAGATATTGCTGCTCCTCCCTCGCAAAGACACATCCCTGACAAACAATCTTCCCTCTGTCTTCCCTACTTGTTTGTTTAGATGCATGATAGGCAGCTCTGTTAAAGGGCAGCCCGGGAAGGCGTGCTGGGGTTTCAGTGGACGGGAGAGATGTGAGATTTGGTTGCTGTAATTAAGTCAGTCTTCATTCCCCCAAACTGCCGGGACTCAGTACCCTTTATTTTATTGACCAGACAGATAATTACACTGACAGTAGTCACAAAGCCCCCAGTTACAGTTGCACTAAAATCACTGTGGTGCCACATTCAGATGAACATGGGACCTGCAGAGCCCTCGCCACACAGCCCGGCCTGGAAGGGGAGGCGGGGAGGGGTACCCCAGCTCGGTGCCCGCTCCCCCAGTGCCCTGCTTGCTCTGCAACCACAGAGACCAGTCCTCCCTCTCCAGCAAAGCGGAAAGGCACTTCCCCAGGAGAACACACAGGGATCTCTGCTGCTGCCCTGTCTTAGTTATCAGAGCTCCTGCGCAAGCACCTTCCCTGCCTGGTGACCCAGCCGTCCCTGCGGAGTGGCTCTAAGCACCTGCACACGGTGCCTACCTGACCAGGGCCAGCAAGGGCGTGAAAGTATACATGGGCTGCAGTCACTCCGCAGCACACCGACTGGCTGACCTGGGT